>NW_024884900.1:3388256-3839902 GCF_019232065.1 Centrocercus urophasianus
GCGGCCCCTGAGTGAGGGGAACTTGGGGGAGAAGTGCAGAGCGGTGGGGCGGGGGTTGCCGTGATCCTCCTGTGGGGAGAAGCGCGATCTGAAAAAAAAAGAAAAAGAAAAAAAAAAAACCAGAGAAAAAAAAACCAACACCCAATCACAGTAATAATTAAAGAAAAAGGCCCGTTCTTCAAAAAAATCTCTTCGAAGTCAGTCTTCTGGAACGTGGGGCAGAAGTGCGTTTGTTCCTGAGGATGCTCTCCTCCTGCTGAGACTGTCAGTGGGCAGCTGCTTGTGCTGGGTTACGCCATTAAGACCCATCAGCAGCCACAGCCCCCCTCACCTCGGGGCTACCAGAGGACACCAGGGAAATGGCCTTTTCTGGAGTAATTCTGCCTCGGTGGTAGAGTTAGAGAACGTTGTGCTCACTGGTGTCTGTGCATAACAAAATGGTCAGTGTCCAATTGGTAGCAGTTGGATAAGGTTCTAGATGGACTGTGTGCTGTTAGTGTTAGACAGGCTCAAGTATGTAAGTTGTGAGGCTGAACCGTCTTGTTGTCCAAAATGGGCTTGTTCATGCGTTAGTTATATGGTCTTCATGACCATAAATATCATTGTAACGTAATAACAATAGTAATAAAGATAACACTGCGATGAGGAGGATGTTTAGCTTTGAGTTTTGTGGCAATATTCTTGTATTATCCAGTATCTTTATGTATAGTTACACAGTTGTGTGCTTCTCAAACTCAGGCAGAGAGCTTTTCATTTTAGGCTTGTTGACTTAAAAGAAAAATGGTGCTGTTGTGGGTGTTATTGTGGTGTGTAAGGAGGCCCTGGGTACAGCTGAGATGTCCAAACAGGTGGACGCATAGCATTGTGTCACTGCATGTAGGGACCGTGCAGATCTGTTGAAATTTTGCACTGGAGTTTTACTCTGCAGGATATTGTTCGTGATTAACTGAAGAGCCTTGATATTTGGAAAGGGAGTAAGTAATCTTTGAAGTGGATTTCTAACTAGCTAAAATCTAATGTCTCCTGTTGGGGGACGAAAGACCTTCATCCTCAAAAGTTCAGAGGAAACAAGCCAACCGCAGTGACCCTTTTTGCAATAGCGTGGTTAATTTTTTTCTTGACATGGCTTTTCTTTGTGATAGAATATGGACTGCTTAGGAAACAAAATTCTGTTGTGCTTTGTGTGCAGTTTGATTTGTCTGTTTGTAATACGCTGTTTGATGTTGGTCGCTGTGATGCAGGAGAGGGTGGCACTTTGGAATCTTCTTTCTAAGGGTTAAAATTCCATTTGTTAGTGTATGGAGAGGATACTGCAAGTGTTTGCTTCCACAGGCGTTAGTTCTCTCTATTCTTTTAGGTACAAACCAACTACAGCTAACTCTTACAATTTGAATTAAATTACAAAGTCGGAGTATATTTGTTATTCTATGTTATGCTGCTGATTTACTCTAAATACATTGGAGTCCTGTAACCACTCTTTTTAGTTGCTCTTTCTGGGTGTTCCTCATTGTGAGGAGTCTATAAAAGTGTCTCGAAAACGGAGGTAAAAGCAGTGACAAACGTGAATGCTTCCTTTCAATTTCCTCCTTCTGGTGCCCTCAGGTTCTTGTTGCTGCATCCTCTAATCTACCTCATTTCTCAGTTACAGCATGAGTGAGAGATGCTTACAGGGAGGGGAAGCTGACTGCTTCAACTACTGCTAAATGTCTGAAAGTAACAGGATAATATTCTGTATCAGAGAAAAATATTTTCTTTATTTTCTCTACTATTGTATTCTTAATATTGACATTTAATTTGTTCAAAGCTCTCAGCCAAAGTTTTGCTGAAATGATTTTTTTCTTCTGTGCTTTCCTACAAAATGGTTTCAGTGAAGGTTTTCTTGTACCGTCACAAGTACTATTCAAAATTCTTGTGTGTGTGGTCACTTAAGTTTAAGATTTTAACAATTGTTTAAGTTGGAACAGATCTGTGCCTCACGCAGGTGCTGTGCAATGCAGTACAATCCTGAGAACAGGCTACTAACCAGACAGTGGTTTCATAATGCAAACAAATGTTTCCTGGATGCAGGCTCGAACTCTTCGTGTCGTTTATGTTCTTCAGTCAAATCTGAATCGGTGTTTCAGATGGCAAGCAATTAGCAACCTGCTACTTGGTCTCTGTACTGTAAATGTTTGAAGTAAAAATTCTGACCTACGTAGAATGCTGTCTGTAAATATTTACTTTGGACTACTTCTAAATTATGTAAATATCCAGGAACATGCTGAATTTATCTTAGTCTTAGTTTCTCCTTCAATGAGTCTCCATCGAATAATGATGTTTTGTGATGCTTCCTCTCTCTTCTGTGCTAGTTCAGCCTTTATCCACTGTCTGGTAAGCGTTGTCCACAGTCTGGGCCTACCAGGGCTTCAGCTGGTGTGCACACAGAAAGCTCAAACTTACCTTGGAGCTATGTTTCCTCCCAGTATCCTGAGAGAGATTTCTGTGTCCTTGAATAGCTTCACATCTAAGCCGCTCTTGTAGTGCTGCCACTCCCTGACTGATTTGATAGGCAGTTTTGTTTCAGGCTTCAGGAGGATGTTGGTCTGTGTGGTTTTGAAGTCAATGACTTCACCTGCTTATGATTTCAAAGGCTATTGCAAAATTAAGTCACTGTGTTGGTTTAAAAAAAAAAAAAAAAAAAAAAAAGTAAGCCGTTCTGAAAAACCCTCCTGTTTGTATTTCTCAGCAGTAAGAAACTCGGGCAATTAAATTTTTATGCTGATATTATTTGGGCAGACTGTTGACCAGGACTTAGAAATTGTGTGTGTGCAAATTGGCCTTGGGTAAACCTGAAAATAAAAATGCATTCACAAAGACGGCGAGGGGAACACGACCCATAAATGAGAAAAGACAAGATAAAATTATAAAATATGCTTAAACTAATATAATGTCTCTTTTAATTCTCCCTCTTATGCCATGCATGTAGTTGTGCCTTATGGTGCTTTGGGGAAAGTGCGTGTGGTTAACTCTGTCTGTAGCCCTCGTGCAGTCAGAGGCACATCTGTCCTGGCTGTGGGGCATGGGCTGTGTGTGGACATCCCTGGGCAGTGCTCTCCTGCATGAATTCACCTGCATTCACACTGTGAGGAGGATGTCCAATAAATGTGGATATGAATCATGTTTTCATATGGAAAATCCATTTGGAAATGCATTTGCCTCTTTCTTCTCAGGAACCTATTGTTTCATCTCTGTCACTATTGGAAAGTTAAGCCTAAAAAATATAGTGGATTAGAAGTTCAAGTGCTGCTCAGCAAACCAGATGAGCGTACTATTACAGTTCAGCTGGAGTCTTCACCTATTATTCTATCACTGTTTCTGCTTTTCATGTTGTTTAAAATGCTTTCTTGACAGAGAAGGGCTGTCAGGAAGGTGGAGCTCTCCCATACACTTCACCTTTCTCAGTGTTACTCTCAAAACCTTTCTTGCGGAAGCAGCCGCTTACCTCTGGCTGATATTTCTCTAGATGTTGTTATTTCCCTGTGGTTTCAAAGAGACTTGTACCCATCTAGAACCTTGACTTTTTTTTTTTTAAACTACCTGTTTTCTACCCTTCCCCCAAAGCAGAGGTGCTTCTACCGTTTGTGATTGACGATCCCTTCCGCTCCTTGCCATTTTCTGTGACCTAGAGGCTGTTGTGTGAGCTTCAACAAGGACTGTATTTTTATCTGTCGTATTCTCTGTGTAGTAGAACATCTCAAACTTCATTGTTCATGTCAATAAATCACAATTACATATAAATAAATCACAAACTTTGTTTCCGGAGGGCCATCTTGCTTATCCTATGGAGTATCTAAATAGACCTAGATGTTATTATATACAGTAAAAGAAAGTTACTTTAACCTTACTGTCTTTTTAGTTCAGTTAATTCATAGTTGAGAATGATTTTTGTATGAGCCCAGCTGACTGAGGAGAGAGTTGAGGCCGATGCTTGTTCTGTGAACCCTTTAGATGGAAGGATTGGCTTCTCTTCCAATACATCATATTTTGTGAGCTGTGGGTTTAGTTAGTATGGATTAGTCAGGTTGTAGTTCCTCTTCCAAACCGAAGCTCTTCTGGAAAGCTGCTGCTCCTGATATGCTTTTGATGAATGGTCTGCATGAGGAGGCTGGAAATGAAAAATTGTGACCACAGATTTCTTGCATGCTAAGTGACGTAAAAAGCAGTTTTAGCTGCAGCAGACCTAACAGTGAAGGAACAAATTAATGTGCAGCAGCTGTTTCTAAGGTACCTATGCTTTCAGTCCCAGATGAAAAAGCAAAAATCATCATCTTGCAAGAATGTTTTATGCATAGTGTATGGTAGCTATGGAATTTGAGACCATCTTAGTTGTAGGTGAAATGGGAGGAATTGGATGCATTGAAGTAAACTTTGGTGATTTTTTGGCACTGACTCCTGAGTGAGGATGACCTGCTGAGGGAGGTGTGGTGGTGCTTAGCACTGCTGTGGGCGTAGAATCTCTTGAACCTCTTGCCTTCTACAAACTGATTCACTGGAGGATGCTTGGGGTGGTTTCTGTTTCACATTACTGCTTTGTGGGTTAAGTTTGAATGATGTTTCATAATCAGTCGAATTATGCTGTGACAGAGATGGGATCTTTCAGAAGGGAGTTTCAAAGCTGCAGTTATCTTGAGAGGGGAAAAAAAAATGCTACTTGAACCAGGCAACCCTGTAGGTTTGGGTTCTGGTCTTTGGCTCATGACATTTCCTTGTGGTGTGCACTAAGTGCCCAGTATTTGCTGTCTTGGGACAACCAGGAATGAGCCTCTGGTGGTTCTGAGAAAACCAAAATATGCTTTAAATGTCTTCAGGATAAAAGCAGACAGTTTATATTCTAAAGACCCATTTTTGAAACCAGAACACCTAATGAGATTTGTATCCTTCTTCGGTTTAATTTGTTTCTCAACAGTACTTTTAGTGAAGGAACCGTGTGCGTCCCTGACTTTGATTTTGTAAATGGAGCACTTCCTCCTTCCTTGGTGTCCCTGTGACCTTCCTTGGCAGAAAAGAGCTGGATGTGTTCCTCCAGAGCTGAGAAGTGTAATTCCTAGACATAACCCAGAAGGGAGAAGCTCTCCTCTCAGCAAGTGAGAATTGGAGAATGAATCTGATCCCCTTGCATGTTAGATTTGAAGCAACTGGTGAGCAGACTGTGTACCAAAGCACTTTTCTTTAAAACATATGTGCTCAGCACCATTTTATTATTTATTTTTTGATGGGTAAGTGGGTAGCTTATTAGAAGCTTCCTAAGGTGTTAATGCAGCCTTGGTTTGTCCTGTTCTGGTCCCCCATATAATAGCAAGGTGCATAGCCTGGGTCCTGGTATCACTTATTAGCAACTTTTCTTTAGGCTCGTAAATGACAGAAGAGAGATTGAAATAGAATTTCCTGGAGAAGGGCGGCTTGTCAGTTGGATTTGATCGACCCCATTTGGAAGAGCACTAATTCTATTTGTATTTGTAGCCACGAACAGGGGAAACTGGTATTTAAAGATGAGTTATCAAAATGTGATCTAGAGATTTGGTAATATAGTTTGGTTGCAAATCGCATAAGCAATTAAATAAGCTATATTCATCTTTTGGTATGGCAACAAAAATCCTTTTGAAGTACTCTTCTATAACTTATTCAATATTTAATGTTCCAAAAGCAATTACTTAGAAGTACTTTGAGGAGTTGGAAGACTTTTAATGGAAAACCTTCTGTTAAAACTTGAAGTGTAAAATCCTGTCTTCATTTTTGCTCTACCTTGATGCAGATGGAAAAGTCATGCTCATAGAAAGTAAACGTGACATCGTGAATTGGCCGCTGTAATGCTCCTTGACTTCTGTCACTTCCTTAATTGGCTAAATTAAGGCATGCTGTGCTTCCATATCCTACAGAATGTCAGGCACTGAGTGGTGCAGCAATGAGTTAATGCCTTGGGTCTTCAGCTATAAGGCAGTGTTATATGCTAGTAGAAATGTCAGGGTGTGAGAAAGGGTCGCATTCAGATGTTTGGGCTTCTCCCTGCATTTTATTTCTTCTTTCTCCCCAGATATCCCCACTGCAGCATTTATGGCTCGATTCACAACATTAGGAATAAATGGAGAGAATGCTATTTAGTGTTGCTAGTAAAACGAAGCCCTACAGATGTTTTTTCTTTAAAAGTGTATTTGTAGTAGGGATGGAAATAGCAATTTTTTTACGTCAAGAATCTTACGGAAAGCGGGAGTGCAACTATACAAGATTAGTCTCAAGAATTTATGGTACATTTGAAACATCTTTAGGGAAGAGAAAAAGCATTTGTTCATGCGGAACTGCCATGAAAATTCAACTGTTAGTTGTTTTCAATCTGAAGAAAACATTTGTTGTTTCTGTTTGCTCACTCTAACAGCGTATGCTCACCTGCTTTGTGAGAGTGTTCTGCAACGTAAAACCAAATGGATGCAGGTTTTTGAAGGGTGGAAGAGGCCTCAAGCTTTGAGGATGCTTTGGATTAAAGCCCTTCTAGCCACCACTGGAATAACCACTGCTGAAACTTTCTCTGCACTCTTCATTTTCTTGCTGTATTAAATTTGACTAGATATCCCTGTATGAATTCCATGTTATGTTGTAGACCCACTGCCTAAGGCAGAGCTTCCTTGCTTTGCTGCAGCTTTGTTACATCAGAGCTCGCTTTATGGAGGCTGCAGATTTTGTTTTAAACAACTCGATTGAAGCTTTCTTTGGCTGTAATCTCACTCGTTGCTATCGCGCTTAGGTTGCTCAAAAACAAGATGAGGAAAATTCCCCAAAGAATGTGAAATTTAATTAGCAAATGTTGGTTAAGTACTTCAAGATGGCACAAAAATGACTGTGAATGCAGAAGTGTTAGCTTGTTTCGTATGTCTGAAGAAAAATTGAATCTACCCCAGGGGAGCAGAGTGGTCCTTCCATCCCAAGCTGCGAGCGGAGCAGCGAGGAGATGGCTGCCCTGCTCCTGCCCTCCTGACCTTCCCTCTTGTTGCCCTACACGTCTGTCTGGCCACGTGTCGAATGGTTTGAATTGGGGAACTGGCCTGCTGAAAATAGTTATGGTTTTTAACCGTGTTTTTCCACGCAAAGGACTGCTTTCCTCTGGGGCAGTGCTGCCTTTTGCCCACTTCAGGTGCCACAAATCCACGAGCCAAGGCTTGGGGATGTGAGTCTGATTTCTGATTCAGTCAGTGACTGTTTCACGGTACTCTTTGATGATGCCTTGACCTTTCAGTGACTCATTTTCCCATGTGGGCACTGAGGCTTACTACGTAGTTCTGCTTCTTTCTGAAGCATTTTGAGACCTGCAGATTTAGAGATACTGTTCAAATTAGTATGGCCTCTTAGAACCAACTCTGAAATTACACTGTGACTCTTGCTCTTGTAATATCCAGTTTTGGATTATTTGTAACTGACTCAATATTCTCTGCATAGGACAAATGTAAGTGCAAGGCAGAGTTTCAGTAAGAGCTGGGTGAATGAATGTGTTGCCATATCTTTGGATATAAACAGTGTTAAATAATTTCCTTGCCTGAAAAGCTTGAATTATCACACTTCCTGAGCGTACCCTCATAGTTCCCAAAGTTGTCACTGCTTTTTCTCAGCTAGGAATCTTTAGATTTAACAGTATATTTTTGGATTCTTTATGCTGACTTCCCTTTTATTTTCAATTTATTTTCTATTTTATATATTAATCATTTGACACTACTGAGTTTTCCCATCTTTTGGACATTCAATCTGGGAATGTCATTCCTGGGCTGGGATGCAAGAAGAATGGGCTGGGTTATGAAAGTAGAGAGCAAGAAATGTGTATTTCCTGTATTTCTTCCCCTTCTGATTGTCAATGAGACGGACAGTTGGCCGGCATGGATGTGGCTGTGTGGAAGCATTCATGACCTAGCTTTATCTTTGTCAGACATTTAAGGCACAAATCCAAAGTCTACAGTGGTTCATATGAATGTTTTTATGAGCAAAGCTCTGAGTTTTGCAGAAGGACGTGAGAGGAAGGTATGAAAATGCTAAGTGAAAAAACAGGATTTTGCTATCATTGACTGAGCAGATTTGGAATTTGGTTTCCTGTATCCCAGTTTGCCAAGGATGCTAAAAATGAAGGTGAGCAGCTTCTGGCCCAGCATGGAAGAAGGAACTGGTGGAAGGTTCAGAGAGGCAGACGTACTTGATAACAGTGGGCTTTACAGGAGAATTCTGGTTGGGTTTGTGTAGACATGGTTTGTCATGAGGAAAGAGAAGATAGAGCAGAGAGGGAAGCATGGATGGGACTGTGTGCAGTCTGTACGGATGGTTATAGTTAGATGCAAAAGAAGACCATGTTTAAATCTAGTTTGAATGTGGGGGAGCTGGAGAAGTTAGAGCAGGAGGCTGGCATTGCCCTCCTTGGCCAGGAGATAGGTTGGTGAGGAATAATCCATGCTCTGGACACGTGTAAGCAAATGCTGAAGAGGGAGGCAGGTGGGTGGCTGTAGGGTGGTCTGCAGAGAAATAACAGTCAAACTCATGTATGTGCAGCCACAGTTGCAGGATCAAGGTAATAGAACAGGGAGAGAGGTGCATAATGTTGGTGGTAATTCCATGGGCAAATGCCAGCAAGCTCCCAGGCCCAATATGACAGAATGTAAACATGCTCATACTAAGAGATCAGCAGATAAGGTGGGGTCTGCAGGGCATGTAAAGAGGTCAGATAAGGAGAGTATGCAGGCACACAAACGTTTTTAATGGGAATGGCAGGTGTAGAGAGGAAAGAATGTTATCCTCAAGCCTCACTTTAAGTACTGTGCTACAATGTCGTTTTTGTCATGAATGAAATGAGGCCTTATGCAGGATCCCCATCCTTCGGTTCCCTCGGCACCTTTTCAGTGTCACTATGTAACCGTACATTTTCCTCTGCTCTTCCTGCCCTTGGGGGGAGTGGTGCAGCCCCGCCACTGAAAGCTTCTGCTTTTCTTTTTTCTTTCTTCACTTCCACCTCCCACTGACCTCAATTCTGAGCTGTATTGCTGTTTTTATTGCCTTCTGCTGTAGGCAGATTTTGCTTCACACTTTTTTTTTGTTTTTTTTTTTTGAGTTGTTGCTACAGAAGTGGTCATACTTCCAGTTCCCAATTGGAAGGCCATTAGACTGTATGTTTTCGTATCTCTTGATCTGCAGGTTTTATATAGTACATACGGGGCATTTTTCTGTGTTGCTGGATTGATGAAGGATGTTCACACTTGTGTGCTGTGTCCCCATCCTGCCCTTGGAGCAACAGCTAGGACTTCATTGCTTTTGAATGAGTGAATTACTCTTTTCCTCCCCCTGCCCTGGATAAAATTTACTTGTTAGGTAAGCAAAGGGATCTTGGGTGTCTTTACCACCAGTGTCTGAGATTGCTCCCAGTGGCTAAGTGTATGGTTTACTAGCCATGGGCAGGTTGGGAAGACTTCAGAACTGACAATTGTAACACAAACCTAACAACCTGTACACTGAAGTTCTTGTGAATGGAGAAATAGCCTTTACAGCATCATGCAAAGTGAGCCTGAATTGAGCTTTCAGCACCTGAGTTAATGATCAACCTGCTGGTTTGTCAGAGCATAGAGAAAATAAGATGTGACATGACGGAGGTGAACTAGAGAGGACCTTGAATCACACACAGTACTTGGCTGTGTTCGTGCCTTATTTTCAGGTGGCTGTTGTTCTCCTGGACCCTGTCTGCTTCTCCACATTCTTTGGATCTGCCCGTGGCCAGCGTGCCAGGGAAGGGAATAGAGAGTGTTTTTTGGTGCTCTCCCAGAACACTGTGCATTTTTGGCACCCTGTGCCTCAGAGTGGACACCCTGCAAATTGAGAAGGTTTTGAAGCGAGTTGATGGGGAACCAAGCAGACTAAGATTGTTCAGCGTGGAAAAAATATGGCTAAAGGGATATGAAAGAATTCTGAAGAATCCCATGTGTGGTGGGGGGGGAAAAAAACCTAGAAATTAGATGTTTGGTTTGTTCCAGTGCCAAAAGCACAGATACCAAATGAAGGTTGCAGGTCCAAAGCAAACAAAAGCTGATGGTTTCTCATGCAAGATGTCACTGAGCTGTAGAAGTGCAAAGAGTGCTTGTGCATGCTGAGAACTTGTACTGCTTCAGCAAACAGCTGGGTGAACCAATGGAAGAGAAAGCTGGTAAGGACTTGTAGACAGAAAGGCTTGAACTCCAGTGGTTTCTTTGATGGAGAGGTGGGAAAGGAAAGTAATCAGGGCAGGAGTGACAAAATACATTAGATAAACTTGAAAATCTGTTTGTATAGCTTGCTGTGTCAGATCTTTTCCTAAGCGGATTTTGTCTATTGAGTGTTAATGGAAACCACAGTTCAGAAGCATAATTTTATGTTGGTGTTTGTGAAAAGTTGCAGTTGGATGCGCTTAAAAATGAAGCCATCTGGTCAGGGAACAGCATTAGTTTGTTTGAAGGTCTGCATGTCTGCTGGGCTCCAGAGCAGAGGTTGCTACAGGTCTGGTAGAATTCTGTATTTACTACTTGAGGCTCCAAGGATTGCCTCTTCTGGGCTGTCAGGAAGAAACAGCTTATGCTTTAAAAAAAGGAATTCTCTTTTGTAATTCACCTGCATGGAGAAGTGCTCTAAGCACTAATGGGCAGCATTCATGTTTGGTTGCTGTCTTCTGATCTTCAGCAGATGGTTTAGGCAGATAAAGCTGTACACTGCTGTATGGAGGCTTGAACTTTGTTAGTGGCCTTTTTTCCCCCCCAGTATTTTAATCTTCCTCCTATCAGTGTACATTCCACCGTTAATCTGCAGCTAATTTGCAGTAGAGGCAAATTTGTCATCGAGTGTCTACTATTGCTGGATTGTTTCAAAGCTTCATAGTATGTTCAGTTCCTAGCATCCCATATGGGACACACTGTGTATGCTGTGAACTGAATGAGCTTGTTTTCCTCTGTGAGGGCTTTTTTCCTTTTCTGAGAACTACTTCTGTCAAGCTGCTCTTAGGTGGTAATAATATTTTATGGCTTGACTAATGCATTGTGGTTTAATGAACTGTAGGCAGCGCTGAGTCAAGCAGCCCTAAGTCTACCTGAAAGTAGGAAAGAGTTCATAGAATCCGAAAGCTGCAGTAGAAAAGAAAGTGAACTTCATGTTGAGCTAAAGAAACTTACTATATATTGTGGGTTCCATTTATGGACTATTATAACCTCTTAACACCTATTTGAGTGACCTACTTTTCTTTAAAATCCTATTAATTCAACTGGTAGCTGGTAAAATGATGTATTCTGACAGTATAATCCTCAAATCTTTGTGTAGACAATGCTG
Source organism: Centrocercus urophasianus (assembly GCF_019232065.1). NCBI lineage: Eukaryota > Metazoa > Chordata > Aves > Galliformes > Phasianidae > Centrocercus > Centrocercus urophasianus. The sequence continues at coordinate 3,399,600 of NW_024884900.1, forward strand.
ACATACCTGTTTTTGAGCCCATTTAAGACCCGTTAACATGTTTCAGACTAGAGTAACCTATTAAATAAATACATCAGGAAAAAGCTTTTACTGGTAATGGTTGTTTTGCTTAGGTGACTATGGCTGTAATGTATTGTGGGTACATCTGGTACTTCAGTGCTTATCAGTGATCTTTTTTCCTTTAGGCGGTTTCCTAGAAACATGATTGCTTGCTGGTCTTGATCTCACAGCTTTGTGAAGACTTCTTCTCTGATAATGTCAAGTTCAGGCTACCCTCCTAACCAAGGAGCATTCAGCACAGAACAGAGTCGTTACCCTACCCACTCTGTCCAGTACACCTTCCCCAGCACCCGACACCAGCAGGTAAGGAGCCACAAAGGTTGCAGTCCTAGCAAGAAATAATTCAGGTATTTGTTGTGTCAAATGGGACTTTTTTTTTTTACTGCTGTCACGTGAGTTCTTCGCGTCCGAAAACTGAGCAGTTGCTGATCAATATGCCCAGATAAAGCTGACTGGGAAAATCTGTGCCCCATGTTGTTTGTAGCCTTGAAATTTGGCTCTTAAATCAAGGCTGATGGGTCCACTTCAAGTTGATTCCTCTGTGAATGAGGGTCTGACTGTGGTGTAACTTCTGGGAAGTATAATCTGTAGTAATTTGGTGCTGTGATTCCTTCTGAAGTATGAACTGGAAAGGTTGTAATTACCTGTTGATTTATGCCTTGCTGCAATACTGTAGATGAAATTGCTGAAATCCTTGCCTTCAAATTTGGCTCTTTAAAGCTTACTTTTAGCCTGTTCCCCCTCTCCTTCCTCCCAGTTCTTTTTACACAGACTAAAATTTAAAAATGCTCCATAGAATTGTGAAGGTACCCTAAATAAAATCCTAGGCAATATTTTGGCTTGACAGCATTTCCTGCAGTATTTAACGTTTACGAATCTACTAAAAATAACAAAACACTTTTTAAAGATTTGGCCTGTCTTAAAATACCTTCTTTTTTAGTATTGAAAAATCAAAAGTAAAATAATTTTGAAGTGGCAAATGAAGTGTTTTCCCTGCTGAGGAGAACTTCTGCTTGTGTTATCTAGGCAAATAAATGTCTTCCCTGCCTCTCTCCTTTTATTTATTTATATATGTTTCTTTAGAAATCTGAATTTTGTAATCCTGTATCTTTATCATGGAGAATTAATGTTAAATTCCAGTTCTTATCATCGGTTTCTCCTAGCTTGAATAAATTCACTGTGGATTGTTTTCATAAACTTCTGGTTTAGCTTTGCTTCAATTCAGTAATGTTTAGTCATGGTACTAAATTTGGCCAATGCAAGTGTTGCTGAGTCCATATGCATTGATGGGAGGAATTTTCCAAGAATCTGCAAATAACTTGTCTGCAGTCACTGTGTGTTTAATATGAATGCAGGGTTCTGGGTGTAACAGATCTCTGGTGAGGATGGAGGAGTGGGGCATTGGTGAGTGCTGAATTTGTATGGGAAATTTCCTCTTAGGCCCAAGAGGACAAAAGTAAACCTGTACATGAGGAGCGTTGGGTTGGATTGGCTCTAAGCTGATGTTGTGCTTGACAAAATCTGCGTTCATGCTGGAGAATGTGAATCTAAAGCATACCGATGTGTTTTACCCCAAACTTTTTCTGAAGCATCTGTAAAAGTGCTTCCAGCCAGTTGCATTCTGCTTGCCAGAAGTGGGGGAATGGATTTCTAAGGATCTCTGACTTGCTCATTTCTGCTGAGCGTGTGCTCTGTCATTGTGGGCTTGCTGTGGAATTGTAGGTTGGGGACGACTGCCTGTTGCCTTAGGACAGCTCAGGCTTTCCTTATTTTAATGAAATTCTCCTCCCACTACAGATAATTTGAATCTGTTTTACTCTGCTCTTGTGTTTAGAAAAGGAAATTCAAAATCTGAAGCTTCTTGGTTTTCTCCTTTATTTTCAAATAATGTGCTCATTTAAAGTGAGAACTGCCCTTTATATATTTCACTTTTTGAGCTCAAGTAAGGCTTTGGTGATCTGGTCCTGGTCTGTTTTAAATGTTTGAAGAAATGATTGCTCTATAACACCAAACACTTTTCATCCTGTCTTTTGTGCCTTTTGTATTTGTTAACATCTGAAGTGTGTTTCCTTTAGGAATTTGCAGTTCCCGATTATCGCTCGTCTCACCTGGAAGTCAGTCAGGCAACACAACTCTTGCAGCAGCAGCAGCAACAGCAGCAGCTTCGGCGCCGGCCTTCTTTGCTTTCAGAATTTCACCCAGGCTCTGACAGGTTAGGATTCTCTTTCTGACTTACATGAAGAGGAATCTTTCATGTCTCTGCTTTCTGTGAAGTGAGTTGTAGTTTCTGAGTAGAAACATTTTGAGTTTCACGATTTCGCCTGAGTACATACATGACTTTACTCATCAGTGCTCCATTGCTGAGCAGTTGTGGTCTCTTGCGTTTGAGTGTTGTAGGTCTGCCTGGTTTTCATCTGTCTGTGTAATTCCTTAGTTCCTTTGCTTCAATTACATTTGCTTCACAGACAGGAAGTAACAATCTGCTGCACCCTCCCTACAGAAAGCTCCTAGGATACAGCTGCGTATTGCAAGCTTCTAAAGCTTTAGGCTAAAAGTATGCAAAATACCATCTTTGGATAATTTGATTTCACAAAGTCAGAGTAACAAATGCAAGAATCATTAACAGTGTGAATATTACTAGTTGTATTTCCTAGATTACAGTGGGAATAAATTCTTAGGTTTGCATATTCAACAGATGGTATTTGTGTGCCTGGGTAAGAAATAAACAATGGAGCTAATTGGGTATTTGAGTTGCAGAAATTGTAGAACACCAAAATGTGGCACAAAAATGAGACTGAAGTATGCTGCTTTTGGCAAGAGACTTGACAGCTTCTTATCATTTGTGTTAAATACCCTTTTTGTGGGTCTGGTATAACATTCCTGGGTGTGTAAATGCATGCAAATGATCTGGGTCCAGTAGGTTAAGTGAGGACAGGTTAGTGAACAGCTACAGTGAATCATGTATTGTCATTTAGTGTCAGATTGGCAATATCCTCGTAGTAAAATAGGTTACTTTACAATCAATATTGAAGTCATTAATCTTACGTAGAGATGATGGGCTCAAGAAAAAGTTTTTGGTAGATATCAGACCAGTGTGAGATGAATTGGGTTGTAGAAAATTGGCAGGATTATGTGTGTGTTTAAGGGACAAGTTACTGTATGATCTGTGCACGTCAGTTCTTCATTGTATTAGTATGCTGATGTACAAAGTCTAAGCAGATCTTATTGATTGTAACAACCTTCTTTCTTGGCCTTTTAGTACATGTTACTGCTAGGAGTAATCTCATACGCTGTATTAATTTTAGCAGCTTATTTTGGTTATATCACAGGAATGTAGATTCATAGAATGGTTTGGATTGGAAGGGACCTTTAAGGTCCCTGGTTCCACCTGCATTTTAATAGCATTTGACTATAGGTCAAATTCCACATAAGCTCATGGTTCATTTCAAGCATTCTGTGTATGTTCAAAATGATTTGATTGCAAAAATGAAATAATGGAGCTGTTGTAGCCATCTGTGCTCTATTGAATATAGTGCTATCTTTATCTCATGGATTTTTTATTTTTATAACTTGAATCAAAGCTTTGATTTGAACAATATCAGTGTAGCAGTGGTTTCTTTAAGCGGTTGCAATGATAGGAATGCATATAAACAGCATCTTTTAAGATTCAGCTCTTTTTCAATGGATTTTAACTATTATATTTTTGAAGACTGCACTTAGAAATGTTTTTCTGCTTTACTGTTCAGAAAGAGTTCTGCTAAGTTGTGTTTCCTGTATATTTGGTAAGGGTTGAGGAACAAAAAACACATTTGTTGCATAAAAATGTGTATTTTAATAGCTTATGATTTCTTCTGTGTACTAGGCCTCAGGAAAGGAGAACTGGATATGAACAGCAGTTTCATCCAGGTCCATCTCAGACAGATCATGATTCACTGGAATCTAAGCGACCACGTCTTGAACAAGTTTCTGATTCCCATTTTCAGCGTGTCAGTGCTGCTACTGTCTTGCCTTTAGTACATCCTCTGCAGGAAGGGTTGAGATCTGCAGATATTAAGAAGGTAAAGGCATTTTCTCTCATAATACTGAAGGTGAAAATTGTGTGTCATGATAAGCTCAAGTTTCTAAGCTCCTATCATTAAAGAAAGCATTTAGCACATGGATTCAGATTTTAAAGTAGAATATTTGTCTTGCATTGCCTTTACCACTCCTTTTATCAAGTAAGTAAAGCTGTCTGGGAAGTAAAGTAAAATTAGGATAGCACATTATCTCTTAGTAACTTGCTGGGCTGCATAGCAAAAATAAGATCAAAGGGGGCTGGAGAAACCAAATTAAGACATGCAGTGTTAGCATGCTTGTATGTTACTGAATTTTTACCCAGGTACTACATGTAGAAATCTACTGTCTCAGTTTAGAAATACGTCCCAGTGTTATCTTGAGAAATGGCATTCAGGCACAATCTTTTGGTTAGACTGGCTTGAGTGAGGGATGCATTTGCTAAGTTAGCATTGCCAGCTAAGCAGTTGCAGAGCATCATTTCTGAGGATGCAAATAAAATCAAGGTACAACAGTACTGACATATTTCAGTGTTTTCCATGTTCTGATGTTTTTTGGAAACACGTGGGGGGGAAAAAAAGTGATGAGAAAGCAAAGCCAAATGAACTGTGACCTGTCCTTTCAAAGCATCTCCACACATAACTCCAGATGTGCTCCTCTCTGATCACAGTTCTGTTCAAGTGCATCTTCATCAGTATATGTGCAGAGTATTGAGGGTTGTCTCTTAAGTGACCCCCTGCCTTTCAAAATAGAAGTTACTATTTATATTTACGAAGATGTATTTTTTAGAAGGGAAATGTTTTGATCTTATTTTCATTTCGTGATTAAAAATAATTAGCATTGTGCTTCCATATTTAAAGATGGATTTTGAAATTGTAGTAACATAAATGAGCTGTCAATTGATTCTAAGATAATTAGAGCACTGATAATCTGAAATCTTAAACTTTATCTCTGCTGAAGAGCTACCTAAGCTATAAATAACTGGAAGTTCTTGTTTAATTCATGCATGCCAGTTTAGTTACTGAACACTCATTTGCATGTTATTAATATGACTGATTTTTCTCAATTCCGCCCCACCTCTTGTCCCAATGAAAGGACCCAGGTTTTGGAGGAAAGCATGAGGGACCATCTTCTCCAATTTCTGGTCAACCGTGTGGGGAGGACCAGAATGCTTCACCTTCAAAGCTGTCAAAAGAAGAACTGATACAGAGCATGGACCGCGTGGATCGTGAGATTGCGAAGGTTGAACAGCAAATCCTTAAGCTGAAGAAAAAGCAAGTGAGCATAGCAGACACTGCTGTTTTATCTGCTAGTGCAAAATATGTGGGAAAACTGCTGCTCTTGTGTTAGTGGTGATTTTTTTGTTTTTGGTTATGTGAACCAAAGGTTAAAAAGGAAAGGTTGTGTGCACAGTTTTCTTGGAACGTTTAAATAGATTGGATGCAATGTAATTTTAAACATCTTGAAACTAAGAGAAAGCCATGTAGAAACACCAAAAGCAGATGACTTTATTTTAAACTCTTGTTAGATGTCCAATGAAACAAGGGCACTGTGACTGTAATTTCAAGAATTACAGAAAGACTGGTTAAGGGGATGGCTATCATCTCTCTTCTTCCATAGTTGTGAAAGTGGAGAATCTCTTCCACACCTTTTTAAACAAAAATAAAAAGAGAGAAAGTAGTAATAATGACACCTAGAAGTTTTTCTGTGTTGTAGGTATATATGGGGATAATGTTTTCTGTGGGATGACAGGTTTAGTGTAACTGTTCTCTGAAGTTGTTGTTCTTGTTTAAAGATAAATATTTGATAAAATACAGTGCTGCAGTGGCTTGAAGTGAAGCTGGAACAAGTCTGATTCAGTGCGGGTGAATCTTGTAAACAATTCAGTTCACTGATAGCTCAGAGTGGTCGTTACTGTCCCATGGACATTGAAACCATTTCATTCATAGTCAGTTAAAAAGAAGAATAACAGTGCAAACTGTTGATCCGATGCATATTTTATCTCTGGTGACTAATTACTGTAAGGGTAACATGGTGCGGATGGCTGATTTTCTTTCTTTGGTTTCTTAGCAACAACTCGAAGAAGAAGCTGCTAAACCACCAGAGCCAGAGAGGCCTGTCTCCCCTCCTCCAGTGGAACAGAAGCACCGCAGTATTGTCCAAATTATTTATGATGAAAATCGGGTAAGCATGTTTTTCAATTGACTGAGTGTAGTTGTGAGTCTTAACAAGTTTACTGAGAGCCATTAATTCACTCCTCTGGGGCAGTTTTTACTATTTTTATTTTATAGTTTTTTGTCCTTGCCCTCTTTTTATATTGTTTACTTCTTGCTGCACAAAAAAAAACTCCTGCACAAAATCTTTGTTCTTGATGGTGAGAACCTTATTCTATCTTATAAACAGTGTACTGAAAATACATCGATGGCTGTCATCCCTAGACCTGTGTGTTGGTGTGTGTGTGTACATCTATGTGTATTTTTGTTTATGTGAATGTGTATGTGTGCCCACATATATATATGTACGTATTCACGCACATACATATAGTGTGTGTGTATATATATATATAAATGCTTCAGGAATTTGTTTTGAATTCTTTCTTCCTCACTAAATACCAATGAGTTTGGATGAAGACCTGTCACTTAGATTAGCAGAACGAAAAAAAAAAACCTGCATATGATTCTGTACTTTCTTTTAAGACTGTTTTCTTATACTTAAAGTTGGGATCAATGAACAAATATGAAGAAGTATCCAAGTGAATTTTGAGTTCGTTTTGCATAATGGATGAGTGAAGAACAGGAGCTCAGTGGTGTCAGCAGTGGTAGCAAAGTGCTTCCTGACCATTTCCTTCTGGTAGTTTGAGACTGAGGAGTTGGATATCTGTTGTTTTTGAAAGTGCCAAGTGTTCCAAGCTTATGTGACTGGTAGATTTTTGTTTAATGTTTAATTACTCCATTTTATTTTGTAATTCAGAGGAATAGGTAGCTTCTCTCAGAGTAGAGAAAATTTGAGATGGTAAAACACCAAACAAACAGCACAATACTAGATCATACATAGTGGTACTGTGCCCTGGGTGTTCCTGTTCTCCCTTTCACCTAGTTTGTCTCTGAAATTTATGGTGTTTACTTAATACAGGAGGACAGTTACTATGTTACGCAGACTGATCTAACCAATGTCCAGCGATCACTTAACTACTGATGATGAAACAGTTCTGCTGTTTTAAGTCTCTTTCACACTAATGTAATTAAAAAGCATTAAAACCATATGATCACCTTAGAAAACTTTTTTAAGGTGAATTTTGTGATGGGTAGTTGGCAAAACTAGGATGTATTTGAAGAAGCCTGGGTGGGCTGCTATCTTCCTTTGCTAGCCCTGGTTGCTGGTGGCTTAAGAGAGTCTTGAAGTTACTGTTGCTTTCCCGTGTGTTGTATGTATCAGTGGATGGGAGGAAATCTATTTCTCTGTTGAGTGAGATGGAGTAGTGTGTCAGTGTGGTCCTGTGTTAGCTGCTTCTGTTCTTGTAGCTCTCCATGTAGTAACATCTGTAACAGGGGAAATACCAAGCTTGTTGCATTTATGAGTCCACTTAGCACTTGGTTTCAGCTCTTGTTATCAGGCATTACTTGTACTGTATAATGGCAATGTCATTGAGACAATACAAATCCTATGTGTCAGTACCCACTATATTATTTTAAATGGTCATTAAAAAAACATTAGTCCGTTCAGGCACGCAGTACTTCATTGGTATCTTCTACAGTTGGAATAGGAGGACAGTCCCCTTGGCAGCTTTCATCTTAAAAGCATGCAGTATGGGATAATTACTTCTAATATTCAAATACAATTGGCCAAATTTTGGTTGAAGTAATAGGATAGAGTTCAGTTTTATGTTTTTTCAAACCAAACAAACCATTTTAGCAGGGTTATGCTGTAACATTGCCTGGATATACAATTATTGTGTCCAGCTGTGAGTTCCAAAGAAAATCTCAAGACTTAAATTACATGTGAAATTAGAACTTAGCAGAACTCTTTCTAATAATAACTGCTTTGTGGATTAGTTATCCTACATTTTTCTTTGCAGGCATCTGCTTTTAGGGTTAGTGCATACAACTATTAGTGGGAAAGAAGCAAATGTGAATTAGTCTGCTGGATCTTTTCGGGCAGCCTTGTCTTCTGACAGAGGGCTTTGGGAAATTGTACTGGCTTGAAATGAATTTGTGAAAGCCAACTGTGTTATCCAGTGCTTCCTCCTTTAGGACTGGACTTACTCTGGGGTCCTTGCCTAGCTTAAGGGAAAGAAGATCTTTGGCATGCATGTGCACTTTGGCATGATCTTTGGTATGCACATGTTGGTTAACAATTGCAGACTTTCCAGTTGAAGAATTTTCGTCCTTAATTCAGAAGTATACTCTTATTTTTTCTGTACACCTTTCCACACTTTTGAGTTGAGAGAGCACAGCAGTAACTGCAAAATTCAGGTAGAGGCTTCTTGATTCACTGAGGCAGCACTGCAGAAGTAGGTGAAGGAAGATATAATGTGCTCAGGTGGGTATAGCAGCTGGACTGAGTGAAAGTTCAGAGACGCTGGAGACCTGAAATACAGAGGGCTTTGAGACCACGTTTTAAAATAAAAAATCTTGTTTACAGAAAAAAGCAGAAGAAGCTCACAAGATTTTTGAAGGTCTTGGTCCCAAAGTTGAACTGGTAAGTGGTCTGTTTTTGTTCTGTTTACTGTGTTGCCAGTGTAGCTTTCACATCTGTAATTCTGCTGTGGTAAACATGTTGTTCTGTGTTCACATATAAAAGAACATTATAGGGTGATTTAATCTTTTGGTTTGGGAAGGGAAAGGGTGGGACTTCTTCTTGCTTTTCACTTGGTGCCTGATATTTTATATAAACTTGGAAATCCTGTGCCTGTCTATTCATCAGCCAAAAAATTTTTCTGAATATCTCAGGTATTTGATAGTGGAATTGGTAGCATAGCTACATGGGAGTGCAGATGAAATATATGTTGTTCTGTTGTCTTTCTGAAATTGCAAACAGTGCATTTTAAGAGCATATTTCAAATAAAAGTTGTCTTCAGCCTGATATTCATCTTTAATTCTCAAGAAAGCAATTAATCTTCTGGAGTCTTTATTTTAACAAGAATATGTTAATGTGTGTTTAAATACACTCGTGGTTTAGGGCTTGAGTGAACTGGATGACTGGATGATTTTAAAAGTATGACTTTTAAAATAGATTTGAATCAGAGGTCGGGGTTGAAATTGAACTGCACTGAAGTAGTGTTATATACATAAATAGTTATAATGATCTAATTTAAAGTAATGAAATCTATGCTGTAAGTGTTGAGTATCTTAAACTTGTCACTTTGGGTTGCTGCATCTCAGAATGAATAATTGTGAGCAGAATATTTTAATGCAGTTAAATGTATTCCATATACTTAAAAATTACGTGCTCTTGAAAGTACTGAGTTTATCTTTCTAATCCAAAATTGTAGCCGCTTTACAACCAACCATCAGACACAAAAGTCTACCATGAAAACATCAAAACGTGAGTGCTTTAATATCTTCTTGTTGTGCCTTTTAAATGGTCTGGACTTAAAGATTCAAATTTTTAATTGCTGCTATTTCCAAATATACCATGTACACTTTAACATGTACATCCTTCCAGCCCATGTAACCTTCAGACTTGTACATTGTAGAACAATGCTGTAAGGAAATGGCTGTATTTATTGCAGGCAATGGCAAACAGTAGCTTTGCATGGTAGATTAAAGAGAAAAATAAGTCATAAAACTTATTTTAAGTTGGTAGCACCGGTATTTTTCAAAGCCTGAAATATCACATCTGACCTAGATGTGCCTTGTCAACTTTTCCCAAAGGTTCATGTTTCAAAGAACTGTTTGAAAAGTTACTGCTATCACAAAGTGGCAGGAGTCCTGACTTTCTCATTGATTTCATTCTGTACTTGTTTCATGTCGAGGGCTGTGAGAATAGAGTTGCTGCTTGCTGTGTTGATTTGCTGGGGCAAGCAAAAATCACCTAGCTGAAATAAGCTGGTTGTCTTCTACCAATTTTTGATGGTTTTTAGGATTGAATTGCAAATATGCTTTTTTTTTTTTTTTTTCTTTTTTCCAAGGCACAAAATCTTTTCCAAACTTGCTTATTTTAGTACCTCTAGGAGAGCATCTGGCTTGAAATGGGAGCTTCCATGTCTCTCTCAAGCCATCTACTAGATTATTTTCCCTCAGATAAAATACAGTGTAAGTTAAGTGATTGTTTTGTCAGGAATTTTCCCAGTTTTTCTACCTCTGAAATTATTCTTTGTAGCAGCCATCTGGCATCAGTAATGCACGTGGAGTTGGTTGGGTAACTTTGAAGTTCTTGTATTGTATGTGGTTCACATCTCAAATTTTGTTTTCCAGAAACCAGGTGATGAGGAAAAAGCTAATACTGTTTTTTAAAAGAAGAAATCATGCAAGGAAACAACGGGTAATACTATCATTTCTTATAAAAAGAGGATGTTGTCAGTTTTCTGTCTAAATTCTTGGTGTATTTTATCCATTGTGTCATGTAAATTCAATTGGCTAGAAAAATGTCTCTAAACTAATTTTCTATCAAGTTATTTGAAAAGAAACTGTCAGTTTATAGCTGCTATTTGCTAATTCTTAACTGAAAACTATCCTAAAATGCAATCAGGAAAATACTGTGGATTTTCTTTTTTTTTTCTTTTTTTTGTGTCTTATTTTGCTTTTTCCCCTCTTCTCCTTTCCAATCTGCTCTTAGAGTATGAATGGAAGAAAGCCAGTGAAGAATCCTGAACTGTTTTGCCTGGCCCCTCTTTCTTGTATAGTAGCTATGGGGTCTGAAAGAAAAGGAGCATATCTGATCCTGAATTCTGACAGAATTTTTAATCAAATGTTTGCATGTTAAACACCAGTATTAACCTTGAGTACTGTTACAGCAAGTGCATGTTTTGGGTGATATCCAAAGGGTATTTCTGTTATTACATTTAGCAAAAGTTTAAATGTAAAAAAAACAAACCAAAACCCTAAGTCCATTCTGTTAAGTAAAAGCTTGGTTCCTGGAGATGTGAGATTTCTAGAAAGGGCTGCAGTTATTTAGTGTCATTGTGATGCATAACAAAAGAGAATTAGTGTATCTTTCTCCAGTGTAAGTTCTGAGATCCATTCTATTGAAAACAGTTGTGTGTCATTTTCAAAATGGAAAGCCGGTGCTGCAGGAAGAATTCCTCTTAATTCCTTGAGCCTACTCAGTTTGGGGATACTGATCACTTAATTTATTTCTGTTTAGTTCAACCTTTGCTTTTGGAATTTAACAGGAACAGAAAATCTGCCAACGCTACGATCAGCTGATGGAAGCATGGGAGAAAAAAGTTGACAGGATAGAAAATAATCCACGCAGGAAAGCTAAGGAGAGCAAAACAAGAGAGTACTATGAGAAACAATTTCCAGAAATCCGGAAGCAAAGAGAACAGCAAGAACGATTTCAGAGGTATAAAAGTGGATTTGGAACATTCTTGTACATCATCTCTTAGAACTCAGTTTTTAGAATTATTTATAATGACATTGTTTCTGCTTAAAGGCTATTTTATATGGTAATTCATGTTAGTGTTTCTTACTGTACAAAGTAAAACATTCTTTTGTTCTATGATTAAGTGCATTGTTCACTGTGTTTCATGGCATTGAGCACAAATTCTACTTCTCTTTACTCCTAATTCTAGAGTTGGTCAAAGAGGGGCTGGACTTTCAGCAACTATTGCTAGAAGTGAGCATGAGATTTCTGAAATCATTGATGGGCTTTCTGAGCAGGAGGTGAGGCTATTGTCTATGCTTTGCTATCTGACTATGCAAAGGAAAGGTCTCTTTCAGAGGGTTTGTTTTGTTTTTTTTATTGGAAGAGAAACATTTTGGGGTGCTGGTTTGGGAGAGTCTATGCAAGCTTTGGCTTAAAACAAATCTGAGAAATACTTTTCTTTTAAGGATTGTGTTTCCTAATTTCCTAATTTGTGTTTCCTAGGTCTACTCATTGTCCATTTCAGACATGTCACAACCTATTTGTTTTCACAGCTGTGTGAGACATGTGAAAAGTCATCCATTCTAAAGCCCTGTACCGTTTCATTTTTTTGTAGTGAGACACTCTCTTCTTTTCCTTTAGCTGACTGTGTAAATGTTACTGCCCCAATGAACAACTTTTAGAAGAATTAAGAAGGCAACAGAAAGATGTTTCCAACTATCTGTGAATGTCTGCTGTGCTGGAGCTTCTATGAGTTGTGTAAATAGAGAAATGCAAACATTAATAACTTTTTTTTTTGCGTTTTTTACTTTTTCTTTTATTCTTTACCTATAGAATAATGAAAAACAAATGCGTCAGCTCTCAGTCATTCCTCCCATGATGTTTGATGCAGAACAGAGAAGAGTGAAGTTTATTAATATGAATGGTCTGATGGAGGATCCCATGAAAGTTTATAAGGACAGACAATTCATGAATGTCTGGACGGACCACGAGAAAGAGATTTTTAAAGAAAAGTAATGGGCTTTCTTATCTCTTATTTTTGCTGCATGCTGATGACAGCTGAACACCTATCTCATGAATTAGACTGGAGTTAAACATGAGTTAAACTGGAAAAACTGAAGTTTTTGTGAACTATTTGATAACTTAGTTGGATGAATCATAGAATAGAATCATAGAATCACAAGGTTGGAAACGACCTATAAGATCATCTAGTCCAACCGAATGAAACACTGCAAGAAGTTTTAGACTGCTCTGTATGTCTTTCAATTGCATCCAGTTAGGCTGTACATCAGAAATTATTTTTAGAGCACTTCAGTTTTTTGATAAGGTGAAAATTAGATCTCATTATGGTAGTTATTAGCTTTGTTCTAAGTTTGAACGATTTGAAAACTAAACTTTTTAGACTAATTTCAGTTGTAGAAATCAAGAGTTTGCTGGTGGTGCAGATTGTTTAGAAGACTGCTTTGTTTACTTGATATGTATTATGTTGTTAAACTTAAATAATTTCTGATTTGTAAAAGGTTTGTCCAACATCCCAAGAACTTTGGTCTAATTGCTTCCTACCTGGAACGAAAGGTAAGACCTTTTTGAATACATGTAGAGCCATGGGTGGGATCCCTAATTTTCTAAATGTAAGTTGTTTATTCCAGCATTATTTTATCAGCTTGGGAAAAATTGCAATTCTGAAAAAAAGTTCCTGCTTTGACAGGATTTTGTAGTGCTTGAACAGTTACACGATCAGCACAAGCAAGCATCTAACAAAAGTTAGTGGAGTGACACTACTGATAGCAGTAGAAGTAAATGACACTTGAATTAGTTCTGATTTACTTTACTTTTGAAGCTGAGAAGCTGCTTTAGTGATGTAAATCTTTAAGTAAGGGTATCATTTGGTCTGCTATGCCACTGTGCTAACTCTAAGAAACCTTGCCTCCACAGTTCAGGTCAGTGAGATCCTACTGCTGGCTGAATTAGTCTTTAGAACTGACTTTGCAGAGATCATGTAAGAAGTAATGGAGAATTATGATTTGTTGAGACATAAGGATCTTGATTACTTAGGACTATTATAAATAGAGGCTTTCACAAATTTGCAAACTGACTGGTATACATTAAACTGTGCCAACTAGGGTACCTGAGGGATATTATAAACACATGAAACTTGTATTTAGCACTGTGTAATTTTATGCATGGTTATATTTGTTACATTTGTGTATGAATTTACTTTCCTACTGATGTAACTATCAAATCTAGTAGCTTGTAAATCTAGGGGATCAGTATTTTTAATGTTGGAGGAAATTAAGTAGTTACAATGTGGGGGTTTTCTTGCAGGTATAAAAACTTTTTTTTTTCCTTTTCCATTTTAGAATGTTCCTGACTGTGTACTCTATTATTACTTGACTAAGAAAAATGAAAACTATAAAGCCCTTGTGCGAAGGAATTATGGTAAACGCAGAGGAAGAAACCAGGTATCTGACACTGATATCTCACTTGAATATCGTTTTACTGTTTCATATTTATAGCTAACTTGATATCCTATACAGAAGGTACGAAGTGGAAAAGAAAGTTCCTTTTTTGTTCGTTCTTACCTCCCTTTAAAATTAAGGAATCTGTCATTAAAGGATTTTTGGTTAGTACTTAATTCTATGCAGTATCTTCTTCCTTTGCACATTTATGACTCTTTTTTTTTTTTTTTTTTTTTTTTTTTTTTTTTTTTTTTCAATGTCAACTCATTTTATCTGAGGACCCTGCCATAGACATGGAGGTCAAATCCATAATTATTAAATTCCATGGTGGAGCCAACAGAAATAAGAAATAAGGTTTCACATGTGACTTGCAGTGGAAAACATATAATCACTTTGTAATGGCAGTGCTTGTCAAAAAGCAGAAATTAGTAGTGATAGTTTCTTGGTGGTCAGGCTCAAAGTCAAACTGGAACTTAATAGCAAGAAGAAAGAGACAAATTTAATGCATGCAAATTAAAAATTCTACTGATTCTAGAATAATTCACTTGGAAGTCTTGGAAACCTTTGGAAGGGTTTCCAAGGGGAAAGAACAGCATATTATGAAGAATATATGTGTTTGTTAGGCTTCTGGGTTTAATGTGGATATTAGGAAAACAAAAATGCTGAGACTTGTTTAGAAAAAGGGAGCAATGCTGTATATTCACTGTCATCGTGTTTTGATTTTCCTTTGCATCTAACAGCATTCTGAAAATAGAATAAAAGAGTAATGAGGTTAGGAAAGAAGGTCATATATGTGCATATCCTCTTATCTAATAATAAGTCCCAGTAAGTGTAATGCAACTGCAGCTGACAAATTGATCCTGTTGGCTAAAAACAGTATTCTGTGCTTCTATGGAGCTATTGCATTTAAGCCTTTTTAACATATTGTTTGATATTCTGGCAGAAGAGACTGTGCCAACAAGGACTGATTTCTCTGTAGCCCCACAAATTATGGATTGATGGGAGAAAGTAATTTCATTATGCAAAGGACTTGGCAGGTAGCCTGGGTAGAAGCTATGACTATGGTAGTGGTTGGAAGTAAATGAAACATGCCCTGTATTTTACCAGCACTTATATTAGACTTCTTCGGTTTAATAATAAGAAAAATGTATTTCTGTGTGACTAGTGATGGTAAAAAATAAAAATAAAAAAAAAACTCAATTAAGATTGTATGGAAAATACAAAGAAGATGAAAATAAATGAGATTTGTCCAAAATTTGCTGTAAGAACCAAATACACGTATTGCTGCTATTTTAAGTGGTTTAGTTTTAGAGTTCAGTATGAAATGAGTTTGGCATGGTGACAGTACACATATGTTAAGTGATGCCTTTGCCATACGGTGTTCTCTGTAATAAGAGGTGAGGAGACATAACTGGCTCCATCTGTATCACAGCATAACTTTAAGTTGTGAAGTATTCAGAAGATCACAACTGTGTTTAAATTTCTTTCAGCATTGCTGCATTTTAGAGTATCAAAACTGGTAGAATCAAAATTTGAACAGATTTCTCCGTCCATAAATTACTTTCCTTGAATAACGCTTATAAACAAGAAAGATTTGAATTACAGTCTTGTACAAAAGTGCATACATAGATTTGTGACCTCAGCTAAAAGGAAGATGAAGGTGCTCTTGCCTGGCTTTGTGACTTCTCCTATGAATACCATCCATACGTAAGTCGCAGCACATATGTGAGTTGGAGCACTGGAGCTGCTGAAGTCGGTTTTTAGACTCAGGTTACTCAGTCTTTGAATTTTATCACTTGTGGATCTTATTTGCTAGTTGTTGTTCCACATTAAATACAACAGCAGATCAATGGACAGCTGCTGCATGGACTTAAGGTGTGCTCTGCAGTACGGATACAGATAAATGTCAGATAAATGGTGACTGCTATAGCATACTTGGAAAGACAAAGAAATACTATGAATGTGCCAGATGTGAACACTTTTACTGTTTCTTGAAGCTTAAACTCAGGAGTGTTACAGTTGGTGTTTAGTAACCCTGAAGTAAAGAGTCATATTTCTAGTTCTTAATTTTATTGATGATTGATTAGTGACATCTATGTAAACTAGTTAAAGAGGACTTGAGAGTGTTGAATTGCCTTGCTTGCCAGGACTCTTCCTTGTGGCTGCAGACTGTAATTAATTCCCTCTGTCCCTCCCTCACCCCAGCTTTGTTTGAAGTTGATCTTTCTCCTATCTGAGGGGCAACCTGAAACTTCCTTGCTGATTGGCAAATACAAGGTGTGAAGATTTATGATGTGCTCTGAGATACACTTATGCCAATAACAGGTGCTTCAGCTTAAGCTCTTCAGAGTTCATATATTTTTATAAAGTAGAAGGCAAGCACATAGAACGTTGCAGTGGAGATATTAATCATGGTAACAATGTTGGAATCATTGAGAACTTCAGTGAGTACGGCCTGACTCAAATTTCAGTGGAGGCTTATGCTTACAGAAGCTGACTGCTAGGTTAAGGCATATAAAGTTAAGAGATGTAAAGCTTAGTGGATTCTGATGTACATTTGTCCTTGAATAGGCTTAGAAGGATCTTGTTATAAAATGCTGCCTAAAGTGTCCCAGAATGCTCACCGAGGTGAGGAGGATGGTGTGCCTTAAACCAAATGTGAATTATAAAACAAAGTGCAGATCTTCGACATAGTATTAAAAGGAAGCGTGGCTGTAAGATCGAAGCCTGACTGTATGTTTTTGGCTGTTTGCGAGTCGTATTCCAAGTTTTGTTTCAGGAGGGAAAAACAGCTGCCCGCAGGAGGTTTGAGGGTTGTTGTTTTGCAAGTTGGGAGTTGATGGAGCGAAGAAGTCGATGTTTTTGCACTGGTTTCATTACAGATAACTCCTTAAATAGCTCATTGAAAGGAGGCTCTGAGTAAAGCTTCTCACTGACATTCAGCAGCAAAGCAGCAGCCGGGCTGTGATTCCGTGGCTGCCTGCTCAGCAGTGTCTGCAGGCTGTGCTTTGCAGCAGGTGGCCCAGCCCGGTGACCTGACTAGACAGAAATTCGCTGTGCTCCTGCGGCCGCCAATCAGCCGAGCTGACGGGATCGCCTCGTGTGACCCCGGTGAGATTAGAAGGTTGTATGTGAGATGGGCAACTCTTCTGCGGGCAGCTTAAGTGGCAGAATGACACAATTTCCTGGAATAAACATGTTGCTGGGTCAGGCAGCTGCTGCTCGAGAGCCGTGTGATGTCGGTGCTGTTGGGGGTTTTGTCCTTTTGAATCTTATCCTGAACTAAAGCCCGTCCCCTTCTCTGGATAGTAAAAGTTTTAATCAACAGATGAATGTGCAGGTACGTCGCTGACTGAGGCTTCAGCTGTTTGAAGGTTTGTGTTTAACCTGCCCTTGACCTATCGATTATGCATGTTAAAAAAATTATGATATCATATTAACCAAATGGCAAAAAGAGCAGAGGGTTTTCAGCAACTGTTTTGGGATTAGATTAAATGTAAAATACGGAGTTTTTCTTCTGAAAATGCAGATTTTAACTCCTCGTTTTCAAGGCTGCTCTGTGTGGGGCAGTGGAAATAATTTACTTTAGTACGTGTCTCTGGCATCTTCTGTGAAGGAATGTTTTGGATCACGAAGTAACGCTAGTATCTTAGGTGCTACTAATTTGCAGGATAATAATGGTTGGTGTTCGGGGTTTCTGCTCCAATTCACGCTATTAAAATGTTAAAAACAAGCCCTTTTCTTGACTATTTCCAGCTTCAGCTTTGCTGATGAAACAGTGACACCTGCTGCTATGCTTTCAAGAAAGTTCTTCAGTAAAAAAAGCTTATTTTGAGGAATATTTCAGTGGGCTATCAATTATGGAATGGCTAGCTCTAAACCAGCTGTCTTCTAGATCCCCGTCCTTGACTTTCTACAGATTTCCCAGTGTATGTTTGGCATTTATGTGAAAGGTAGCCCCATATAAAATTAGCTGTATGTAAATACTACACCTACTTTGCTTTTTAAAGTAGATTTGCAGAGTGTAACACCCAGCAAGGAGCAGCTCTGTTCTGCACAGCACAAATGTGAGTGGAAAGCCACCTCAGTGCGGTGCTTCTTTGGCTTCGGGACTCTGGCGGAGGTGGTTTGTTTAACCCATTCAAGCTCTTTCAGTGTGAATTCCTGCTGATGGTTCCCTCTGTGTGGCTATTCTGAATCCCCTCTCTCTGTGTGTGCTGTAGTTTCTTATGAAAACATTTAAACTGTAATCATTTATTTAAGTTATGTTATGAAAACACTTTTTCAGAGAGGAGGAAGAGAACTTTTTTTTAATTCTTCCCTCTCCCCTCCTCACCTCTGGCTGTAGTTTTTCCTGCTCTAACTCGTCTGCAATCTGAAGCTGGTGATTTTCCCAGTTTTGATGTATCGTGCCTAATACAGCAGGCTTGGATTTTCTTGTGGCACCTGGAGGATCACCTTGTTTTAGATAAGGTTCAGCATGAACATCTGGATGCAGCATTAAGCTCTGAATACTCTCTGTGGTCTTGCTGGCTTTTGAGGCCCATCAGGAGAATTCACTCACTTGCCATTGTTTGCATGTGGGGATTCTGTGAATTTTGGGAGTGGGTTACATGATTTATTTTGTGACAGCCAGCTGCTGCTTGATGCTTTCATCGGGAGAGGAAGGAATATCCAGCACTGATGAATTTCTGCCTTCATGACTTGCTTGAGAAGCATAAGATGTGTTTGTCATGTGCAGGTTGAGCACTGTGGATTGTAGAAAGCAATATGAGGCTCTTTGTCATGCTTAACGAGACTTGTGGCCTGTGTGGCAAAGTACAGTGCTGCTGAACTGAACAGCATTTTATCTGGCTAGCAGTCAGTGGTTTAAAAAGGATCCAAAGGGAAGTGTTCTTCATTAATGCTAATAAATACTTACCAGCTTTACTTTCTATCTTGACCAGTTCAGGTCAGAAAAGCTGAGGTCTTCAGAGTGCTGAGAAGCAATGTACTAGAGGGACAGAATGCTAAAATTTAAGGAAGTTTCTTCAACAGCCATATTTAATATATTTTCCTTAACATATAATTTTTCTGTATGAGTATTTCTTATTTTCTTTATGCTTTCTTAGAACATCAGGGGATATTTGGCTTGCTTAATGCTATCCTATAGCTAACAAGTGAATCTGATAGGGAACACCAAGATATTTTTTTGTGTATGTGTGACAGGTAGTAGCAAAAATAATGGCACGTATTCTCATCACACTTCTGAGACTTTTTAAAAATTAATTTTTTACTTTCTAGCAGTGGTAAAATTCCATGCAGTCATATAAAGTAACAGGCATTTCTTCCATTAATTCCTGATTTGGAATAGATTATATCTTCTGGAAAGTTTAAATCAAATTTATGTGCTTTCTGCAATTTTCCCACGTAGCAGACATCTGGATTCACTCTGAAAAGTGAGTGTCCCTTAATGCATGAACAGTATTTTGTGCTGTTCTCTGTAGAGCAATAACAGGTACTGGTAATTACCTTTTGTCTTTTGTCAGTACTTAAGTACTTGCAGAGCTATCATCTCAATACAGGTATAGCATTTAAAAAAAATAATCTGAACTGTAATTTTCCATCTACACAACATAAATTCACTAGAAACAAGTCTAAATTCCTGACCCAGTTTTACTGTTACATTGACAGATGTGTGGTGATTATAGCTTAAAATATAATTTGCAAATGGAATAACATCAGTTTGTGGTGCTCTGAGCTTCTGTTCCTTGGTGTGTAAATTGTTGTTTAAAACATGTACGTGCTGTTTTATTTCAGCAACAAATTGCTCGTCCTTCTCAAGAGGAAAAAGTAGAAGAAAAGGTAGAAGAGGAAAAAGCAGAAAAAGCAGACAAAAAAGACGAGGAAAAGAAAGATGAGGAGGAAAAGGATGAGAAGGAGGAATCTAAGTAAGTATATGTACAGAAAATATACTTAATCTAGATTGCAGTAACTTTTATGCAGTTTTTTTTTTATAGAAAACAGATAAGGTTCAGCATGAATGAGTCCAGCAGTGACATCTTGTTCCTATTTAGTTCTTATGCATCAAACAACATAGATTAATTTGTTTTTTTCTAACTAATCAGACTGTCCATAACTACAATCTGAATGAGTATAAATAATAACTTTATTTATATTTATCTTTAAACTATTCTCAGAGAGAATACCAAAGAAAAGGACAAAACTGAAGTTGCCACAGAGGAAACGGAGGAAAGGGAGCAGGCCACTCCTAGGGGCCGCAAAACTGCCAATAGCCAGGGTCGTCGTAAGGGCAGAATCACCAGATCAATGACAAATGAAGCTGCACAAGCAAATGCTGCTGCAGCTGCAGCCACTGAAGAGCCACCACCGCCTCTTCCACCCCCACCAGAACCTTGTGAGTAGCATTGATGGGACACTTGGGGACCCATCTGTGGTCATGCTCATCACTGACATAGGAGTGTGTTCTATACATGGAGTACATTTTGGGGTTGTTTTTAGTATTACATCTTTATTCTTAGGCCTTTATAATTTTATGACCATTTGTTACTGTTAAATTTCATAGGTGCATCTGAATGATGCAGTTGTAGTCAGATGACTCTCAAAACCACATATGGTAGAAGCCAATTAAGATTTTGCGTTAACTACTTTTTCTGTTTTTCAGAATTATTGATGGATGCATGCAGATCCAAATGCTTTTGGCAGAGGTTGACTTACAGGCCGTAGCTCATAGAATTTATTTTAAATAAATAAGTAGACTTCGTATTTGAGTATATTGGGGAGTTTCATAATCTGAAATAGATCCCAGCAAGTTGTTTTTGTTATCATTTCTGCATTAGATGGCAAGAGATTTCTTTAAAATAGAAATGTTACTCCCTTGGCGTGTTAGAAAGGAGTATTCTAACTCTAGCTGCATTTCTGACATAATTTGTGGTGGTGCAGAAATACTGGCAAACAGAATGCTTTGTGACAGGTCAGTAATTAGCCAAGTTGGTTTGGCTTTTTTTCCTTCACTGCTGTGCTGTGGCAAACATCAGTCTTAGCTCTCCAGCTGGGTAGTTACTGGCAGCTGCTTTTACAGAATTTGTAACAACTTTTGCTGTTGCTCAAATTTTCTTCACATCCTAACAGAGAAAGTAGGCAAATGAGTTCTTTAGCTGTAAATATCAGTAATTGTGTTAAACACTTTTTCTCAGTTGACGGTTCTTTTTTTGTCAGCTGCTAGAAAATGGCAGTAGTTACTTTTTTTTCTTTGTTTTTACAGGATTTTCTGGAAAATCCAGAATAGCTTTTCAGAGGGTCAGATCCTCTTTGTAGCATCTTTCTTGTATTGTTAATGGAAGTTGTTGGAAAGTCCACATTGTATGCTGTTTGTAATGGCAGATTTTATGAAAAGGAAATGGAGGCTGTTGCCACTTCATGCCATTCAGAAACAGAATGTTGTCGAATCCAGAGAAGTAAATGAAAAAGATTTTGCCATAAATCATAGTTTCCTTCTTGTTTTTGTTTTCACTGTTCTTTTATTTTTCTGTTTCTCAAGTAGAAAATGTAATCAGTACAAGAATAGTAGATTTGATAACAGCTAATTGTTGAAAAAACATTTCAGTCCATTCCACAGTAGTCAATGAAATAAGGTGGAAACCACTCTATAGCATCTTGGATTGTGAGAAAAGTGCCAAACACCTTTTAAAGAAGCTGCTATGTTATGTCTCCCTCCAACAACAACAAAATACTGCTGGTTTGTTTTACCTGAGTTGATTATATGCGTGGTTTATGAGGTCAAGGTTAAATTACAACTGAGAATCAGTTTGTTGTTTTTTTTATTGTTGTTGTTCAGCCACTGCAGTAATCAACATGCTGAAAACGTAGACAATCACGTGGGCAGTAAGAGTGCAGAAAGTTCTTTTGTGATTTTTAGAAGAATATAGCATGTTTGCATTACTGTAACATCTAAACTTACGGAACCCTGGTGGATAAAAAGGAAAGAATGGATCAAAAGAGGAAAAGGGGCCCTGCTGGGAATGTATATTTCTGTCTTGGCTTAATGAAGACTATTTCCCACTGACAAGAGCAGCTTTCCCATGTGTCTTGAATAAGCCTTACTGTAATGGATTATGGGGTGCATGCCATAAAAGAAACTCTTGTTCTTTTTTTCTGATCAGCTATCGTTTGCTCTTTCAGCTTCTTCAGAGCCTGTGGAGACATCCCGCTGGACAGAAGAAGAAATGGAAGTTGCTAAGAAGGGTAAACTTTGTAAAAATTTGATTTACTTCTGATTACTGTATTTACTGAACTATTGAATGCTTCCTTCTGAATTCTGTAAGTACTGTGATTCTGTGCAGCACTACACTAAATGAATTATTTGAAATTTGCTATGTTTTTGTGTTTACAACTTACAAAAGTTCCTTTTGTGCGAGATGCGAGACAGTCCTCTGACAGAAAAGTCAGTGTGTTTTGTAAGCTGTCTATTCATCTGGCAGATAATGTTATCCCTAAATATTACCCATAAAACCAGTGTTTTCACAGAAGTATTATGTATTAGCAACAGCAGAGTTAAGTCTGAAGGCTTCATTAGCAGACATTTTGATAGACAGTTTATTTTCCACCCCCATAGTTAGTGGTCGCATAAGGATTCTCACTGTGATAATTTGTAAGGACAGCAATACTTCAGTACCTTCCTTTCCAACTGCTTGTGTTGCTTGATTTATGAGGGTTTGGATCTCTGAATTACTCATTATAGCAAATATCTGTTTTCTTTATGTCTGAACAGGCCTTGTGGAACATGGCCGCAACTGGGCAGCAATTGCCAAAATGGTTGGGACAAAAAGTGAAGCTCAGTGTAAAAACTTCTACTTCAACTATAAAAGGAGACATAACCTGGACAGTCTCCTTCAACAGCACAAACAGAAGGTAAATACAGTGGACATTGCATATTTTGCAGAGGAAAATTTAGGATCTCTGAAGTCATTCATTGCACTTCACTAAAACTGTTCTGCACTCGCCACTTGTTTCTGTTTCTGTTTTTGTGTTGTGGCGTAAATCTAGAGAAGGCAACTGATGCTCGTTGACCTGTGATAGTAATCACTTAATGCTTTAGAATACAATAGAAAATTGTCTATTGGATGGCATGCTTAAGCTTGAAGAATTCCTAGAATTCCTTTTATTTGTACACCAGCAACTATAGATGAAGTTCAGGACATGGCTATGGAAAAGTTACCTGGAAATATGTCTCAGTGCACAGTAAGCACTGACCTTACAGAACAGAGCAACAGTATTAATACAAGAGCATGAGCTGAAAGTTCTGTGGCATCTGAAATGGAATTTGGTATCCCCTACGCTGTAGTGTCGTAGTCTTCTCTCTGCTGAAGTGAAGAGCATTGGTTTCTCTGTTTGCTGCAGTAATTCCTTTTTTCCCCTAAATGTGTATGGAGACAGTGGTTTGTTCCCAACTTGCTTTTGGTCAGGAGCAGCAAAAGCTGTACAGAGCTTGAAAGAGTATGTCCCTGCAAATGAGTCTGTACTAAAGAGATTCTGTGCCTTTCATTTCAACCTGAGGTTAAGAAATGAGACTGCATCTAGAAAGAAAGAATACTTTTAAATTTTCAGTACGTATAAATGCCATGTATTTATCAGTCCTCACGAAGGCCCCGTGAAGAGCGAGATGTATCACAGTGTGAGAGTGTAGCTTCGACTGTGTCAGCTCAGGAGGATGAAGACATCGAAGCATCTAATGAAGAAGAGAATCCAGAGGACAGTGAAGGTAACTTCGTGGGAAGGGGGGGACGCCCATGTGCACTGGAAGGGAAAGGTGTTGATCAGAAAGCTGTACTCCATTTCATAATGTCGTACTCAAACAGTTGATTTTCAGCTTTTGGAACTTACTTCACTAGTTGTATGTGGAGAGGAAAAATTGTTTTTGGTATTGAGCAGTCTGAAAATTGAATCAGATTTTTGCTGGTCGATGCTCTTAGGGCAATTGTCTTGTGTTTTGCAGATGTATATTTCATGGTTATAGTAAATACTAAGCAGCAGTTGACTGAAGCTTAGTTGGATCTCATTTAATGTTGAGTCGATTCTAAAACTTTGTAATTTTCAGGTGCTGAAAATAGTTCTGATACTGAAAGTGCTCCATCTCCAACTCCAGCAGAAACTGCTAAACCAACTGAAGAAACTCCGTCTGAGAGTGCTGCTCCAAAAATGACCACTGAGGCGGCAGCAGAACAGGAATCTACTGTTAAACCTGCAGCCAGCACATCTCCCTCCGTAACATCCCAAAGTGTATCAACAGCTGAAAGTCAGACCTCTGAGCCACAGGTTAAGGAAGAAATAAATACTGAAGCTGAAGAACCTATGGAGGTTGACAGTAGAAGCCATCCAGTTGAAGCTAAGCCTGTGCTTAATCTTCCAGTGCATACCAAAGTTGAACCTGTAGAGACTGAAATGAGGCTACCAGAAAATATTCAAGTAAAAATAGAGAGTGATACCAAAGAGAGAGAGGTGGAGAAGCCCAAGGAGAAGTCAGAACCTGAGGAAATGGATTATAGTTTGTCACAACAGGTTAACTCAGCAAGACAAGAATCCCATTCAGATAATGATTCGAGTGCCACGTGTAGTGCTGATGAGGAAGTTGATGGAGAGCCTGACAGACAAGGGTGAGTTTAACTGTTTAGCATTCAAAAACTTCCATATTTAAAAAGCTGATATGGTTTTACTTAGTGATTAAAAACTGTCATCAGTAGTGACATTTTTGAGCTCTTTGCTCATCCATGCACGCTTCCTATTATTTTTGCCTGAATTCTTAGTTGGGATGCTTCACTCTTGAGCTTGGTGACGTTACCTGTCTCTGCTCTCCCTTTAGTCCTGATCCATAAGTGCTCTTACGAGTTCTGCTCCTCATCCACCCCAGTGTGTTCTGTTGGTGAGATTCATCTGTAACCATAGCGTAGCTTCAGAGCCGATGCCTCCTCTATGCCAGTGGTCTTAATATACACACTGTACCAAGGATAGCTGTTAAATGTCAAAAGTATCCAGTGTCATTGTGCTGCATGTGCTGTTTTGAAGAGTGCAGTTGATGGTGTTTCTCTCTGCCTCTTCAGACATCACAAATGTATTAGGTCTCTGGGTGGAAATTCTTTTATACACTACTGTTTATGTATAGATCTTGCACTTCCCACCTATTTTTTTTCAAGGCATTCTTTATAAAGAAGGTTGCACTCTTGTAATACTGTACATATGGAAACTGCATACATAAATATATAGTTCTGAAGATTTTGTACACTTGTTATTTCGGTGACTCTTACAACACAGAAAGATCTGTTGCTTATTCTACCTGATGTACTTTGGGACAAACAAAACATAATCTTTATTTTGTTTATTTGATGTTGTCCAGCATGTTGAATCTTGGTCTTTTTGGTGATTCTTTCTCTCTCTTTTTCCAGTATCTTCAGGGAGTCAAAGCCCTCATTGTTAAACCCAGCTGGATCAATACTGGTGTCACCTACAATAAAGCAAGGGCAGATGGACCTACAACAGCTTCACCACCGAGCAGCTGTCATACCACCTATGGTATGGGGGTGTTTTAAGTGGTGTTTGAAGGAATATTTCTTTTCCTGATAGCTAGTTTCAATGCTAAAGCAGCAAATAGTTTTGAAACAAAGAAAGAAATGCATTGTTTACTTTGTTATTGTGTTACTTTTCAAGAGTGAATTAAATGAAAAAGAAACAAATATACAAGTATTGGCCTAAAAAGAGAAGTAGACTGTTTGAAGTGCTCCTGCAGACTGTGCCCCTGGTGCAATGGGGCCATTGAACAAGATGGTTACTTCAGGAAATACTTAGTATTAAGTTGCCAATTGTGAGCATCTTCCCCTCTTTGTAGGTTTCTTGCAGTCCCTGTACTGTTCCTGTTGGAACACCAGTGAGTGGTTATGCTCTCTATCAACGGCACATTAAAGCAATGCATGAGTCAGCACTGCTGGAGGAGCAACGCCAGAGGCAGGAACAGCTGGACATGGAGTATCGAAGCTCTGTGAGCCCGTGTGGCACTTCCAAAAGCCCTAATGTTGAGTGGGAAGGTAGGTTTTACATCTGTCGTGGAAGTAATTCTACTGTATGTCACATGTTCATCTCTCTGCCTCGTTTAAGAAGGAAAATTTAACGTACTGTTGATGAATTCCTGCTTTCTTAAGGAATTTGATTGAAGGAGCCAGTCTATTGTAACAGGTCCTGCTACAGTTACAGGGTTAGGGAGCTACCTTATAACCTCACTGAATAAGGCAAATTGGGCTCCCTTAGGGTGAGGTCAGAATTTAGTGTTCAGAAACAGCTGAGCAGATGATTGTCTTTATGCAAGAATTGTGCATATTCAGTGGAAGCCCCAGTTCTTCACTGTAAGTGTTACCTCTGAATACCCAACGTTCTTTACTGGAGGAGGAAGCAGTCCAGAAAATGCATTGTAACAGGGAAACAAAACCAGTGAGGCACCCATGTACTGAGCACTGCAAAGTTAGAGATATCCTCATTGATTCATTCATTCATTGATTTAATATCCTTGTGCATCGTGTCTGGTCAACGTTAGCAACATGAACTGTTGTGTTCTTTGTGCACTATTTTATATTTAAAATGTGTAAGCTTAAAAAATATGCTATGAAAATGCTTTGTCTTCATTATTTTTACCTAAAAAGAAGGAAACATACTTTTTTTTTCCCCCCTGTTAAAATGATGAGAAAGGGAGCTTTTACACTGAGAGAGTGGGTATAAGGTTGTGGTTTTTGGAAGCTGCTTCTTTAGGTGCAAAGTCACGGTTTGCTCAAAACCTTTGCTCGAGTACCATTTAGCTAAAATATTACCTCAATAAATCTTGACGTTGGCAGTACTGTGTTATAAACTGTGGGAAAGTTCTAGCATGAAGTCTGCCCACAAAAATCAGGAGTGTTACTGAAGTAGTGGGGGGATAACGTGGTTAATGCAAATGGGTTCTACAAGCCTGGACGTTTTAATCTGCAAATTAAAGAGGCTGACTTGTCATCAGATCATTACAGTAGCTACTTCCTAAGATATATTCTGCATGCAAGTTTGTCCTTCCACTCTTGTATGTAGGAGGGAGCATGTAGTCTGTGTAAAAATCATCAGGAATTTCAGCTGGACTGCAGGACCTGCTGCTGAACTGGCTTATGACAGTTAAGAAGTGTAAAGGGACCAAATACTGTTTTTTTTTCCACAAAGTTTGAGAGTTGTTCAAAATTTTGTACAGACCTAAGAGCATAATAAATTAAGTTGCACCTTTAATCTAATTTTCTAATTATTTTGGAAAGCAACCTGATACCTATGTGTAACTTAATTAAAAAAAATACTTGAAGTCTTTGCCAAGGACAGTATTCTAGAATGAATTTATGTATGTATATGTGCACGTTGATTTTGAAACAAATGCATGAGTCTGAATTATCTAAAAGATAGCAGTGCTAAATACATTCACCATCTACTGGTTGCAGTGCTTACTTGTTGTAAGCCAGGAAACTGACACAAGAATTGGTATCCTCAGTATGTAGAACTTTCATTCTTTTCATTTAGGAAGAGCCCACATGCCCAACTTTGGAATTTTTCTGTTATTTCAGTGCCAAGTGATGTTTTGAAGGCAGTTGTTTCCTTTTTAGTCAAATTGCATCTTTGCATTTAAACATCTGTACCTGCTGAGTACAATCTGACCATTGTAATTGGCCCTTTGCTAAAATTCTGTTGCGTGCTGGACCTTTTGACTCCAATTTCTAATCTTAGGATTCTCCTCTTTCTTTAACCCTGATAGGAAAACCAGTGGCCTATATGCCCTACGCTGAGGTCAAGCGAGCAGTAGAACAGGAAGCACAAGTGCAAACTACAGCAGCAAGGTCAGCATCACCATACAGGCTGTCTCCAAGAGAAGTCAATAAAGCCTCTCCTCAGCCCGATATGAATGCAGCTCGCTATAGTGTCCCACCAGGTAAATGCTTGTTCTGGTACCACAGCACTGTGTGGTCTCTGAAAGATGGACTTCTTTTACTATCTGCAGTATCAAATTATTCTCTGAGTGCTTTGTGAACTAACAGAAGAAGGGGGTTGTTTGTGTTTATGTATTTTTCTGCCTCCAGTGAGGCTGTGGTTTTGTTAGTCCTGGATTTTGTTTTATCAGCTAACATGTATTTTACTTAACAAATAGGATGATCTCTAAAGTGTTAGAACAGCGCAGGGACAAAGTCATCAAAAGATTTTTCAGCTCAATATGACAAATACTGTCATCTTCAGGCAGAGCTGAGAGAAGCCTAAATTACACTCTGCTCAGTTGTTCTTATTCTTTAAATAGAATGCTTTATCTAAAAACAGGAAAACAACAAAAAAGATGAATGTACCCTGGACTGTTAGCTTTAAAAATTCATTTTTAAGAGTTTGTAATTCTAATGGGCAGCTTCTGTCATTTTTTGCACGCCACTGCAAGGTTGGGTATTACCCAGTTGATTTTTAAAGCGTGACGTATATTTGGACATAGTTTCAGAGCTGGAAATACATGAGAGAGCTTTTGGGTATTGCGAGGCTGTTCTTGCTGGAAATCATCAGATGAGCTACACAATTTGTGTTCTTGTCTCTCTACTGACTAGTAGAGCTGAAACAGACTGTCATGTTTAATGTACAATTTTTCCCTAAGTTCTGCAGCCTGCTCCTCATCAAGTAATAACCAATATTCCTGAAGGAGTCCGCCTTCCTACAACCAGACCTACCAGACCACCACCACCACTCATTCCATCCTCTAAAACAAGTGTGCCATCAGAAAAACCTTCTTTCATTATGGGAGGCTCAATCTCACAAGTAAGAGAATTATTCATTGAAAATTTGTGCCTTGTAACAACACTTTTTGCCCTTTCACCAACCTCCAGGATCTTGTATTCAGTAACACGTTCACAGCATTAACAGTTAAAGATACTACACATGTTATCTCTAATGATCCAGGAGGTATCTTACAAAATAAAACATGCTGCAGTTGTTTGTGTTTATTACATAGTTGAGAATGCACTGTTCAGGTGGACTGCATCTCTGCTCTGGACTCCTATAGTTCTGCACTTATTTTGCAGCAATGCTCTGTAGCATTTTAGGATCATAGTTTTAACTGTCTCCTTCAAACACAGAAGTGAATCTTTTTTCCAGAACCAACAATTAACATAATGTATTGTTTCAGGGAACACCTGGCACTTACTTAACATCTCACAGTCAAGCTTCCTATACGCAAGAAACAGCAAAGCCGTCAGTGGGTTCCATATCACTTGGACTGCCAAGGCAGCAGGAGTCAGCCAAATCTGGTAAGAAAAGAGGAGCTGACATACCTTTTGGACAGACTATGTAATAACTTGTAACTAAGAGAGTGGGGGAGAGAATACCAGCAAGCAAGGAAAAAAACCTTTTATTTTTTCTTCTGAATAGCTTCCCTGCCTTACATCAAACAAGAAGAATTTTCTCCCAGAAGTCAGAATTCCCAACCTGAGGGACTCCTGGTCAGGGCACAGCATGAAGGTGTTGTTCGAGGTAATGTCAGTCATACAGTTTAAGAAAGAAATTTCTTTCTGGGGGAGCAGAGAGTTTGAGCCTAAGCTACTCAAGTCTTATTTTTAAACATTAAAGGATTAATCTGTTCCCTTGTTTCTGAGGCATGTCTACATGTGTATTAGTAAAGCTCCTCTTGTCTGCATATCTCGTTTTAAAAAAATCGGTTTCCAGAGATGCCAGTTTCACAAGTGCAATACTTGTGAAATACAGAAATATTTCAGAGGAGAGGAAGCTAAGCAGCGTGGGTTAATAGCTTCGCATGCCATAAAAGGCTAAGTCAAAAGAGGAAATAGTTTAGCTGCCTCGCATACACGTTGTTAACAAGCTGAAAATTTCCCTGTGCTTTAGGATATGAACTAGTGGTTCTTATTACAGTTTCTGTTTCAAGTAGAGTGGCTATATTTTCTGTTGTTTGCTTTTTTTATCTATACATATCTTTATTTTAAATCAGGCACCACAACCATACAGGAGGGAAGTATAACACGAGGAACTCCAACCAATAAAGTTTCTGTTGAGACCATTCCTTCTTTGAGAGGCTCCATAACTCAGGTATTCTCTCACTGAGAAGGCTGTAGCATAACGGTGTATTTCAGTTATTGCTGTGGTTGTATTTTTGCATGTCTACAAGGAGTAAATACCACAGAACAGGAACTACCTCAAAAGTTTAAATAGAATTAGATAGTCAAATCCAACCATCAATGAAGTCAGCACTGCAAGGATTTCATCTCCATGTTTTCAAACTTGTCAAATAAAATCGCTGGAGCCTTTAATATATATAATGTATACATGAGGGCTTATTGGTGTCATCCAACCTTTATCAGTAGCAACTTCTGTGAAAAACTGCATCATGCTTGAGTTCGAGTAGTAAAATCAGTTGTAACCTGTCTTGCACAGAGGATGGATAAGCTGTTTTAAATGGTGATTTGGAATCTCTCTTAGTTACAGACAGCAATAGGAACAATTCTATTCTCAGAAGGGTAGATTTCATTACTGTAGATAGACATACATCTTAATGGCTCCAGTAAGTATATAGAGTATGCTACCTTTCCCCCAGGTGATACTATGGTGTAAATGTTCTAGGTCACTAAATACTTCTCTAATATTGTACTTCCAATTCTGCTTTATGTGCTTTTTTTAAAGGTGAGAATTGCTTACAAATAATTTTATTAATATGTAGGTTAAAGTTCTGATAATAGGGACAGAAGCTTAAGAAATGCTGCTTGTTAAAGTGGTTGGTGTTCTAAATCTTAAAAATAGAACACTGTCCTTCATGGCTGCCTATTTTCTTGCTTAAATACACATGGTCTGAATTATATTTGATTGATTTAAATGCAGGGTACACCAGCTCTGTCCCAGTCTGGCATAGCAGCTGATGCGTTACTGAAGGGGACTATTACCCGGCTAGCTACAGAAGACAGCAGCCCAGAAAAGTGCCGAGAGGAAGCTTCAGCCAAAGGCCATGTTATTTATGAAGGCAAAAGTGGGCATATTTTATCTTATGATGGTGAGTATTTATATGTTCTACTCGACGAAAGCCAAGACTGCAGCGGATTCTGCTCAAGTCTGTGCGCTTCCAAATGTGTGGATATAAACCTCAGTCACTGGGTGCCACCTGGAAGAAACACTGACCTACCTGTGTGTTTCTGTGGGTATAAAGACTAAAACGGTCCAGAAATTTTATCTGTGTTCTGATGAGTATCCTGTATATGTAGATAAAATGCAATTAACTCAATTGCTGTGCTGCTGATTTTTATTGTGTCCTGACAAAATTTATGAGACAATCAAGTTTAAAATACCCTATATTAAAATAAAGGCCACAGGTTTTTTTTTTTGTTTTTTTTTTTTTTTAAACTTCATGCTTCATTTGAAATACTGATACGCAAGTAACTGAGAAAGTACTTTGTTTAACAAACCATAAAAGATCATTAAGCTTGCATTTTAATGATTCAGTATTACATCAAAGTCATCAATAAAGTATTAATGTCCTCTGGTCTCATTAAATGTAATGCTCATGACTTCTGCATTTTCTAACCACATTTCTCTAAATGTTACCAGCTATTAAAAATGTTCGTGAAGGAACAAGGAGCCCAAGAACTGCTCATGAAATTAGTTTAAAAAGAAGTTATGATACAATGGAAGGAAATATAAAGCAAGGAATGTCAATGCGGGAGTCTCCAGTATCTGCACCACTGGAAGGTAAAAACAGCTGCTTCTGAGTTGTTTTGTGTTTTAGTCAGGTCTTTTGTACTGATGTAAGATAACCTAGAATTGTCTTATGGGGCACATTAAAAGAGGAATTATGTTTACATCTTATGCCATTAATAAATCCGTATAATAACTACTACAATAAAAGCATGCTGTAGTTATTGCTGGAGTAGAGACTTTCTATTTCTTTTGCTACTGGATGTTCCCCATAACTGCAGGTGACTCAGCTAGCACATGTGTCATTTTCTCAGAGAAGTAATGGACTTTTCACAGTTCTAGTGAATTGTTGCAAAGCTCAAACAGCACTGAGTCATACTGGTGTTGACTGCATGGACACACAGCTCCTCAGTTCAGTATTGCTTCTCTGCTGTGGCACAGTAGCGTAACGTGTTTGCTATGACATCTTGCTTTCCTTCACTAAATAACTCAGATTATGCCAAGCAGAAGATTTACACAGCTGCTGTATTCTGTTTCTGGGCATCCCTAGCATTATTTTGATTTAACAAACTGCAGTCGGACTAAGATTGTAAAGGTCAGCACAGGCCATTATATAACCTTTATGGTTGTCTTGTAAAACACAGAATATCAAGAAAATATTTCTTGCCTGAATTCTGGAATCTTGGTCCTAAGATGCATTTTGTCCCACCTTTGAATAGCCCTTAAAGGACACTTTGGTTTGTTTTCATCAGATTGAACAATGAATAAGACGTTTCTAAACCACGTGTAAAAACTCAGTGGTACCTTCAACTTGCTCATGCACTTGGTTTGTCTTCTGGAAAATAAAGGAAAGTGTTAAGCTTTTGGAATAAGAGTTAAGCTTAACTGTAAAATAACCTTCTGATTTGAAATACGTTAAAACTTGCATTGGTGTAATAGCATTATAATACTTGAACCAAAGAACTTCGTAGGGCAAGATGGTCTTCTGACATGTTGATGCAAGGCCTGGCATAATGAGGCAAAGCTCTGGGCACTACAGATAATATCTGTAATTATGTAAGAAGGAGGAGGGTGTTTTTGAACACTTGTTATTTAATTCTTTAAACTATGTTCATTTTAATTTCAGGTTTAATATGCCGTGCACTGCCTAGGGGTAGCCCACATGCTGAACTTAAAGAAAGAACAGTGTTGTCTGGCTCTATAATGCAAGGTAAGTTTTGCTAGTTTGGAAGGCAGGCATTAATTACATTCCCAGAAATCTGTTATTAAGAATGGTAGCTGTGGTAAGGGTAGAGCTTATTTTATTAGACACACTTTCTAGTACACCATATGTAAAACTAATATAGTAAGTATTGATATATATATTTTTTGAAAATAGATTTTTTTCAGTACAAATTGTCAGTGTTTAGCACTTTCCCCTATTTTTTAATTTTTTTTTTTTAAATTTTTAAATAGACAATAATAATTCCCCCCAGACATGAAGGTGTATGGTACTGCTTTTATTTCAGCATTTGAAATAACCCGGGATACTTTGAGTAACTTGAAAATCTGTTCACTGTGATGTTTGTGACATAGTTTTACTCTTGTAATCCATTATCATAGACTCAGCAAATCAGAGTTCTAATAGCTGATTACTCTGCTTATGAAAAAGGAGTTGTAGTGATAATTAATACCAGTGATGTGGCTTTCTTTCTATAAAAGGCACACCAAGAGCAACATCTGAAAGTTTCGAGGAAGGCTTGAAATACCCTAAACAGATTA
The DNA here is from genome assembly GCF_019232065.1 of Centrocercus urophasianus. Lineage (NCBI taxonomy): Eukaryota > Metazoa > Chordata > Aves > Galliformes > Phasianidae > Centrocercus > Centrocercus urophasianus. Next base: position 3,433,169 of record NW_024884900.1, read on the forward strand.
AGAGAGAGTCACCTCCCATAAGGGCGTTCGAAGGAGCCATCACTAAAGGGAAGCCGTATGATGGAGTCACTACCATCAAAGAAATGGGCCGTTCCATCCACGAGATCCCGAGACAGGACCTGTTAAGCCAGGAGAGTTGCAAGACTCCTGAAATCGTGCAGACAGCCAGGCCAATCATAGAAGGCTCCATATCTCAGGTAATTACAGAAGGCACTCATAGAATCTTAGGGTTGCTTACACAGTCAGCAGTGAATCAGTTCCAGGTATTTGAGTAAGGACAAATGTGTAGGTGTTCTGTTTGTTTTCTTTTCCAAGAAAGCTACTGATGTAGGAGGCTTAAATATCCTCTGTGTGTTAGAGAAGTCTTGACACTTGACCTGCAGGGAACACACTTACTAGCAAGTATGATGTAACTGACTAGTAACAGTGGCTAAAATCCAATTATGTTCTATGCTGTGACAGCAGCAATGAACTACAAATATCAGCCATGTGATTACTTTTTAATTTTTCTTTCATTTTTTTAGCAGGAGTGAAACACTGGCAGAATAACCTCACCTGATCCTTCTTTCCTTCTCAGGGCACACCCATAAAATATGAAAGCAATTCTGGCCAGTCTGCCATCAAACACAATGTAAAATCGTTAATCACTGGACCAAGCAAGCTACCCCGTGGAATGCCTCAGCTGGAAATGGTGCCAGAAAATGTGAAGGTGGTGGAGCGAGGAAAATACGAAGATGTGAAGACCGGGGATGCAGTTCGTTCCCGTCACACGTCAGTAGTCAGCTCTGGTCCCTCTGTTCTCAGGTCAACTCTTCATGAAACTCCTAAATCACAACTGAGCCCTGGGATTTATGATGATACCAATGCACGGAGAACACCTGTGAACTATCAGAGTCCAATGTCCAGGAGTTCACCTATGATGAATAGAGTTAGTGAGGGTATGTTATTCTGATCCACAGTAAGAGACCAACTTTGAGTAATTTCATTTGAAATGTATTTTTAACTTCTTTTTTCCCGTAACCTGTTGTACTTTATTTTTACTCTAATGGTTCCTCTTGATTTGGAGGTTGGTTAGAAGGAATTAAAGAAGGCTATGAGTTGTTAATTTAAATAAGAAAATGAAAATCTGCCGTGTCGTAACATGGAGGTCAAAAAGTAGTTCAATCTCCATTGGCATTTGTGTTAATGTTATCTCAGAGCATAATGTTCTGAGGGCAGAAACTACTTCTGTATTAGATGTTCCTGAAAAAGGAAGATAATGTGGCACAGTGCAAACAAATGTAGTTTTAGGACTTAAACTTTCACTAGGTATTTTGTGATATAAAATACTGCCTATGATTTATTGTAATTAATTGCAGCATGTATGCTTATAGCTGTATCTCCTATTGAAAATATGTATTTTGAGTTTGGATTTTTCCTGATTTTCATTAGCTGGAATATCTTCTGGAAAGTCAGCAAATCATGAAAGGAAAAACACACTTACTCCCACACAGAGAGAGAGCGTGCCAGCAAAATCTCCGGTCCCAGGGGTTGATCCTGTAGTGGCTCACAGTCCTTTTGACCCTCACCACAGAGGGGCTACTCCTGAAGTCTATAGGAGTCACCTCCCTCCTCACTTAGATCCTGCTATGCCATTTCACAGGGCTCTGGATCCTGGTAAATCTGTTTGTGTTTTGGCTTTGTTTGTTTTTAGAAATATTGTGTGCTTGGCACAGGAAAGATGTCTTAATAAAGCTCTTAGTGAGGGGCAGATATAATTTAGAAGGGGTTATATATACACTGCTGTGGCTTGATGTCTAGCCAGGAAACTTACTGTAATATTTCTTCTGGAAGCTTCAGATAGTATTTTAAAATAAGTATTTGTGAAATGTATTAAAAGCTTTCAGGAAAACTGTGCCAATAAGGGTGTGGAAGATGCCACAGAATGAAAGCGTAATCAGAACTCCTGTGTTCACTTGAGAGATTATCAGGTTGTCTCTGATGATATTAAGTCAGTAGACCTCTATTTAACATCATCTGTCAGTCTAACTTTGTGGGGTGCTGTAACCTTCTTCAGGTGTTTCAGCCATTCATTTTCAAAACTATGATTTTTATGATTTTATTCATGTCTCTTCTTTAGGAGAATGTGGATTGCTTAGCTTTTTCTGTCCACATTCAGTGCTTAAATTCAATAAAATACCAGTATTACAGTGCTATTTTGATTCATTGTGAGAATTGATAGCACTTCTCACTGAAACTATATAAACATCTGAAACTTTGATTTTGTATCTTGAGCACTAAATCTTCTTTTTCCTCCCTCAGCTGCTGCTGCTTACCTGTTCCAAAGGCAGCTCTCACCCACCCCAGGCTACCCAAGTCAGTACCAGCTTTACGCAATGGAGAATACACGACAGACAATCCTAAATGACTACATTACCTCACAGCAAATGCAAGTCAATTTACGTCCTGATGTAACCAGAGGATTATCTCCCAGAGAGCAAACTCTAGCTCTGCCGTATGCAGGAGCAAGAGGTATGCCTATGGGGTTTGGTCTGGTGTTATTTAAAGCATATTTTGGATAAGCAGTGTGGCTTGGCAGAAGGGGTTGATATAAATGATCAGAGCTCTGTTCACTGTGGAGGGATTTACATTTCTTAGAGGCACAGATTTCTGTGAAGACTTTCATATGGAACATAGTTTTGAAGAGGAGTTTCACACTGAAACGAAAAGTGCAATATTAGGCTAAAATAATGAACAAATAGTTACGAATCCCTGGGGTTACATGGCATTCTCAGGAGTCAGAGATGTAACAGGAAATGGCTGAGCCATGAGCTTGGTTACTGAATGTGGTAATCTGCCTGTCATTTAAATCAATTTGGGAAGTTATTCGTTGAATGGAAGATAAGAAATGTGAAGGAGTTAGTCCAGTAGGACTGACTATCTTGGGGATGAGATACCAGCTCTTGCAGTGATTTAATTGGCTGGAAAAGAAAGGATAAGTATTTTTCATAGTAGTAGTTATACTGGAGTGTGTCCTGTGCTTTTCGATGTTTCATTTTATTTGTTGAATGTAAGAAGTCTGGAAAAGGGTGTTATCAATGAACAGCGTATTTAACGTGTGGGCCTTTGGTCTGTCCTTGAAAAGTCCTTCTTACACGTGTCATCTCCTGACAGGAATTATTGACCTGAACAATATGGCTCCCACTATCTTAGTGCCTCATCCTGGAGGAACGAGCACACCACCCATGGAGAGAATCACTTACATCCCTGGTACTCAGCTTACATTCCCCCCTAGGCCTTACAATCCTGCCTCTCTGTCACCAGGTATAAGCCGTTAAAAATTGACTGCATGTTCACTAACATCCAATGGTGTGTTAAAGGGTAGAACTTGGGTATCTAATCTGTCTAGTTTTAACTGTAGAGAAAACCCTTTAGTAAAAAGCTGTTCAGCTTTCCACTGGCTGTGTGCTAAGCTTTTGCTTTCCTAAGTGAGTGGATAGACTTGACTGGAAAGAAAATGGATTTGGGAAACTTGTTGCAAGTAGGTGGCAGTATGTATCGGATAGTGTTTACATCAAACTGTGCTTAAGGTCAGTATTTGTTTTTGCTACTTCTTGTCTTGTGGATGTTTCAGGACACCCTACACACCTGGCAGCTTCTGCAGCTGCAAATGCTGAAAGGGAACGGGAAAGAGAGAGGGAGAAGGAGCGGGAAAGGGAGAGGGAACGAGAACGGGAGCGGGAAAGAGAACGGGAGCGAGAAAGGGAGAGAATAACTTCAGTCCCTGCTGAGCTTTATCTTCGACCAGGTGAGTGTGCATTGCTGCATTTGGATCAGTCGTCTTGTAGACTGTAACTGCTCATTTTCTATATCCACTGTAAACAATATGCAGCTTCTTAACAACACAATTGCTCGGTACCGTTTGGCTTTAAACTGAATGGTGATTCCTAACACTTTGCAGTTCTGGTTGAAACTTCAGGCTTCTTCATCTTTCTGTCATAATGATGAAGTACTCAGGGAAAGGTGTGAATCTCAGCCATGCTTTGCTACTTACATTCAGAACACTACTATTTAAACTCTTAATAACAAGCCTCAGTTTGTTATATCTACAGTAGTGGTGACAGTTGGGAAAGAATGTGGAGGAAAAAACACTGATATGTAGTTCTGTATTGTTATAAGAGTTATTAGTACTTATTGTTTTTCCCTCTCTGCTGTATGTCCTGCAGGAACAGAGCAGCCTGGCAGACCTGGCAGTCATGGATATGTTCGGTCCCCATCCCCTTCAGTTAGAAGCCAGGAAAACATACTGCAGCAAAGGCCTAGTATTTTTCAAGGAACCAATGGGACGAGCGTAATCACACCTTTGGATCCTGCTGCTCAGCTTCGTATCATGTATGTTTCTTAAGTTGCTGTTCCAGGGATATCTTTTCTAATATTTGAGCCTATTAAAGTTTCATTTAGTCTGAGGAAGATTCTAAGCAACTAGGATGTACTGCTGTCAGATGGCTCTTGAATTTATTGCATTTTCAGTCAGTTCGGTTTAGATAGAGATGAGTGTCACTAAAGCTTTACTTTGTTTCCCTCGTGAAATGACTCTTTTTTTATGTGTGACATAGTTCAGAATATTCAGTGTGATATAATTTGGAATATTCGATGTTTGCCAACAGGCAGCTCACTCCTGGAGCTCCCTCCATAACTCAAGGTTTACCTGCTTCCCGCTACAATACAGCTGCTGATGCCCTTGCTGCACTAGTAGATGCTGCAGCCTCTGCTCCTCAGATGGAAGTTGCCAAAGCAAAAGATACCAAGCACGAAGGAACCAGGATAGAAGAGAATGTGGGACGCAGATCAGCTGTGGTTACTGAGCAGCAGCAGATAGAGCAGAAAACACTGGAGGTAGAAAAGAGGGCTGTCCAGTGCCCCTATACATCTGCAAATTTTTCTGGAGGCAAATCCCAGGGACAGTCTTCAACAGTAGTCTATTCAGAGGCTGGTAAAGAAAAAGGACCTCCTCCTAAATCCAGGTACGAGGAAGAGCTGAGAACTCGAGGAAAGACCACAATTACTGCTGCTAACTTCATAGATGTGATCATCACTCGACAGATTGCTTCAGACAAGGATGCACGAGATAGGGGCTCTCAAAGTTCAGATTCTTCCAGTAGTTGTACGTATCTTAGTAACTATCTACTTCTTTACTGTCTTAGCCTTGTAGGGAGATAATAAGATATGAAGTGATTCTGACATTTAATGATAAAATATTTGGCTTTGCACAAATCATGTGCTTGATAGGTAAATACAGTTTTTGTATGTAGTGACTGAGGATTCTTGCAAAACTGTAGCTCATGGCTTTCTTTGGATTCCATGCTGCATCATGAAGTGCAGGGTATTAGAAGTAACCTTATCAGAAGTCAGGAGATGTAAAATAACTGAGTTTATGTTAGAATGTTCTTCTGTAGAAATTTGTTTCACTGCAGTTCTTATTAGAAAAAGAAGACAGTATTTTGACTTCCATTGTACTGGTGTCATTTTGGTGGAAGCACTAGTGTTGCTAAAGTATAGACAGCAGAAGTCTGTAATATTTACACCTTATTCCATAACCTCTGCTTGATAATCAGTATCTTCTCACCGGTATGAAGCTCCTGGAGATGCCATTGAGGTGATCAGTCCTGCAAATTCACCTATACCAACTCAAGAAAAGCTACAGCCCTACCAACAAGAGACACCTAAACCAAGCCAAGCAGAGGGTAAGTTTGCTTATGCAAACATGCTGGCAATTATCTTCCTTGTATTTATCGTGAACTCAAAACATAGTTAAGATACATTAGTTTGTAACTCAAGAATCTTTAAGAGCTTTAAAACCTTAAAACTTCAGTAATACTGACCTTTATGACTGCCCTTTTGTTCAACTAGGTGACCCAAACAGGCAGTATGAAGGGACGATTCACCGTTACAGGGCACAACAGGAACCTCCTCCTTCACCCCAGCAACCTCCACCTCCTTCCTCCCAGGCTGAAGGGATGGCACACGTGCCCAGGACGCACCGACTTATCACCCTTGCTGATCACATCTGTGTAGGTTTATTTGCAGACACGAAAAGTTATATTTCAATTATGTAAACATACATTTTGGAACATTAATAAAAACTAGTAATTGTAGAATTGCTATAGGGAGCACTATGCACTACTGTGTTTGATCTTGCAGTTGTTTCATGTGCTGCAGTTAGTCTCGTACTTGTCTTGTTCACAGATATTTTTAATATTACTCTGTTACCAATGTCTGACCAAATTCTCTCTCTGTTTGTTTTTGGACACAATCAGCAAATTATTACACAAGACTTTGCTCGAAACCAGGCAGCTTCTCAGGCCTCTTTGCAGCCTCCCACCACTACATTCCAGAACTCTACCCCAGCTCCAACGCCTGTTTCTACCCGAGCGAAAACATCAAATCGCTACAGCCCTGAGTCACAGTCACAGCCAGTCCACCATCAGAGGCCAGGAGCCAGAGTGTCACCTGAAAATCTGTCTGACAAGTCCCGGGGAAGGTAATGCATGTATTTGGTTTAACTGCAAGTTTAGTTCTCAAGTATGATAATTACAAAAGCTTGGGTGGTAATCCTTGTGTAGATGAGGATATCAGAAATAGAGGTAACCTTTGGTCTTGCCATGTTTTTGATGATTGTTTGGCTCCATAATATCACTTATAAATGTGTTCCCCTCCCTACCAATGCTTGATTTCCAGTCTTTAGAGAAGTGAAGATGTTTAATCACTTAGAATTTATGACACTGAATTCTCTATAATTATTCTGATATTTTTGTGATCAAATATACTGACGCGTGTAATGCGTATAACTAAACAGAAATAGTTATTGAACAGTCAGAATGCAATTGTGTGTGTTAACTGCTGTACTTCATGCATTAAGATTACTTATCCATCTCTGAATTCTAAATGTAGACCTGGAAAGTCTCCGGAGAGAAGTCATGTTTCCTCAGAGCCCTATGAGCCAATCTCACCCCCTCAGGTCCCCGTTGTACATGAGAAACAGGAAAATATTCTATTGCTTTCCCAAAGAGCTGAGCCTACTGAACAGAGGTATGTGTAGAATTGAGATCCTGAGGTAATCGTAAAGCAGATGAATGTTGGAAGTTTCTGCCTGTGACTGCTTTTGGAAAGAAGGTAAATGTACAGTGTTAAGAAAGTTCTTTCTTTGACACTTGCTGTTGGCAGGACTGACTCTCGCTCCCCGGGCAGCATGAGCTACCTGCCTTCATTTTTCACCAAACTTGAGAATACTTCACCCATGGTGAAATCCAAGAAGCAAGAGATATTTCGAAAGCTGAACTCATCTGGTGGAGGCGACGCTGACATGGGTAATGCAGCTCTTGGTTTTTCACTGAATTTTTCCAACTTGAGATTTGTGTGACTGCTGTCCACAGATGTTCCTACATCAGTATGTTTCAAGTAACGTGAATGAACATCAACATATACTGGAAAATTCATTTGAATGTTGTATTTCAATTGCAGCAACTGCTCAGCCAGGGACTGAAATATTCAACTTGCCAGCAGTCACTACCTCAGGTGAGTTTTTCAGAAAATAAACCTACTTATGTTTCAGAGAAGGTAAACTAATGCAATATTTTAATGTATGTGCTTTGAGGAATGCAGTAAGTGAGAAGATGAAAACTTGAGAAGTAATATCCCACATGGAAAAAAAGTTTGTCATAGGAAGGAGCAAAAATGATTGAAGATTTCAGTAAATATTTAAACTGGGGACTTAGTGTTTTATTTTTGTGTTGTCTGCAAATCTTACGGAGAGGAAGCCATGAAGTTGGTTAGCATCTAACTCAAATAGAATTCCAATACAGTGTAGTTCAACAAAACTTGAGCTTAGGTATCAAATGTAGTTTAGTTGATAAACCAGGATACGTGAAATGCGTAGTTGTTTTTTGTTTGTTTGTTTGTTATTTTCCTCTGGAAAATAAATTAAAATTCCCAACTTCCTGTCACAAAAATATTAAAGATAACCCATACACTGTGATGTTAAAGCAATCAGTGAAAAAGAACTGAATAGAAATATGGGAGATAAGAACTGGTAAATCTGAGCTGAACTGCAGATTGCCTGTAAGTGATTTGGCCAGCGGCTTCCTCTCCTCATACAATGATTCTGCCTTTCAAGTGGAGAAGGTACTGATCTCCATCAAACTGGATGGAAAATCAGGCTTTTTGGAATAAAAATTGCCACAAATCATACTTCATAAGATGAATTAGCATGGATCATTAATGTGAGGAGTATTTTTCTTGTCTCTTCTCTTACAGCTGATGAGTAGTTGCAGATTTTGACTTAATATGCTTTTACAATCAGCATGGTCAGCGTCCTTTGCTTTGTTGTTTTTGCATTTTTTTAATGTGTAATGTACTCTATTGTGGATATTTGGTGTTTGCTGGCACACAGAATTTCCTGCCATTGTGAGCTGCTTTGGAGCAAGTTGTTTTGCATTTTAAAAAAATCTTTTTTTTTCTCCTAACTTTCTGCCTCTCTCTAAAATCATCTTCCACGTCCCTTTGTAATTTCTGAGATATATTTTTTGCCTCCCCTCCCACCTTTCCATGTATGTTTTTTTATCTCCCAGGTGCAGTCAGTTCTAGGGGTCATTCCTTTGCAGATCCTGCAAGTAATCTGGGTCTAGAAGACATTATTAGAAAAGCATTGATGGGAAACTTTGATGACAAGAGCGAGGATCATGGAGTTGTAATGCCACAATCCATTGCAGTAGCACCTGGCAATTCCAGTGCTGTGGGATCAGCAAGCAATGAGACACGCAGGGAAGAAGCCAATCCATCACCCAATTCAGGTGAGGCAGTTCAGCTCCCACATATTTTATGATTTTAAAAAAAAAAAAAAACCAGAAAGCATTTCTAGCAACAGTGTTATTAGTGACTGTATCAGCTGCTCTTCTAGTTGTGGTAATTCAGCATTCCAAAAGGCATCAGCTCGTGTTTGGTGCTAAGTGATCATTTATAGGAACCCATATAGAGGCTAAAATGCAGCGTGATGCTTTTTGGAAAACGTGTCCCTTCTATTTCCAGGAGGGGGAGTCAGCAAGCAGAAGTTAATTGGGAAATCAAACAGTAGGAAGTCCAAGTCTCCGATTCCTGGACAGGGGTATCTGGGAACCGAAAGACCTTCTTCTGTCTCATCTGTGCATTCGGAAGGGGACTACCACAGACAGACTCCGGTGTGGGCCTGGGAAGATCGGCCTTCATCAACAGGTGAGACATGCAGCTTTTCTGTCAGCTTGATGCACTAGATAATCCACTGCTAATTGTGGAGCAGTCAGACGCAGACACAGAGCTCTGCTGTGTGTTCATCAAAAGATTGCAAGCGTTGTCTGAAACTGATTTTTTTCTGATAGTCGTCGCGACCAAAGCCGTGCTGTCTGTGAATGTGAGCTCTGATAACTCCTCAGAACAGCTCGTGTTTGACTTGCAGATACTCTCTCATCCAGGTTCCACGCAGTTTCCTTACAACCCGCTGACAATGCGGATGCTCAGCAGCACGCCGCCGACCTCCATCGCGTGCGCCCCGCCGTCCATGAGCCAAGCAACCACTCACCAACAGAACAGGATCTGGGAGCGAGAGCCAGCACCACTGCTTTCAGCACAATATGAGACTCTGTCTGACAGTGATGACTGAACTATGCAGATATTTTTGTTTTGTTTTTTTTTTTTAATTTGCGGGTCAAAACAAAAGATTTTATTTTTGACTTGTGCCCAGAGAGACTTTCCAAGAGAGCGAGGGCCACACAATGAAGAATTAATGGAGAGTCTGTTAAATGCCTTCAGCACGGCTGTGTGTCGGAGGATTGTGATCAAGAAGGTTGACTTACTAAAGATAAATATGTAAAAAGTTTTTAAAAATGTGGACTATTCCTGTTCTACATCTATTTGTAAAGAAAACCATAATGTCTTTAAATCATTCTTCTGTAAATAGAGAGTACTTTTTGCAGTGTTTTTTCCCTTGCTATAGTATCTGGTGTACTTATGTTCAAATCATTGCCTAAACTTTGGGGGTCATTTTGTAATTTTTTTTTAAAGCATTTTCTCAATGTAGAGTTACTCCTCATAACCGTGGCCTCCCTCCCAGCCTCCCCTAACCACACCAAACCTCCCAGCCAGCCCAGCATCGTTGCCCGTTTAATGCTGTGCCACTTCTTGCAGGCATTGTGCTTTCATATTTTCTTCCCCAGCCACACTTTCTCAGTGGTGTTCAAGCTCTTGTGAAGATGTTGATTTATTATTTTTTTTAAGACTGACCCCGTACTGAACTGTGTACATGAACATAGCAGCTCGCTGGAATAAGATGAGATATTTCTTTGAATTTTGAATTCTGCCACATTGTACATTTTTGGTGCAGTTGATTTCATTTAGCAACACTGCAGAAATATTATTGCATGGGTATGTTATGGTTAATTTTAAAAAGGATAAAAAAAAAAAGAGCAGCTTCTGGAGGCTGTACCTCACTGTTATGCACACTGGGAATTTCAACTGTGCCCCCAAAGCAAACCTTAGTGTTCTGTGTTTCTGCATTGTATGCAGTTGAAATAGGCTACTAAACCTTACCGTCGTGTTTAACCACAGCAAATGGTTTTCCTGGACAGAGGCTCTGGGTGGATTGATGATAAGTCCTTCAAGAAGGAAAAACTCTACATCCCAAGTTGAAATAAAAACAGAATGCTTTTATAGAATAATTGAGCAACACGAGTCAGCTACTTGACTTCTGTTACAGCAGTTTGAAATAGGTACTGTGATTTTTACCTTCCTTCAGACTGATTCTACAATCTTGATGTAACAATAATTTTGAAGCCTGTGTTCACATCCCAGTTCCTGACTTTATAAGAAAACTTAAAGGTGGAAGTCCTTACAAATGCCTGGCTGAACTCCTGAGGTGTGCAATACGTATCAGGGTGGATTTATTTTCTTTTTTTAATTGTATGTGGTACTGGGAGAGTTGTTACTCATCTATCACTGCCTGCTGTGCTCTGCTCGAGCTCCTGTGCACACCTGGTTCTGTTGTTACGGAGTCTCCTGGCTTCCATCTTCAGGAGCATCTTAAGCTTTGCTGCATTGACTTCAGGAAAATGAACTTGAATCTCTGGGGTAGAACTGATTTTCAGATAGCACGGAGGTGGGGAGTTGGATGGCCTGGCAGACTCCAAACTGCTTTTGCACCTCATAGACCAGTCTTTGCTTAGAAGTTACTTTCCAGCCAAAACATTTTAAACTTAACCCTGCATTTGCAATACATTTTATGGAAGGTGTAATGTAGCTGTGTAACCTGAAGCCTGTGTGCAGTTTTTCCATAAGATACAGCTTAATGGTCCAGTTAAGAACCAGTACAGAATCGCTATCCATAGCAAATCTACTTAAGCAAATTGCTTTATAGAGGAAAGCCTTTTTGCCATAGGTGTAGGAAAGAGAAATCAGAAGGGAACTCATTTGAGAACTTGACTGTGCATTGTAAATACAGAACTGCTTTGCTACTTTTTTTAATTTAAACACTGTATCAGAGTGGAGCAGCTGGCAGTCCCCACTCCCCTGCTGCCTTAAAGCACTGATTTCTCCATCCTGGTTTTACACCTTTTTTGTTCCCCAGCAAGGTGCTCTCCAACAAGTACATCTGCCTGGTTTGGAGCTTTTAAATTGGAACAGAGAGTTGAGTTGCATTCTAAAGTTCAGTTGTTTTCACTTTCTTAGTATAACAAATGCAACACAGAAGAGGCACAGACAGGCAGAAGTCTTTGCTGATAACTGTACACTACGTATAGCATGCTCCTCACTAATCTTTGTGCTGCAACAGCAAGATACCCAAAGGAGGAAAGTTCTGAGGTGCAGTGAGTGGTGTTTGCACATAAGCTGCTGCTGCTGCTTTTGTTTGTTATCCAAGTTCTAACCTCTCCAGTGCAAAGACCTCTCCAGAGCCTAAGTTAGAGTTAAACATAATTCCAGTGATCTTCACGTATGGAGTTACAGCTCACCTGTTTCACACAGGAAGGTGTTCATAAATCCCGTTCACAAACTGTGGTCTGCTACAAATTTTTAACTGATTTCTGGGCAGCGCTTTTGCAATGCTGTCATCTCAACCTCATGATTCTGATATGAAATCATTGAAGACTTGAAAAACCCTTGCATCGTATCTCCGGGGCTTTTTCCCCACACAGTGTCTCTCCAGTAGGCAGCAACTTCTGGATTCAGACCAATCAATAAAGGGGATCAGTTCTCAGTTTGATTCTCCTGTGTCTCCCTCTTGATTTGCAGCATCAAGTTGTGCTCATGAGAACTGGCAAAGCATTTCCCTCAGGGGCTGCTGCAGGGTTCCCAGCTGACACTGCTGGTATCTAAAAACAAAATCTAAATAAGAAAGAAAAATTGGCTCTAATGTGTTAGAGCCTCTTTGTTGGTACAAGTGTGCCTATAACATCCCTATCTCTTGTTTCCTAGCACGCTGACAGCAATGCTGTATGTGTGACTGTGAGTTCCTAGCTTCAGCAACACCTGCTCATGTGCTGCTTCTTAGCTCACGTTCACAAAGAGCTGGAGCCACTGCTAATGCTGCTGTAAGTAAATTAATAATGATGCAATTAAAACCAGGACTTACATTCTTATCTGAAGACCCTGCAGTTGAGCAGTTAAAATGATGATCAGTGACAGCTGCCTGTAGTTCTGCACGCCCAGATAAACAACAGTTTGGCAACTTCTTAATTTTGTCTTTCATAGTAGGCCTCCCTATAGGGAAAAAGTGAAAACTGCTGCTGTTTAAGCAGGCTGTTCACATGAATCCCTATGTAAGTGATAATTGATAAGCCTGATGCTTGTCACATATCATCCTTCCCAATAGGAAACCTCAGCATTCTAGCACCAGACTGTGTCCTGGCACAGGAAGAACTGGCATTTAGTGTGCTCTGGCTGCTGGAGTGAGGTAGTCAGAGGCTTTTATTTCTGATAGCAGCTCTGGTTTAGTAACATTTTTACTCTTTGGAGAAGGCAGGCTCTATCTTTGCACGCTAAATGTTCTGAAGATGCACACTTGATCTTCAGGCAACCTGTCTGAAAATAACATGAGGAGGCTGAAGCTCTGTCCTGATGTGGGTACATGATGGAAAGCATTCTGCTGCAGTTCATACATAGTGAACTGCAGCACTGATAGGTGCACCCTGCTATGCTGGCTGGCATGGAAAGAGTGAGAATTCCTGTCTTAGGTTGGATCCTCCTTCCTTAGTCTGAAATTTAAGTCGGTGCTGCCTCATGGCAGGCTGTTCTGTTTTTCACAACATGGCTTTAGGACAGACATGTTTTGAAACTGAATACTGTGAAAAGTCAGGAATAGCAAATGGCTGCTCCTTGACTAACTGCAGGTATCAGTAACAGGCTGGACTTGCAGTCTGCTGGCAAACTGCACTCACTAGCACAAAGATCCTGTATATTACGTTATTATACCCATAGATTACACCACAAATTCAAATACTATTAAGATTTCAGAACTTTATTTTGGGCTTAACAGTTAGGCAATAACAGCCCTTCTTATTAAGCTCTCCTTAAGTTCCCAGTTGCTGCTCCTCTGGAGAATTGTACCAAACTAGTCCCAGGCTGCCTGTATTCACCCACCATTGCTGCTGTTGGACTCTTTGGCCAAACTCACTGAGAGCCTTTTCTCCTCTTGGCCAGTTCAGCTAATTCTTCCTGGATGTGCCGGACAGAATCAGCATCTCCCTTCTGTTCTGCCTGTTTCAGAGCTGCTTTATACACTTGTTTTGCTTGCAGAAAGTCTTCTGTGAAAAGAGAAATAACCAGCCACATCCCCCACATGCAGAGGGCAAGTAAAGGAGCACCTGGAACACTTCTAGAACTGGGGTGATTTGGAAAACATTCAGTATCTGCCACCACTGGGGAAGCCAGATAGCAACTATAATGACGTGTCAAGGTGCTGCTTCAGCATCAAGGTCTCTGAAACAAATTACAAACGCCTTCTGTCCTTTTTGGAACAGCTGCTGTGTACAGGACAAGGCAAACGAGGTCCCTGTGGGTGACATTCTGGTTCACCTTGGACCAGACCTTCCAGCAGCTGACTCTGGTTTGAATGCAACACAAATTGCCTACCCCAAGTCAGCAGGCCCACAAATTAAACTAAAAACAGGAATGCACAAAAGTGACAGACACTGGACATTCATTCACTTACTTTTGTGCATCAGAATTGCTGCCATGTTATTCAGCACCATGTGCTCCTCAGGGTGTTGTGTCTCCTTTGCCAGCTCAGCTGCCCTCTTCACATGAGAGTATGCCTCATCATAGTGCCCTTGAGCATCCAGCACAGTTGCTAAGTCATTCATGAGCACCACAGTCTGCAGCAGGACAGGAAAGGAATCCTCAGAGCAAAACTTGTGTAGAACTTTGAGCCTACAGCAGCCCCCCATTCATATGTTACGCTAATAAAAGTGCTTCCCAGAGAAGCTTTTGGTAAGGAAGTACCTGTATATTAACGTGACACGTGCTCCCTGTTACCAGCAGAACAGTGCTGTCTATATTCACTGCCAGCAAAGCTGCTTTTAAGGCTACTGCCCTCCCCCATTCAATCCCTCACAGCCGTTGTGCCTTTCCTTCCTTACTAGTCTGACTCCCATTGTACACATTACCTGTGGATGAGTCTCTCCCTGAACTTCACTTGATATCTGCAGAGCCTTCTCGTACATTTTTTGGGCCACTGAGAGCTGGTTAATGTCTAGCAGATAGCGAGCGTAGGAGTCCAGGCTCATCCCCAGCAAGAGACGAGTGTTGGCTTTTTCTTCAGCTGCAAATAGAGAGGAAGTGGAAGTGAACACTGCAACATGAAGCATGAGTTCACCTCCTCCTATGAGAGCTGGAAAACCGAGCAGCATGAAGACAACGGACTGGCATGAAGATGGTGCTTAGGCAAGGACAGAGAAACAGGGAAAAGATAATGAAAGAAGCCTTTGGCAGTTGAGGCACTCTCACCTGGCAAGACATCCTCAGGCAAGTCCTTTTGCTTGGCAATCTTCTCCTCTAAGGTCAGGATGCAGAACTCATAGCCAGCCAGGGCTAATTTGTGCCTGCAATGTACAACAGCTCAGCAGTGCAAGGCTTCTTCCATCCCTAGAGGGATGGATGCGAATGCTTTCCTTATCCTATAAGACTTTACCCCTCCATTCTTGCCTTCAGTGCTCCTGGATTATGGTGCGCACCCTTCTGACCCATGTGCAAAGGGACCCAAGAGGGAGAAAGGAGCCCCATAAAAAAAAAAAAAAAAAGGGCCCACAGAGGCTGCCCCCCCTCAGTGCTCTCTTGTGAAAAAAAGAAACTACAAATCACTAAAAACACCAACTACATTCAAAAGCACGTGTTGCGAGGTGGGGATTTAAGGCTAGAGCACTGTGGCCTCTATGGCTGCTTCTGCCCTAAGCTGGGCGGGTTGTTACAGCAATCGCTGCTGCACGATGGTGAGCAGGCAAATCTGTCAGAACTTTCATATGATGGTATCTTATCATATCAAAGCTTCCTTAGGCACTCTGTTCTTAGAGGCACAAACCTCTGCTTGGCCACCATTACCACTGTGAAGCTGAGATTAAAGCAAAATATGCCTTTAGCAGAGAACTCACTGTTTCTGAGCAGCATAGATACTGGCCAGCTTGAGGGACATCTCAAGGATTGCATTGTCATCCTGCCAGGACACACAACGCAACTGTTACTCCTCCTGCACCTTCCCAGCAGAACCGTTACTTTGCCAGAGAACAAACTTAAGTCCTTCAATGTTGTTTCCCATCCTGTTTCCAGAGCAGCTTTCCACTAAAGGACATTCCTGAAAAGCTGGCAGGCTCACAGCTACTGCTGCCAGGTACCAGTAGAGGCAGAGCATCGCACCAAACAGACCAAAGAATTGAGCACAGCACTTCATGCTCCCAGTGAAAAGCCTTCACCAAAAGAACCCACCTCCTTCATGTCTCCTGCAAGCAAGTAGCTCATCGTTGCTTTGTAGAGCTTTTCTGCCTGAAATGAGAATGTTGAAGAATTACTGGAGGGTGAGGACAACACATCCCTACAACGGAAGACTGCTGGGAGGAATCTGCCTCAAACTCTGGCATTCATATTGCCACAATTATTATCAAGAGTGGTGAGAAGTCAAAGGCCAACCAGAGTCCGGTGCAACCGCCCGCTGGTCAGGACCCCCATGGTGCCCACAAACTTATCCCAGCTGGGGCTCTGCTCTGCTTTCCTAGGTTCTCCTCGGGCCAAGGATTGTGGCGTTCAATAGTAAGAAAGAATCCTTCCCTTGGATGTTGGAGCCCAACGCCCAGCTGGGAAAGCTTTGTTCTCAGCAGCACCACGAGACCGCAGGCTGAATGTTCTGCTTTACAGATCCCAGCTCTCAGCTGTCAGTCCATCCGGCAGGAAAACCAGCGGCCGCCAGACCCACTCACGTTGTCCAGCTGTCCCTGCATGAAGGCCACGTTTGCCATCTGGAAAAGACAGACAGCGCTGGAGCTCCGCAGCGGTTCCGGGCTCCCACGGCTCGCCGCCCCGGCTGGTTACCGTGCTGTACGTGTAGATGATGGCCCTCCTGTTGTCGGCCTGCTGCGCCAGGCGCAGCGCTCGATGCAGCAGTCGATCGGCCTCATCCAGTTCGCCCTTCATGGAGCTGAGCTGCGGGCAGAGAGCGGCACGGAGCGGCGGAACCCCTTTACCCGGCCCTCCCCTGCGGGGCTCCGTGCCCACCCGGCGGGAGAAAGCTGTCACCGCACGGCCGCCATTTCCGCCGCGCTCGGAGCCTCACCTTGGCCTTCTTCAGTAGGAGGATAATGGCGTCCTCGCCGTCCTCCTCGCCGTCGTCCCTGGGAAAGACGGAGAAAGCTGCGGGCCGGAGGTGACCGCCGCCTGGCCCGGTCCGGCCCTGTCCGGCCCAGCCCTCCCGCGGCCTGTTGCGCCTCACCTCCAAGGAAGGCCAGCGCAGCCCCGCCCGGCGGAGCCCACCGCCACCTGGCGAACCCCGCGCCGCCGCCATTGCCGCCCCGCTCCTGCCGGGCCCTGCCGTGCCAGACGGGCCGGGGTCGCGCGAGCCCCGCAGGGCAGCGCCAGGCCGAGCGGCACAGAGCCCGCGGCAGCGCCGCCGCCAGCATCTTCTCTGGGCGCGGGCCCTTTAAGAGCTCGCCCTCGTCACGTGACGGGAGTCTTCGCGTCACCGGAGCGGCGCGCTCCGTTGCCATGGCAACGCGGCTGCAGGTAGGCCCTGGCCCCGAATGGCTCCGGCTCGGTTCCCGCTGCCGGGATCTGGCAGCTGCCGGCGCTCCCCAGAGACTCCCGGGCTCCCCGGGGCCGCCCCGGGCCTGGGTCTCTTCCTGCCCCCTCCGCTCTCCCCCGCGGTGCGTTTATGCATGCGGCGTCCGAAAGGCCCGCCTGAAAGACCCCGCGCCTCGCGAAGCCCTTGGTGCCGAGAAGCGCCCGGAGCGCAGCTCGGGTTCGGCCGGATGCCTTTTCCTTGACCTCGTGTCGGGCTGGGACGAAGCGCTGTCCTGACAAAATGACCTTAATGGCTTCCCACCGCCTCCTGATCTCCTCTATCTCGCCCCCAGTCCGCTGGGCAGCGCTGTGGGATGGACGGCACCTTGCCGGCGGTGGCAGAAGAGCTTCTGAAGGAGATCAGGAAGGCTTTTCAGGAGACCTCCCACGGTACGTAAGGAGCAGCAGAGCCGTCCCTGCTGCCCGGGTGCTGGCACAGCCTCCGTAGCAGCGTCGGTGCCCTGCCCTCATCTGCGTCCTTTGCATGCTGTCACACAGCCGTGGCTCTCGCTGTTATTTGGGCTGTTCCCAGCCTTTGTGTCCCTGCCTGGAATCAACACAAAGGGCTCTGAAGTAGAGATAATAAGGAGCAGCACCCCTTTAAAAAAAAATAACACCCGGTTGGATGCTTTCCAACACGGCACTTAGGGAAATTCTGTCTGCCCAGAGCTGGCAGTGCGGGTGGTTGTGTCTGAGGGATGACCGTTTCCATGCTTCTGTGGGGCTTTTTGTCATGCCTACACGGTGCTCCTTTTTATGGACTCAAAACCAGAGTTGAAAGGGAAATCTTCCTAAACTTGATTGTGTTTCATCAGTGACCAGCAGAGGGTACAGCGTCGGCCATCATGTGGCAAAGAGCTGCTTTCCTATTGCTTAATTGGAAGAAGGCACAAGCCAACCTTGGTCTGTTCCAGCAGCCAGTTCAGAACTGTTACCTTCCTTGCATTCTGGATTACTGACACAGTTCTGCGGTCTGTGCTGAAAGAATATTAGTCTTTGTCACTAAAAAAGTCCTAAGGAAAGTGTCTGTGCAAGGAGTGCTTTTAGCTGTGCTGAAACTGACCAAATAAATAATCGGGGAAGTCTGGCTGAGTGCTGCATTGGACTGCAGAAGGAACAAAGACTTCATATCAAAACAGGGTGGCCACCTCAGTTGCTTTTTGTTGTACTTGTGTGGCTCTTGTCAGGTTAGAGGAGATCCAAAATGTGCATGTGACTTTTTAAAGAAGTTTATAAATCCCTCTGTAAACAAGGAAAAAGTCAGAGTTCCTTTCAAAGTCCACTTTTCCCTACAGCACCCAAAGCTGTGTGCTGGGATGTGACCGAGGGAGGAAGCTGTCAGCCTCTTTGGAGAAAAAAATCAGAAGAAAGTTGGAAAAGTCAAACCAACAGCATGAAGTCAGAGAAAATATTTTGAATTGTTGGAAGAAAGGGCTTTAAAAGTTAGGAGACCGATAGGCTTGTAGCAGAGTACTGAGATGTACACTGTGTCCTGCTGGTGATAACAGAAATAGCAGATTGGCTGATCAGTGTAAGCTGCTAGCTAAAAGAGACTGTGTGGGAACTGCTGAGTCACGGCCTGAACCTCTGATCACCTGAGGTGAGCCATGAGCCAGCCAGAGGAGCACAGCTGAAGGCAATTCACCTGTGCTGCAGGAAGGGGTGGAGCCTGGCTGCACCCCTCCTAGACCTATTGAAGAGCTGGCTGCCAGTGGGGAAGGGTCTCATCTGGAGATCCCTCCTTCTGGTGTTTTGTGGTGAGCCCAGCATAAGGGTAAGCCTTCCATTTATTCTCTCATGTTATCATAGTCCACTTCGCCTAGCTCTCTTGTTTATATTGTGATTGTAACATCTTGATATCCATTGCTTATACAGACTGCTTTTCCTAAGTGTGATTTTCCATCTTAACAAGAAGTTCCAATACACGAGAATGTTATGTTTCTGTGGACTGTAATAAGAGCTATAAACTAGCAGGGCCCTCAAAGACCATGCTGGGAAAAGAACAACACACTTAAAGTTAGAATGCCACAGAGTTCTCGGCTGATGCCAAGAGAGCTTCAGGGAAAACAATGTACGTATTTTTAACCAGCTTCTTAAAGTGGCAGAGAGAGATGTGGGGTTTATTACATGTGCTTTGGGAAGAGGCAGTGCTGCTGTGGGTCTGGTCTCAGAGGAGGATGTGGGAGGCTCAGGGCTGGAAGGGCTGCACTCGGTGAGGCCCCTGGGGGCAGATCAGGGAGAGCCTCTCTTCCCTGGGATGAAGTTTCTTGCAATGGCTCACGCTAACAAAATCACCCTTTTTGTTTCAGTGCCCGATGACCTGCTGCTGGGGTGAGTATCTTTTGCTTTGCTTTTTGTCCCAGTTCTGCCAAAGGACAGCTGGTAACCTGTTGTCAGTGCAGCACTGCTCTTTTTCCCTGTGTAACGCTTCTCGTGCAGAGTTGCTGAGTGCTCTTGCCTGTAGCAGGAATGAGGATATCTCAGGGGTTTTTCCACGTTTGTGAAAGGTATCACTGAATTTCCTGTGATGATGTGCCCTGATTTGGGTGGATAAAACATGCAGAAACCCAGGATGTTTAACCTGAGCTCTGAGTCCACCTTCAGATCCGTCATGAGTTTTCTGTGGCAGCAGGCTGTTTCGGTGATTCATGCCACTGGAGCAATGTATCTCCTCTATGTTCCTGTCACTGTGAGCACAGCAGCTTCCTGCCGTCCCCTCCTGTGTTTGAGTCATACGTATGTGTGATGGAAAGGGAAAGTTGAACTTTCCATCCCTCTGTACCAGGGAATTGTTACTTTGAAGATTACCTTGAGAGGTTTCCTCTGTAGGAATTCTCAGGTCGGCTTCAACACTCGTGCACTGATTGAAGCCTGTGAATAAGTCGTACCCAGGCAGAGCCAAGAACTCTGTTCCAGTCCTCACTGATTGGTGACAGAGGTAGAGAGAAGGCACCACTACAGTGAGAAAAGCTTTTCTTTCAAATCCTATTTAACTTTGTGTTCCTGCCTGCCTGTAGGTTAGCCGGGGGAGGAGATCACCAGGAACTCTTCAGGCCTTACTAATTTTGGGTGTGAGGTTACTTAATATAACAGTTGTGAAAGGTCTGCCTTTGGGGAGGTGTGTGCTGAGGCCTTCTGGACCACAGTGGCTTTTGAAGCGTGGGATTACATTTGACAACTCTCAACTTTTTGCTTCCTTCTTGTCATAAAAGTTAAGAGAAATTCCCTCGTTAAGTTTAGTAACACTGGGGTGGTAACTCTTGGCAGCTGAATTCCCATCAGTTTTCTGTAACCAAGGGATCTGAAGTGTTCTGATTTCACTTCTGAATCTCTTCCAAATATCTAAAGAACTTCAGTTTCCTTCAGGCATTCCCCTTGCTTATTTCCTGTTAGACTGATCAAATTATATACGTGAAAAAAGAATTCCCTCAAACTGAGTTACTGAAACTCATTGAACTCAGCCCCCTTCTATTCCCAAACCTAATCACTAAGGAATGTCTTACGTTGACGTTCCCCCACCCATCGCTGCTCAGCCCTTCAAGTGGGGCCAGTCCTTGTGCCTCGACTTTGTACAAGTGAAGTTGTGCTCTTCCTGGAATCAGTCTGTCTGCTTGGCTCCTCAGCAGTGAGGTTGACTCAGCCTCATAGGTCAGTCACACTGCTGGGACGGCTGTGCCTCAGCTCTTTGGCACTGTTTGAAGTGTTCCTCTCCTTTCTCCTGCTCATGTTTTGTACCATTGTTTCATGGCTGCTGATTCTCTTGTTGGTTACCTTTGCAACTAATCTAGACTGCACATTTTTTTCCTCAGTGAATAAAAGGTCTGTAAGGATTATCTCAGCTGCCCCTGGGCTCTTTGGAATGCTCTCAGAGCAGCTGGATGTGCAGCTCTACAATAATTTCAGGCTCATGAGCTGTCTGGACAATAGGCTGGAGGTACAGCTGTGTGGGTTTGACATGCAGCTTATCAGATGTTCTTCTCACCTACATGGCTAACGCTGCACTACAGTCAGAGGCTGAGGTACAAATCTCACTGCTGTGTCTCTGATGCACTTTGTCTCATTTTGGTTCAGGACAGGAACCACTGTATGTTCCATGGGAAAAAAAAAAAAATCCTAAAAATGCCTTGTAATTAAATCTGCATTGGGTTTTGCAGAGATGTGTCTTCCAGGAGCAGGGCTGTCATCTGGGCTGTCTCAGAGACAGGGTTGGCAGTCAGTGGTGAAAGCCAGCAAAGCTGAGAATGACGAATGGACACGTTGTTTGGTGGATAGTGGAGCTGTAACTGGTGGGATTTGGGGATGCAAAGGGACCCTTTGGCTATAGGCCTCCACAGGGCTAAGTCCTGTGGATTAAACTAGGTCAGGTGATCTCCTTTTGTGGCATGACCTAAACAGAGACACTTTTTCTTTCAGGCTGAAGTTCATATTTGGCCCATCTGCTGTCCCAGCTTTGGATTTGGTGGATCACCGTTCTGTCACCCGAGTTGTGTCCCCGAGTGGAAGGACTGCCTATCAGGTAAGCACTCTGTCTTTCTCCCGAGTTTCACTTTCTGATGTTTCCAGCTGACATTTTACTCAACTACTGACTGATCAGACAAACACAGAGTCAGTGTCTGCCTTACAAACCCTCAAGAGCTACTGGAGAGCAGTAGCCACGGGATGGAATGAGAACAGCATGTTGCCCTGCAGTTTCCTTTACAGCTCCTGATTAGGGACGGTTTCTGATTTGTTTGTGAGCTTTAGGGTCAGAGGGAGGTTTTCCAGGATTTGCTGATTTTGCTGCATTATTTTCATCCTATCCAGCAAAGGCAGTTCTTCCTCCTGATGAACTGTACACAATGGAGTGTTATCTGCAGTCACTGCATTTCTTTGCTCGTTGCACTCCAAATCCTCAGTGTCTCTGATACCAGTGACCTCCAATAGGATCCTTGCTGCCTGGAAGGAAGCAGTGAAGGCCAAGCCTGTGGCTTTCATTCCAGTTCACTGTAGTCAAGTCTGTGAATCACAGAAGCATCTTCATGAAATGGCAGTATAGACAGAAGAGCTCATCTTAGTCCTGAAGATGAAGCTCCTTGTACAGCACCGGACTGCAGGGCAGCTGGGGCTTCTCAGCTGAAGGAAAAGTCATTGGCACTTCTTTAAACCTTTGCTGGGAAACTGGGCCTGGGTAATGAAACAAGTATTTCTCATGTGTTCAGAGCTTGCATTGCTTACTTTGCGCATGGAATCTTCATCTCTTCTGGGAGCTTGGAGAGGACATCTGCTCCTCTAAAGAAGCATGATTCATAAACATACAGGATTCAAGAACACAGGCTTTAATCTGAGATGAGGGCTTGCCTGTGGGTTTTTGGTAAAGCCTAAGAAGCAGCTGCCTCAGTAATTGAATGCTTAAAGGTTGTTCTTTTTTTACTGTTTCTCAGTTGAATATGTCACTGAGCAGAAAATGATCACATTCTCTTTGCAGAGCTTTGTCAGGCCTCGTGGGCTAAAGTAAGAGTGTGGCAGGCAGGGATGTACAGTCATCACTTCCCCCTTTTTGTGTGGAGGACAAAGGGAACCACTTAGAGCCTCTGGTCATCTCAAGGAGCCCAAATGTATGCTCACGTACCCTTGGCTTTTCTGCATCGTGACGGAGTTATCTTAATCTCAAGAAGCTTAATACTCATTCCTGGGTGGAGGAAGCCCCTTGAGAAGGGAGAGATCAGAGGAGCATGGTGAGAGGGTTTTGATGTGCCACATTCTGCCCGGACAGCCTGTTGTGCTCTGGACAGGGCTGTTCTTAACGTGTGCTGCCTCAAGCAGCGTGTACTGCAGCAGGAGCCTAACTGATGCGTGCTAAAAAGGAGCCAGTGAGAGAAGTGCTGTCCTCCTGCCTCTGCAGGTGGAGGTTCCCTAGCAGAGGAGGAGCCCTTGGGCAGGTTGATCAGGGCTGGTCACCTGGAGCTAAAGCAAGACAGGCCTGGCCTTCAGCCTGGCACTGTGGTTATGGTGTGGGTGTCCAGCATCAGCCAGGTATGTGTCTGCATCCTCCGGGCTGATCCATGGCCTGCAGGAAATGTTCCCTGCTCACAGCTGTGCTGCTTCAGAGCAGCATTGCTCTTCACCCTGCTGATTAAGGCCACTCTGATGAGTTCATTTAGAGAAGAATTTGAAAAGCTATTTTCTCTGGAGGCGTGAGGCCGGTCCTATTGCAAAATTCTTCCTCAGCACATCTGTCTGAGATGCAGAAACAGAGCAGAGCCTTCCCCAGGGCCACTAGCTGGAGCTCTGACAGGAGCGCAGGCTGGGGCTGTAGAAACTGAAGCTCTGAGTGGGACACATGGTGGCTGGGTAATGTCATTGGCCCTCAGCTCGTGTCTGTGTGTGGTGCAGATCCCAGCTGCGTGCACTTCTCCCTCTGCAGAGAAGCACGCCCAGTGCAGTGGGGGCTGGGGGACGTCTGTGACTGCCTGCACATATCCATCCCACTGCCCTGAAAGCTCTGCCCTCCTGGCTGCGCCCAGATGTGGTTGAGCTGGAATGTGCCTTCACTGGCAGCTGGATCCAGGGAGCTCTGTTTGTTGTGGCCATAAGGTTGGTGCTGTTGTGAAACTCCTCTGGGTCCTCATAGCCAAATCTGAGATCTTGATACTTCACAGACTAAAATGCTATTTGTGTTCCATATCACCCAGCACATCTCGGGCACTGCTTCAGGGGAAAATGCCTCTGCTCAGACAAGCTTAAAGACTGCTTGTAGTTTGTAGTGTAGACAGCTTTTGCCCTCAGGAACTGAGATGGGAGTAGAAAAAGCCCTCATTTGAGTGAAAATTGATTTGTCTTTCAATGCCCAGGCATTAAAAAAAAAAAAAAGTAGCTCTTGCTACTTAATATGGGGATGGCACTGACTGGGTATTCAAAGGCTGTTACTTCACAGTTGGTAATCATCCTAGAAGGGCTTGTATAGTATCTGCCTATACTGCAGGCTAGAGCCAGCCCTGTGTATTCCTGATCAGGGATACGGCTGACCTGCTGCAGAGCAGCTGCTGCTGGCTGGTGTTGGAGCATGCTGGACGTTACGGGGTGAGCAGCAGTCGGGGCACACGTTGGCTCTGCCTAAATTGTGGAAAAGCTGTGATCTGCAGGAGTGAAGACAGCAGGGAGAGAATCTGTGCTCTCGCCCTGCCGCCAGCCGTCACTTCTGTTGCTCACATCCTGCTTTCTTCTTAAATATGTCTTTGAAAATTGATTTCCTAGAATTCTGTGGCAGCCTGCCCCATCATGAGGGTTGGAGCAGCAGGTCGTGGCACAGAATGTGGTGCTGCCTAGCAGTACAGAGAGGGCAGCACTAGCTGCCACAGGAGCAGAGCTGGCTCTACTGCATCCCCACACACAGGCAGGGGCACCTCTGAGGTGGTTTTTCCTCTCTCTGCATCCAGCAGGCACCTGGAGCTGAGAGCACAGGAGGAAATCTCACAGCATCTCAGGGCGAAGAAAGTCCCTCAGCGCCTGACTTGACCACAGCAGAGCAGAAACGGCACCTCTTCCTCTTGTTTTTTGGAGATTAGGTTCCTGCCTTATTAGGCAGAAGCTGTATTCTTGCCATCTAGATCAGAATGGGGGATCTCTAAGCTCAGCCCAAATCTGGCAGTCTGTGATTCCCCCCTCCCCCTGAAGGAAAACACTTTTGAAGAAAAAGCAGCATCAGAACACTTCATCTTGAAAAACAAAAATCAAAGGAGATGATAAAGTTATTACAAGTGAAACAAACTTAGCCTGGAGTATAAGGAAGGCCCAGGGTAAAGGCCAGGCTCTGTAAAAAGCCTGATTTCCCCTGAAATAATGATGTGGATCTCATGTCATGATCTGCCAGGAGTGATGAGGGATAGGAGGCAAAGGCATTTCTGTGGGAGAGCTCCAACCTGCAGACAACACCTGCAGGGCCAGGGCTGCAGTGAAATGCAGGGGATGGGGGAAGGCTCCTTTTGCAAACACAGTGTGAGGGCTGATGTTCTTCTGGAGTGATGTAAGAATGTTTGATACCTCCTGGAGGAGAGCAAAACTCTGCAGAACTGCGCTTTTTCCTTCATTAATTTAATCTTTGCATTTAAGGTATGGAGGGAATATGCCTCAGCACCAGCCCTGTGGAGGAGCTGCATGTGGTAAAATGAGGCAGTGCTGTTCCCAAACCAGAGATGAAGCAGGGAGGCTTCTTCTCTGGAGACTTGGGCTCTGTTTATTCAGACAAATCTAGATTCCAGCGGCTGCAGCTGTTCTGGGAACACAACAGCAGCCTCCAGTTCCTGGAGCTGGTTAGAAAAAGCCTCAGTGCAAGTGCTTACTGCTGTTTGCCCTTAGTCCCACTGTCATCAGTGGCCCTGAATTCACCCATGTGAATATGTGACAAAGAGTTTTGGTCATCTTTGACCATCCAGTGTCTACCAGTAAAGGGAAGAGGCTGGCTGGAGGGAAGCCAGGCAATTGGGATGGGGCTTAGTGCTTTGTGGCACTGCCCTTTTCCTCCAGACAAGACAGGATCTGAGGTCTGTTGGGAGCATGGGTCTACATACAGGAGTGTTTCTCTGCAGGAAGAGAAGTGCACAGAGGCATGGAAAGCTGAGGAGCTTTGAGCTCAGTGTGGATCTCTGCAGTGTTTGAAGCCCCTTTTGTATTGTGGCCCCTGCTTTCCTGCTGCGTGCTCTGAGTCTCTGGGGAGAGAGGACACTAGGGCAGATACAGGCTGAGATCAGACAGATTATCCCGAGCGCTCATCCTGAGTTCCCCCTACCCTCTGACTGCCTTTATTTCAGGTCCTTGGGAGCTCAGGCAAACTCTACACCTGCTACAGTTCCTGCCACTTCTGCACGTGTCCTGCTTTTGGTTTCACTGTACTGCAGAAGAGCGAGAGCCTTCTGGTAAGCTGTCTGCCTTAACGTGGGGAGCAGGGGAGATGGCCATGCTGATCTCTCCCCGCTGAGCCTAGGAAGGCTGACCTGGGCAGACTGGGGCTGCAGGCTGTGCCAGGGCTTGGTGTGACAAGAGGGAGCTGTGTTCCTGCAAGCTGAGGACTTCATTAGGTGCATTCTGGCCTGGGTGGTTTGCTGTGGCTTCCAGGTATAGCATGACATTTCTGTGTTGCTCTTGCTGTTAACTTTTCCATGCTGTTATTTGCAGTGCAAACATATACTTGCCGTCTACCTCAGCCAGGCCATGGGAGCCTGTCAGGAGCTGACTGTCTCTGAGGAGCAGCTCACAAGCATCTTACTGGCTGAGGAAGAGGATGAAGGATGAAGGACTCAGATCACATGCACATGTGATTTCCATGTACCTCCTGGCTGCATAGCCAGCATTTTTCTTGTCTACATGGCTGTCAAATGTCCATTGCGGCTGGTAGGCTTATTCTTGTGCTGTAATCAAGTATGGCTTAATTAGCAGCTTTGCACTGATACATAATAAATGGTAAGAAGCCTGTGCTGACTTCAGTTTCATTAAGCTATTCTTGGGATTTCTGAAGATGTTTGAAGCAGGTCTTGGATCTCTCAGGAACCAGCTCTGTGACTGCTGGTCCTGCTCTGAGGTTCACCTCCTCTCCAGGTAATGTGGATTTGTATGACACACCATGTGAACACAACACTGCGTAAAATGACTGCACACAGGCTGAGCCAGCTTGTGTAGGTGGTAGATTAAGCATTCTGTATGTAAATAACAAAGTTATGGCAAATACAAAATCCGAGCAATGTGAGGAAAACACATCCATCCTATGTACATCAGAGCAGTAAAGAGTGATAGCAGAGGGTCCACAGCTACACTCTACAGAAGGGTCCTCTGCTATTTTCACTTCACATTTTTATAGTAATGTTCAGAGCTTTTTCTGAGGAGGGGTGAGAGGGTGTCCTGTTTTTATTTTTCCTTGAAATGACTTTGGCTCAGATCCAGGAAGGCACTTCGTGTGCCTCAATGCCGTGGTGACCCAGGCCACAGTTATCAATGGCTGATAACTCGGTAGCACATTCACACAAAGGAAACAACCTGTCTGTCTATGGACTTCTGGCTCGTAAGTGGCATATGAAAGGTAGCAGTAGTGAGTGCCACTCTGCAGTGCTGTCACACGCAGGCAGTGTCCTGGGACTGGCTCTGTCTCTGCTCTGTGCTGTTAAGAGTTTGGTTCTTTTTCAGCCTGCATGAGGGGAGGGATTGAATGCTTTGTTGTAAGGATAAATGTGGCTTGCAACCACTTTGCAACTCTGCCAGACGTGCAGGTGAAACTCTACTTGTTTCTAGCCATGATTAAAGGAAGGAACACAGCCAAAGATAATAGTGAAGGGAAGGACTAAAAGGAGAGCCAAAGCCTGCCTAAATGGCAGGAGGTGGCTACATGTGTTAGCTGGATCGTGACCAAGGCAGATGCAGCAAAGCTGAATGGAGATAGTAAAAAAGAAATCCTTCAGACTAGCTTTAACTGTTCAGATTCATCTTGGAAATGCCAAGATAATGAGCCAAATGTGGGCATTGCACAGACCCCGTCAGAGCTCACTGGTGCTTCACCAAGCTTTGTGGCTGGCTTTGATGGTTCAGCTGCCTTACAGGAGCTGAATCCACCACTTCCAGCAAACTGGCCTCTGGGCGAGGTGAGCACTTGGAAGTAACTGAAAGTAAATAAAAAAGGTCCTGTGTTTCCATGGCCCTCGGTGGCTTCAGAGCAGAGCAGCCATGACGGCTGGGGCATATCTGCCTTCTGCATTTCAATAACGAGAAATCAAACCTGATGCGTTCAGCTGCACAAGTTAGTATGCACTATAGAACAAAGTGACTTAAAGGCGATAAAACTGCTGTTCTAAAACTTCAGGCAGCCCTTTCTCTGTTTTAGTGAGTAGGGCTCTCATTCTGAGGCCAAAAATATGGCCAGGTGTGATCTGTTTGCTGTCAGCACAGTCGTGTCCCTCAGAGCCTGGAACACAGATCAGGTTTCACACCAGCAACTGGGCTAAGACTTTTTCCCATCAGAGAATACTAGCTGCATCAAACAATTGATGGAATAATTAGAGTATTACCAAAGTGCTGTCAAGTATGAACAACCCAAAAAAACCCAGACACTAAACTATAACTCCTATCAATCATTAAAAAATAATAACATTAATTAAAATAAAGATCCGAGGACTTGACATGAGCAGCACAACTGGGGAAACACCCCCAGCAGGTGGGACTTCCACAGTCAGCACCTGACCTGGCAAGGAAGCACAGCACGGTCACCAGCGCTCACGCAGCCTGGTTAACAGTAGAGGGTGAACTGCACTCAGTCTCCCTGGTCAGGTTATCCCCCTAGGAGGCACCACGTAAATTACAAACATAAAAATACAGCTGCGGAACTGCATAGTGGTCACTGCTGAGCGCTCCCATCGAGCCGGCTGTATCTGCTCACATAGGCACAGGGAGGGTAGAGCTGGGGACAGGCTGGGAGCGGGACGTGCGAGGTCATATGGTCACCGAGGCGGCCGGAGCGTTCATGTTGGTGACGGTCAGGTGCTGGTTGTTGTCAGTGGAGCACTTGGGGAAGTCGTCCGTCTTGCAGAGGATCTTGGAAATGATCTTGCGGAAGGTGTAGCGGAAGTCCCTGATCCTGTAGGCGTAGATGATGGGGTTGATGACCGAGTTGGCATGTGAGAGGATGATGGCCATATACATCACCCACTCTGGCTTGGACTTGGAGAACTCCTCGTTGAAATGAGTGATGCAGTTCAAGATATGCAGGGGCAGCCAACAGAAGGCAAAAAGTCCTACGATGATGGCCAGAGACTTGGCTGCATGGACCTCCTTCTGCAGAGTGGTCCTGGAGTTGCCCATCAGCTCAATTTGATGCAGCTGCTTGCAGGCTACCATGAAGATCTTGATGTAGATTCCCAGCATGATGATGAGCGGAAGCAGCACGCAGCCGAAGAAGTTGAAGTACACCATGTAGCTCATAGTCACCACATTCTCAAAGAGACACGAGATGAAGCAGCCGTGGTGCCCTGCCCCGCTGTCAGCCCCTGTCTCGTTGGTGGAGTTGGGACAACCGCTCATGGCTTTGTTCCAGCCCATCAGCGGGGTCAGCCCGATCACAAAGGACAGGAGCCACAGCACAGCGATGAGTCCTCGCGCCCGCTTGCCGGTCACCAGGCTGTTGTACCTGCAGCATCAGAACCAGGACAGAGCCATTAACTAAAGGAGTGCTCGTGACTTCCCTGCAGTTCAAGTCATTAGCATTTTGGTGGAGGCCACAAAAGCCCCACGTGTACCCACAGGAACCTCACCTCTGTGATGGCCCCAGGGTACAAAATCTCACCTCTATGCCCACAAGGGGATCTGGGGAGCTGAGTCACGTACTGTTCCTGAGGGGTGCCCAGCACTGCCTTCAGCTGGAGGTAAGGACTGAGAGTTCTGAACAAGGCTTTGTCATTGTGTGAGCCTAACCCACCAGGAGGGCACAAAGCACTGCAGCCAGCACCTGGCTCCCAGCACAGGCATGCTCCAGCATGCTGCTGGGCTACCTGACCTGCAGGGCTGAGCTGCTGCTGGCTCTCACTTGCACGCTGTACTGGGCAGCTAAAACCTAACCAACATCACCACATGGTCTTATAGCCTCTGTACAACGGGCAGCTTGCTTCAGTTTGGGCTGTTCTTAGGCCTGCAGCAATGCTGGCTGACTGGAGATTGCCACAGTGCAGTAGTGTGATGTCTGTCCCTGTGCTACCTCGTACAGTAACGTGGGAAGCATCCGTGTCTCTGGAAACCACGGATCCTATTAGCTTCCCAAACAGGGCGATAGCTGGCTTACACATGCCAGGCTGCAGCCCACGCAAGTCTGTTGTGGCTGGATAACAAACGCCCTGGGAGACTGCTCCGAGCCAGCATCTGCTAATGATGGATTGCTCAGATTTAGAAGCCAGGGGTTGTGTCTCTATTCCGAGACTTGCATCCAGGCATGGAGCAGGGAGCCAGGAACACTGGGCTCTTCTCCCTCCGCCTGCCCTCCCATCAATGTGGACAGCTTCCCCCGGCCACCAGGGCTGCTCCTGTGTGGTTGCATAAAGCTGAATTTCTGAGCAAATGCTTTCCTCAGGTTCTCATGAGTTACAAAAAATTTCAGCCATGGCACAGGGTCAAGCTGGTGTGGTACTGAGGGGCACAGAGCCATGTGTTAACCCTACACCTCTCCTTATGCCAAATCCTGAGTTAGGAAAGCCAAATGCTCCCCCAAGCCCAGTTGCCCAGAGCAGTGAGAATAGCAGTAAGGGCAGGCAAGTTGGGTGCAATTAGAACAGACAGCAGCATCAAAGCGCTGCTCAGTTCTCTTTTTGGGGATACAAAGAGCTCAGTGAGTGCCAGAAAGACAACATGAGAAACCCATTAT
The DNA here is from genome assembly GCF_019232065.1 of Centrocercus urophasianus. Classification (NCBI taxonomy): domain Eukaryota; kingdom Metazoa; phylum Chordata; class Aves; order Galliformes; family Phasianidae; genus Centrocercus; species Centrocercus urophasianus. The sequence goes on from NW_024884900.1 coordinate 3,463,854, forward strand.
TGTCCCGTCCACTGCCAGCTAGCATCCACTGGCTGACATACGTGTCCCCCCTTCCCACACCCTCCTCTCAGTGCTTGTTTACTCTGGCTCCATTACTCTGCTCCTCCTTTCCTAAGAACGCTTGTTCTTATTTTCTTCCGGCCCGTGAGGCAGGGGAGGGTTGGATTCCCACAGACCCACAGCTGTGCATCTGAATCACGCTGCCGTCGCCTCCGTGCGCACGCGGCCATCCCCTGCTGGGAGCCACGGCCGCAGGCAGCAGCCCTGCACGGCTGCACACACACCAATGGAGCTCTCAGGGCAGGTCTGGGTGCCCTGCACCTTCCTCTCCTCATTATCCAGCACTGCTTCAGCTGAGAAGTTATCAGAGGGGGCAGCTGTGAGGCCCAGCCCTTTTTTTTCAAAGCCCTGTGCCTGCTTTCAGGAGCTCAACCTGCTCTGAAACTTGGTTTGATTAGAAGCAAAACCCCAGAAATCTTGGCAAGGTCAGAGCCTCAAGCCACCAATGGCAACAGCAGCAATGGCAATGGCAACTGCAAGGCCGAGCTCATCCCCATGCACACACAGCGTGAGCAGGCAGTGGGGAGCCGACGCATTTCCACAGCTCTGAACGCACCGCTAAATCCCTCCTTTGCTCTTTTAGGCTTAATATTATTAGGCAAGAAACAATTAAAGTAAATTTACTCGCTGAAGTCTGCTCAATTAATGGACAACAAATATTGAATCTCCTCTATGCTTCTGCCAAAAGGCATCAAGTGCTGCTTTAATGTAAATAACAGTTGAATATTTTAAAATGATTTATTGAGATTAAATAACCCAGCAATGCATTAGTTCCCTTCACACAGGCAGGCACAGTCTCTTTCCTGGCCTTATCAGTGTCAGACTGCTAAATACTCAGCTCCCGCCTGCTGCTGCCCATTGCACACTGGAGGAGCACCAGTGCCACCTCATCACTGGTACCTGTTCTCAAATAGTTGTACTGACACCAGAGGTGTGAAAGCCACATGGAGCTATTGAGTGTTTAAATGCTCCTCTTGTGTACAGAACACACTGCTGACGTTGCAGCATTACCTTTCTAATCAGGAGGAATTCCTCTAATGACAGAGTGCCATGGGGCTGCTGCTCCAAGCAGCCCGACAGGGACATCAGTGCCTGCTGCAAAGCAGAGCCAGGAGCATCCCAGCCCCTGTCCTACCCTTTGGGTCCCTGGTTGGGGCCATGCCTGCAGTGCTGTGCTGCATCCTCCCCATCTGCCTGTGCCCAGTGCCGGCTGCAGGGACACAAGCAGCTGGGAGCCACAGAACTCATCCTCTGCAGGTGCTCTAATACAAACACGTGGTGATAATTTACATGTTTCTATTTTAAGTGTGAAGAAAAACACACAGACACCTCCATTCACAAGGGTGAGGGCCTTCTGGCTGCCAAGCATTGTGTCCCTGTCATCCACTTGCAGCTGTACTTTGCATCACACTCCCTTTTTTTTTCAGCACCAGTGCTGTTGTGCTGCTTGAGATCACACACCGAACAGCACACCCTGGCAGGACATCTTAAATGAATCATAAATTGCACTTTAGAGGGAAGAAAGAAAAAAAGGAAAGGAGAAAGCAGTGCTGTCCAACCAGGAAGGAGTTGGCGGCGAGAATGAGAAATCTGATCGGCGTTACAGCATCGGCCGAGGAAGCCGGACATCTGCGCGTGTCCGCATCCAGTGGCAGACAAATCACTTCCTCCTGCATCTGTCCCTATTGTGCACATGGGAAGGCAGCAGCATCCCCCGCTCATGCTCTCGGCCTTCCTGCCGGGTATATGGGGCTGGGGGGCACAGTGAGGGCAGCCAACAGTGAGCGCTGTGCCGACTGTGTGCCTATGGGTGGCAGTTGGCATTGCAGCATCCTTGAGCCCGGCTTCAGCACCCTCCCAGCCATCTTGGGGGTGTTGCTATCAGCCCCTCCATGCCTGGGGATGAGGATTTCTCTCATTCCCAGCCCCCAGGCACGCCTTGTGGTGCAGAAGGGAGATAGGAGCTGCGGCTGTGTCAGTGCAAACCCGTGTATAGGGCACTGGTGCAACCCCTCCCACGCATGGGAGCCCTGTGCACGCAGATAGCGGATAAGGGCAAGGTGGTGGGTGGCAGTGAGATCACTTCTTGTGTAGCACAGCAGGCACCAGGGCCCTCAGCAGCGCAGGGTGAGGATGTGGCCATCGCTGTCCCTTGTCCCCTGCAGAACGGGGGTACAGCAGCTCCCCTGCTCCTCAGCACCTGATTGCTTTCCCAGCACCAGACGGTGCTCACAGGGCGCAGCCACACCCCAGGAACACAACGCAGGATGTGGGTTATTTGTGGCTCATGGCAGGCCCGAAGTCATCAGTGGGATTACAGGGGGATAATCCGCTCTTTGGCGCGTGCAAATTCCCTGAGCCCCGCCGGCCTTCGGCAGGCTCTGGGAGCAGATGGGGACGGCACAGCTGGCAGCACTGACCCTGCATGAAGCTCCGCTGGAGCCTCACATCCCACTGCAGAGTGACTGCCATCAGGGTCAGGGCAGCACGGCCCTGAGAGACAGCACAAAAATTAACACAATATTGGGGTTTTTATAACAGATTGAGCTGACCTGAGCTGAAAGAAGCCCTGGACAATCCCAAGGCTCCTTTTCCTGGCTCAGCCCAGCTCCATGCCCCAAACCACAGCCTGGAAGCAGCTGTGTGCTCCCTGACATCCCTGCTGCCCCCACAGCTGCTCCAGAAGTGCAGAGGTCCTGGGGACAATTCACATCCTGTCGGGATTTTGGTTTTTGCCAGGGAGGGAAATGACCCCTGAGGTGCAGGAAAAATAGAAAAAATTGGGACATATTTTAGGAAATCAGACTGCTCACACCTAAAAATAGCTGCTATTTCCCCCCTGCACTGGGCACACTTCTGGCCTGCTGCGTGCTGAGGTTATAAACCAGCAGTAATAGTGCTGGTCACCAATGGGATGGGCAGGAGACTTAGAGGCACTGCAGGGCAGCACTGATGGGCATAGGGACAGCAGGACAAGGGGCAGCCAAAAGCTGTGTGTCCTGGGGAGAAAGGAGCTGGGAAGGGGCTCAGGGCTGTGGCCACACATGCAGGAATGGTGCAGGGGGGCTCCTCAGGAAATAGTAAATTTGTGAAACAAACAAATAAAAAATAGAGTTTCAAGGGACAGAAAGAATTCATGACTTTGTGGCCAAATTAAGCAAATATTTTTAGCCAGACGAGGGAGGGTTCCAAAGAACCAGTATGAGATTCAACAAAACAGTTGTTTTGCTGCACTCTAGGTGGGGGCCCATCAGCTCCTTCCTATGTGCCTCCATTTCAGAAAGCAGCAGCAGAAGGGCCAAGCAGCCCAAATGCGATCTGCACAGTCGGTTGGGACCCTATGTTTCTCTGCCACCCCCAGCCACTGCTGCTTCAGTCAGACTGAAGTAATTTGCCTCTTCTCCCATGGGATTTCTCGGTTCAGCCAAAGAACTGAAAAATCCATTACAAGCTTGGCTGCAACGCACAGCCCTGCCCGCAGCCCTGCCTGGCCTCTGTGGGCTGAAACATCCCTTAAATAATACTGAATTATGCGTCAGGCTCCGTCCTCAGCATCCCCGCACAGGTTACCAGAGGGAATGCGGGGTGCTGAGCTCAGGTGATGCAGGCTGCAGCTGGGCACCAACCTGTGCTGCACAAACACAGCCTTTCAGCACAGTCTCTAAAACTGCTGCTGCTGAGGCACTGCCCTGTTCCCATCCTTGTAATGGGGTTTTACTGCTTTCACCCTACCCGGAGGGGCTCTGTGCTGTCAAAGCCCACTCCAAGAGCCTCAGTGCCAACAGGTGGATCAGGTGCCGAAGCATTGCCCAGACAGACAGAGTCCTGTGCTGGAGGCTGGGAGCTCAGCAGCCAGAGCCAGAGCTGAGCCCTGCTGCCCCCGTACAACACTCCGTATCCTATGGAATTTCCACACTCTGGTGACACACAGCCACTCAGGATACATGCAATTCCATCACCCAGTTTTATTGTCTGCCCGATGACTAATTAAAATTTGCCCCACATGTGGGAGTTCTGTGCTGCAAGGTGCCAGAAGAGGGTGGGTGGGTGGGGTCCTCTAAGTCACTTTAGGATGAATTCATCAGTGGTGCAGAGGAGCTAGAGGTGAGCAGAGCCCAGGAAAGCTGCAGCTGGCGTGGTTCAGCTGAGGTCCCTGTGCTGGAGCTGCCCTGACCATACCAACACTGCTGGCAGTCCCAGTGCTCCTGGGGCTTACGGGGCTGCATCGATGTCTGTTCTGGGGGAGGGACAGTGGAGACAGGAGAGCAGGCTGGTAGACTCAGGTCAGTCATGTTACAGACTCTGGAGTTTTGGTGCACTTAGCACTTGTAAAATATATTTCGCACACTTTCCCAGTGCATTGCAATGAATTAGAAGGAAGCCAATTGCTGGCCTTGAAACCACGCTTGGATAAAAACATGAACTGCGTGTTTCTGAAAACCACACAGTGGTTTCTGACCCCCCTGCTGCTCTCCCCTCACAGCACGCTGCACAGCTGACAGCTCCTGATATTTCCTGGTGTGCATACTCGGAAGGAACAGGCTCGTGTGTAAGTACAGAAACGCACTTACAGCACCCAACACTTGCTGCAACAAACTGCACTTTCTGTTTATTACATCCCCTCTAAAACTTGGAAGAAGCCTCGTTAGCTCTAGTCCATGTTAACGACTTGAAGCATGCACAGTGTCATAGCAGATCCTAGGGCTCCATTTCAGCCTTGCTGAAGGTATCATGACCCCGGCTGGGAGCAGCCTGCACAGCTGCTCTTATGCTTAATGACCCAGAGAAGCCCAGATAGCACAGGAATGGGGGCTGTACGAATACCTCCATAGATGAGCTGGAGCTGTCCCTCACTACCGCACTGCTGTGGAGCCACTGCCAACCCACCCAAGGCAAATAACTTCCAGAAACTGAGCCCACAATTATATCTCTGATTAAGAGATGAGACGCTGACAACCTGATCCCAGAGCAAGTGATGGCAAATCACTGACACTTTCACTATCATCACCTTTGGGCGGCAGACCACACGGTATTGTGAGAGAGAGGAAGTTCCCACGAGTCAGGTGGGATGGGGCAGCTGCAAGGTGTGAGGACTCTTACCTCAGGGGGATCTTGATGGCCAGGTACCGGTCGATGGCCACCGCCAGCAGGCTGAAGATGGAGCTTTGGGTCAGCACCAGCACGAAGCAGGCGAAGAAGAGGCAGCTGTGAAAATCCACCTGGAAACCGATGCTGATGGTGATGGCAAAGGGGATTGCCAGCAAACCCACGGCGATATCAGCCACCGCCAGAGACACCAGGAAATAGTTGGTCGCGTTCTTCAAGGTGCTGTTGATGGCCACGGCCCAGCACACCAGGACGTTGCCAGCGATGGACAGCACGGCGATGATGAGTTCCAGCACGATGTAGGTGGTTTTCATAGTGTTCATGGCGAGAGCCCAGGGCGAGGAGCTCGAAAGGTTCACAAGCAGAAGGGACTTTCCGCCACAGGTACCGGCAGGCCACGGGGCAGCGGCTCCCGGAGCCCAATTCCCATGTCCGGCCCCACCGATGGGGCCGTGGGGGGCCGCAGGGGCGCGCCGAGCCCCGCGCCTCGGCCCCCCGCTGCCCGCAGCCCCCGTCCCCCGGGGGGCATCCGAGCTTCGCCGGCAGCGATCACCGCCCGCCCTCCACCGCGGGGCCCGGCCGCCGCGGGGCCATCGGGGCCGGTCGGGACGGGATGGATCGGGACGGGAAGGGACGGGACGGGACGGTCCCTCCGCTCCGCCCGGGGATGCTCCGCCGCCGCCCGCTCGCCCCGCTCCCTGCGGAAACCGCCGCCGCGGCTATTTCTGCACATGGGGCGAACGGAGCGGGGCGGGGAGTGTGCGGAGCGGCCACGATTGGCCGAGGCGGGCGGGCCCGGGCCGGCACCCCCGCACCTCTCCTCTCCTCTCCGCGCCGCGCCGCTCCGCCCGGCCGCTGCCCCCGCCCGCCCCGCAGGTGCCCCGAGCAGAAAGTTCCCCGCGGCGTTCAGCACCGCGCTTCTCCCGCACCGTATTGCTAAGAGCGTTGGGACACCGCCGTGCGATGTTGCCACACGGAGAAAAATCCCCGCGATGAGCTGGGAAAAAAAAAAAAAAAAAAAAAGAGAACTATTTCATAAATCATGACAGCACTTCGTCTGCGGACGGTTATCACACAACGTAACGTTCCCTGACGTAAGAAGTGGCAAAACATAACGGTTACCAAAGCTGAGTGTTACTCACAGGGCTGGAGAGGCTGAGTGTGGGGCTACAGAGCGCGGAATGCACCAAAACCTGAGGGAATCGCCAAAGCAAAGGGGCTGCTTGCAGCAGGGGGGCTGAAATACAGCACCTATCCAATAACACCTTTCCATTGCTCTGTATGCTGTGTTTGCCATCAAAACGCAGCCAGAGCTGGGGCTGAGCAAAGAGAATTGCTGGGATCGTTACCTCCTGCCTGTTGGCTGAGCACTACTGGATGCCACAAAACTGCACTGATGTTCGACCTCAGGTCTGGCCATTGCAAACAGAAAGTAAAAGAAACTGCAGTTGCTTTTTTAAAACAAACTCTGGAAGAAAAACCTGTGGGAAGGAAAGCTTTCTGGGGATCCAAAGCTGAAGCAAAAGAAAAACACATGGGAAAAAATACTATTTAAATGCTTATTTTGTGGAGGGAATAGAAATTATCCCATGTGCTTCAGGTCCTCCCCAGCCCTGCCTGGGTCCTGAACCTGCCTGCACCGGTTTGGTTTATTTATTATTTGGGGATAAGCGGAGCTCCGCTCGTGGGGAGGCTGGTATAATCATGTAAACAAAGGTTAACAGTTGGGGAAAAGCACTTTTTACCCCAAAGCAATGGATCTACATCAGGGTTTTTACATGCTATTTTCCTAGCTCTATACTATGTGCCAACAGAAGCCTGTTGCTGCTTTACAGCACTTCAGTGCAAGGGAAAGGGACTTCTTTGCGTGTCATTAGGGAAGAATCTGCTGTGGTGACCATGGAAGCACTTCTTACAGGCTGATCCCATGGAAATTTTGGTTTACCAAGTCAGATGTGAACAGAGCAGCAGTCCGTTGCAGACCGTGATGAATGGGCTGTTCCTGACAAGGAGGTCTGCAAGGCAGGTAGCAAAGCACTTTGAACATTGTGGATTTTGCATTATGCTGAGATTCATGGCCCTGCAATGCACAGAAACCTCTGCCAAGGCCCGGTGGTTTCTTTTGGCATTAACTGATGCAGCTGAACTCACTCCGAACACAACTTTGCTGCAAGCGTGGCCAAAGAGAAGCGTGCTGAGCTCTGCTATACAAATGCAGTTAAACCTGCAGGCAGGAGAGCAGGATGAGCCGCTTCCCAGCCAGAGATATGCAGCTCCCAGCCCGTGCCCTCTGGCCGCATTCTTTGAACCCTGTTTTAAGAAGTATAGCACCATAGAATCTACCACCAAACACCACTAGAGCATGCTGGCCTTGTAAAGCAACCAGCTGAGCAGGCGCTGTGAAACTCATTCCTGTGGCTGTGAGGATGATGGTCCTTAGATGAAAATGTGTGCAGTGTGCGTTTGTATACAGGAGTCCATAAGCAATCCTTATGGGTTCCTTCCAACTCAGGATACTCTGTGATTCTAAGGCAGCCCACAGGCTACAGAATCTATCCAAGAGCTGGAGCACATTAAGAGCAGAGCACTGTTTGGCACAAAGATGCCACTGAGTGTCAAGTAAATCATCACCACCATTACTTTCCTGGATTTATTCAACTCCAGGGACTTGCTGCTCAGTGCTCCCATAGGAAGCGACACCAGTGGTGAGCTGCTCCTTTCAAGTGCCAGCACAACTCGAGCTCCTTTGTTCAGAGGGAAGCAGCTTTAAACACGTGCTGAGTGTGATACAGTGGGAGACAACCCCAGCAGCCTGCTGGGCTACGGCTTGGCAGAGGCTTGCAGCTCGTACGTGCTGTTCCTCTGTCGCTGTGCTCCCAGGGGAGCAGAGCCGCCATGCTGGAGGCAGCTTCCTGCGGCCGCTGTGATCTTTTGTGCAAGGCTCAAGTTGAGGGCTGCCCTGGCTGTCTCTGTTTTGACACCTTCAGGGCTCTCAGCCCTGCCACGTGGCTTAGTGAGCCCTCGGGCCTGTAGACAGCACCACACCTGCTGCCTGAGCAGTCCCTGGATGGCAGCACGCAGCCTCTTGCTCCTTGCTGAGCATGCAAGTTTGATGACCAAGGAGGCCCAGAGGTTCTTTCTCCCTCCAGCCTCCAGCACAGACCTCCAAACACACACGCACCTCCTGGGGAGAAATGTTCCTAATCTCTTTGAACTGCTTGCATTGGCCAGGGAGAATGACCAGTGACAGATCCGTGGAGATGCGGTACCTATGGACATGGTCTAGAGGGCAAAACTGGTGTTAGGCAGATGCTTGGACTAGATGGTCCTAGAGGTCGTTTTGAACCTTAATGGTTCTGTGAGGCTGTGTCTGACTGCTTGCCATCAGCCCGGGAGAACTGGCACAGCCTTCTGAATTGAGGCCCCACTGCTTCTCAAGTCTCCACTGGCACTTCTGAACTGCTCTGCAGGACAAGACACAGCTTGTCCCGATCTTGGCTCCAAGGAAGGATTCCCAAGGCATAATATAACCTGCAAACCACGCAGCTGGTGCAAAAGTCCTCTTCAAAGTGGTGCTTCCACTGGCAGTGTGAGCTGCATGCTGCCTGCACGAGCTGGGTGAAGGAAACTCCATTTCTGAGGGCAATATGGTGTGCAGCAGGTGAAGCGTCGCTCTGCCCCGAATATTCATTGCCTGCATCTCTGCACTGAGTATTAGTGTGCCAAAGATCCAGACGAGCTCTGAAGTTATGGAGGTGCATGGTGCAAGGTGAGGTTTGCCCTGTATGGCTGTGGGTGTTTTTCCTGAAGAGAAGGGAAAGCGTAAAGCATAGAGCAAATCTCCAGAGAAAACTATTTCCATGCTGGAGACCTCAGTAAGTCTGCAAAGCACTTGAGAGATGAAACAAAAAATTATGGCAAGATTGTAAACTGCAGATCAACAACCCTAGGTTTTCCAAGATCTGGGGTCACTGCCAGATAATAAACGTAAATTATTCTGGAATGTAAAACCAGTGCCTAAATTACCTGCATCCTGCAACAATGCAGGTGTGTGAGTTCTTTATAAATGGTGAGTTGTATCTTACACTTTTCATTAGAAAACAAAAAAGTGACCACAAAACTGAAAAATAAAAATAAACTATTAAGAGCAGAGAAGTTAAAAAGGCAGGATTTTGGCTGAGCAGAGGGCCAAGCAGTGAGGACAGCATTTTAAAGAATGTTTTAATTTATCTCTGATTTTACTTATTAAGCACCTTGTATGATGCAAAGCCAAGCACCCTTCTCAGCAGTAGTCCTAAGTGAAAGCTGCAGCTTCTCCAGAAGTGCATGAAGCCACACAGGGCTGGCAGGGTGCGGGTTGCCTCACTTGTGCTGAGGGTACAGCAACTTCCCCAGAGAAATCCGTAGGAAGTGTCGTTTTGTTTCCAGGCCAACACCAGCAGTGGAAAGCCCAGGGTGAAGCAGGACAGGCAGTGATGCCGTTTGCAATTCAAACAACTCAAGATTGCCTCATTCACAGCCAGCGCTTCCTGGGCAAAGCCTTCACAGCTTCTTGCCCCTAACAACACAGCCGTGCTAAATGTCTGCTCCAGGAGTGTAACTCAGAAGTTTGCTCTCCATCAACACTTCACAGGAACAATAAGGAGAAGTGATTCTGCTCCTTGCCAAACTCTGACAGGGCACGGAAATTCGCTCTCACACCACAGATCAAAGCTGCTCAGCTTTATGCAAAAATGGGACATTTGAGTTCCAACTGAACAGACTGAGGAGGCTTGAATTAATGCAACACAGCCATCCTGAATAGAGAAGCCCATTATGTTCCAAGTCCCATGAGACCTTAGAGCCATCCTTTGCCTCTAATTCCCATTCTCCTTTCACAGACAGACCCATGCAGCCTCTAATGAGTAAAAAGGTGCCTTAGTTGTGACACAGTGAAACCTGCAGGATACACACCAAAAATCAGGTCAGGCAATGTGGAGGAAGTACCACAGCCTTCCTGTCTAACTGTCTCAGCATAGCAAAGAGTGAATTTGTGCTCAAAACCTGTTTGATTCCAAGTATCTTTACCACAGCCCCTGTTGTGCTCCTCCATTACAAAAAGAATTTCTTGGGATGTGCCCAGCACGGGAGGGTCCTGCCCTTGGAGGGATGGTGACACACTGAATGCCACCTTCCTTCAGAGTCTGGGCACCAGTATACAGAAACGTCACTTCCTTTGGATCCTGTTTGTGCACTTGCAAAAGCAAGACATAAACCTGCTGCTAAACACCTTCAGAACACAGTAACTTAATGTCCATTACGCATGACTTTTCAGACCCTCATTTAATTGCTCAGAAAGCACTGTCTTAATCCCAGGTGAAGGGGAGAACCTGGAACATGGAGCAGCGTGTTCTTTATTACTGGTATTATGAGTCCCTTTGCAAAGCTTCAAATGAACTCTTCCATCCCTGAATGGCTCTCCAGGGTCTCAGCAGTACAACTACTCTCAAGGGCTAAGCTATGCACATGATATTATTGCTGTGCTATTCAGACATACTGGGTTGTGGGAACCAAACACCAGTAGCTGCATTACAAATAGGAATAGACTGTGTGCACTGCTTTCACTGTTACTGCCCTCCAGGGAAGGAAATTATAAGTAGAAATTCAAATTTCTGCAGGTTCCTTCAAAGGGGGTTGGGCAGCAGTATCCCTAAAGAGAGCCATCCCCAGGAGGTGGGTTCCATTCCCTGCAGCTCATACCAGCAATTGTCCTTTTCCAGTCACAGTGGCATTACAGCAGGTTCCTCTGTGCTGGGCTGTTTGCTACAGAGCAGGTTTGGAAAAACATCTGCTATCATTTTAATTCTCCAGTCTTGTTAGTTTCTCTTTAACCAGCTTAAACTCATGATGTGCAGGTAAGGATAAAACCTCGGTCATTGCTATGTACTCAAGAGGGGACAGAAGTTCATATTCTACATATGTGAATAATGTTTACCCACACTGGCATTTTACAGCTTTCATTTTCTTCCTGCTATGCTCAATAAAAAATACTGATTGCCCCCATAATCCTAATGCCATCTTTTCTAATTTGCTTCAGAGCCCTGCTATACACAGCTTGTGCCAGTACTATTTCAGCATCAAATAATGCAAAACTTCACCTGTGAGAATTCAGCCACCTGGTTCTGACCCTTGCAGACTCTCCATCTGGGAGACTCGCTTCTCATACCATTAGTATTGCTTCTCTGCCATCTATTATGGTCCATGACTCTCCAGCCTGTTCAGCTCCTTAACTAATGCTCACTTGCATCTCCTGTTCAAGCATCACTATGTCTGTTGTAGCCTAAAAAGAGGACACAGAGAGGAATTATTTTACACCCACTGGTGGCCGGGCAGCCCAAGACAACATGGTGTGACACTTGCCTGTCTCTGAAAGCTGATCACTATGTGATTCAATAAGAAACTGCTTCCTCTACATTGCACCTCACTTCTTTTTTCCTTTCTTTTGAGCTACTTTTCAGGAGTTGTAAGAGAACCAGGATCTGAGATTCTGTCCATTTAGTTAGCAGAAGCCTGGGAATATTGGGCAAAATTAGCATTATTAATGACTAAGGGGAGACATGAAAGGGTTGGCTCAGAGGTGGGGGCGACTGAAAAACATAATAAGCTTTTCCCGAAACCAAGAGTTTCCTTTTCATCACATCTTGGGGAACCACAAGTGAGTTCCCATAGGTTCAAACCATGTTTGTGATTAGCACACCTGCCTCAGTTCCCAGGGAGGGTCGGTGACCATTTTGGGAATGCAAACCGAGACTCCCAGGGCTCATACTGGGCTTCAAGCTTTACTGCACCGACTGTGCTTTCTTCAGCTTCAAATATAGATCAGGTCATGGCACTATGCTTTTATCTGCCTCTGCCAGGGCTCCAGCTGGCTATGAACCTCCAAGTGCTGGAATCTATGTTTGGAGCAGGTCTGTGAGCTCTCAGAGAGGTTCATGACATGGGCACTGCACTGATACAAACAAATAAAAACCTCTCCATCTCAGATAGATGAATGTGCACCAGGCAGGAAAAGAATTTTTCTTTCCAGTCCAATCTATGCTCTCTAAGCATTAGGAAACACCTGGCAGTGAAACCAAACTTAGCAGCAAAGCAGCCCTAAATCCTCTCATTTCGCTCATCTACAACCAGCCACAAACAATCCTGGGAAAATATTGGCCTGAACTCTCATTTCCAGTCTCTTGCTGAACCACTTGCAAACATATCAGCATGGATTACTCACAGACATTTTCCACAGAGAATCCAGCTTTTTCCAACAAATAAATCAAAGCAACTGGAGTATATTGTGAAAAGAGCTGAGGCTGCAGAGCCTGCAAGCATCTCACAGCTTCCTTCAGTAACAGAAATACCAAGTCTGGCAGCAGGTACAGCACCAACTGATCCTACATAGGATCTGTTTTCTGAAAGAGAACAAGGGAATTTGAAGATATTAATACTTGCAAATAATACACAACTGAATATAATAAATTCTGATTAAAAAAAAGAACAATCTTACAGCCTGTAGAACTTGATGGAAAGACTATTGATTTTTGCAGTGTATAGTTACCATGGCAAAGGCAGTGGCATCAGTTCAGTCGAGATACTGAAGTCGAGTGTCTCCATTTCAACATTTATATCTTTTTATGAGTGCTTGTTTGGCTTAAGCTTTGAGACAATCTGTGATAGCATGACTTTGTGTTTTGTAGCAATTACAGTTCAAACAAGGAATATGGTGACAGATTTTAAAGAGCCAGCAAATAGACATAGTTTGTTTGATCACTTGCTCAAAAACAAAGCAAACATGATCTAAAGCAGCTGCAATAGCATGTACCTTGCTAGCCATTGGTATCTCCATACTGTACAAAGAATGGGTCAACCCTGACAACAAGCTATCAAGGGATTCATATTGTTTTACAAACAGAGAATGGAACTGAGACTTTGGTAGGTGCAATTTTTGCTCACCAGTATGTGAGACAGACAAGCAGATTTCACATCCCTGAGGTGAAACATCGCAAAATCAGTCTGACCTGATTATTAATTAGTCATATTACAATACTGCATGTTGACTCCAGATTGTGGTTAGAGGTTAAATAAACTTCAAGCAAAAACAGTCATTGCCCTAAAGAATTAATGGCTGAAAAATGAGGACAGACAAAAGGATAAAATAGATTGATGATGGATTGGAACTTTAGATAGACAGACATGAACTGCTTTAATCCAAGATCATCCAACTGATGAATGCAGAGTGCTGCTCTTTGTGCATAACACATTCCTGATGATGGTGAGATCTCCAGAGGGTAAGACAAGGCTGGTTCTGAGAAGTTCTTTGCAGAAGACCAAAGAGATACAAATACCAAATCTAGTGCTTTCTAAGTGAGCTATTGCAAGATTTCTAAATAAAGTGGCAGCCTGAAAAAATTGGAAACTCTACGTTGCCGTTTCACTTGGTCATGCTATGTCCAGGAGGTAAAGCTGTCTGAATCAGAGAAATCATCAAAACAACACTGCTTTCCCTGTGACATTGCCACAAGGAGGGACCAACCCTGCGTTTAAAACCCATGGCTGAAACGTGATATTGAGGTGGGGAAAAGCAAAGAAGTTTGGATTATGCAACTGAGAATCTTTCTCACAAGCTTTCATCTACACAGCCAGACACAGCTACTCACTGCTACTCCTCAGCATCACGTGTAACAGCACCAGGTGGAGTTGCTCTTTGTAAGCTGTAACTCATTTTGCCACCTTACTGGTGACTTGTTATACTTTATGGTTATTCCAGTCATGCGTCCTTGGTATTCAATTTTTGACTGCTTCCTCCTAAATCCTCTAAGTCATTTAAGCTCTCCTCATGCAGAAACATACCGGCGTCTCCTGTGTTCCTTCCTTTCCTTTGCATTAGGATGGTTTCTTACTGTGTCTTCAATACAGTCTGTTTCAGAATTTGACACTCCTTTATCCCCAGGACAATCTTCTGAAAGGCATCCAAATGCATCTACTTAAAAAATGGAAATTGATGTATTTATGAAATGAAGCTTCTGATCAAATTTTCTCTGCTACCAGTGAAGGAGAAACAATGAACCATGAGGATGTTTTAAAGCCTCTCCTGGGAGCCCTGCTTCCCAGCAGTCTGCAGATGAATCAGATCTGTACGTAGATATTTGAAACATTGCAAAAACATCAGAAACAGAGAAAGATTTATTAGAAATATTACATTTTTTTTTGCATCATACATTTCAATAATGTTAATCTTTAAATATTAGCATGTCCGAATCTGGCAATGCCTTGTATATACATTCTAATGTGCTCTTTGTATAAATTAGATCACGATGTAACATCTGTATCCAATAGAGAAAGCTAAAAGTACTTGACTGTTAGAGGTGATTATGCCACATGAGAAACTCAAGTCTGGACCAATAATCAATAAAAATATTGTGTCCAGCACCACCCAATGGAACTTGGCACATGTGCAAGTTAAAAATGTTGAGACCATCAGTTGTGAAAAATGTTAACTGTAGTTAAGTTATAAACTTGTTCCTACACAGCATTTGTGGGTGAGTCTAAATGGCACTGGAGTTGACAAAAAACAACGGAGTCTAGCATAGTAGAAGTTATTGCTGGGTTTAAAAATATGTCTTAATGCTCAGTGCCCTGAGTCTTCTTAGGCAAAAGCCCTCTTCTGACAGGAAAATGCATAATCTCATCCCATACGGACTCTGCATGTCATCAGATAGACAAGGTGCAGCTTTGCAGACAGCTGGACCTGTCAGATACTTGCAGATGGAAGCCATAAGCAAAGAAAGATGGGGGAGGTGCAAACAACCTACAGCCAGATGAGCCAATGCACTCTTACTGTCATTGCCAAGGAAGTGAGAGTTAAGGCAGTGAAGCCAAAAGCTGGACTTTGAAGAGCTCTGGGTCAGGAATCAAATAGGGCAGAACCAGTCCTTCTGTCAGCATGCACCTATTTGGTTTGGACAGAAAACTCACAAATACTGGTTGCACACACAGAACAAGAAAAATCATACAGAAAGCCTGAAAAAAAAAAAAAAAGAAAAAAAAAGAAAAAGAAACCTGCCAAAACTCAAGCAGCAGAATGTGTCTCTCTGAATGGAAACTGGAGAAGCTGCTTAAGTCAAAAATGAGTCTGCTTAATGTGGCTGCCTTACTGCAGCACAAGAAAAACGGTGAATCTTTGGCTCTCGGACATTCCCATGAATATCACAGTCACAGGAAGGAAAACCTGGCCAATGCAGTGAGCTCTGGGTTCTCTTCCCTCTTCATCTTCCGAGGACCATCCCAGGCTGCTCTCTTAGGAGAAATGTCACTCCAGATGGCAGTCAGTCAGGACTCTCAAGCTGAAATCCTACAGACATCCACATCCTTTGCTGTCCATACAGGCACAGGTATTAATTTTCCATCTTGTTCCCTCTCCTCACATACTGGACTTTCACTCCAGGCAGTTTCATTGCATACTTTCAGAAACAGTTCATCAGCCCTTCTAGAAAACCTTCTTAGAAAGCTGACTCTTGACTCTCTTCTCAACTCCCCTGTACCTTCCCAAATCATGATATACTCTGTACCTTCTATAAATCACCACAAATTCTGGAAGTCAGATCACTTTCTACACATTTAATTCCCTTTCCTCTAGCAGCTGTAGTGAAACAATCACACAACACAATATCCCTCCTTGAACCCCACTGAAATCCCCATCCTAAACATTTTTCTCACGTGCTCAACCAAGATCAGCTTTACGATTTCTTGGAGTCTGACAGGCTACCCCAGGACACAAATAAATGCAGTTATGTTCTAGAGCTACTGTACATTTAAGGAGCACATGCTAAAGCAATTCCACCTGCCTGCATCAGGGAAAAAATCTATTACTCCTAAGAGGCAAAGTCAAAAAGGATTTTGGTAGCGTAAGCAAGCTGTTGCTGATACCATCCATATCACAGCACCGTGTGTTCCAATTTAGAAAGAATATTCCTATACAGTGTAGCTTATCTTAATAAGTCCTGTAACATTAATGGCAGCTGGAACTTTAATTTTTTGAATTCCAATTTGAGATGCCTTAAAAGAACTCACAGACACTACGTATTTTCTGAACACCACGCTGCTCTGCAGCACCTTATATGGGACAAACGTAAATTTATATTCAAACTCTTAGGCAGCCTCAAAAAGCAATAGCCTTTTCTGAAGATCTGGGTCAGATGCGGTGCAATGTTCCAAAGGAAAAAACAACCAAACACAACAATGTAGCAGCTTAAACGAACCCATAAACCCAATTGTTCATCTCAGAAAATAACTCGGAAGAGCAGCTCAATCTCCAATTGTCATCACTTTGAAATGAGATGCTTTGCAGGTTTGAAGGCTGGAAAGTAACACAGAGCAAATGGTAAAAAAAAATATCTTGTTCTCTACAGACAACTCCTTGTTCCAACTCCCAAGTAAGGGAACGCATTCTCATGAATATACCATTAGAACTGCATAGAATTCGAGTTTGGACCGAGCTGTTTTGGGAGGAATGAGAAAATAGGCTGCAAAGAGACAGAAACAGTGCTTTATAAAATTGAGTTAAAAACTGAAAGCCATCAGATCAAGCAGCAGAATGCTTTGTAAAGCTAGTGAGTCTTTGGGAAACAGATTAGAGTAAGTGTCAAAACTGTGCTTGAAGCAAATGAAACTGACATATTAGATAACATACGTATGTAGCTTACATCTGGACAGCCACACAGAACACATGCACTCCCAGTGATCAGAGGGTTAAGATGATCTTTCTTTTCTGGATCATGTGGAGCCCTCTGACTTCAGAATGTTTTCCAGACTCTGGGAATGAAAACAGCTTTTGTCATCTCTCCAAGTGCCTGATCCAAAGCCCACTGAGGAATATGGAATTTTCTGTGTTGACTTCACTATGCTTTGAACTACAGGCTGTTGGTGAGTTGGGATCTCTGCCAATGGATACCTCAAGGGAAAAAAGCCTGCTGCATCCAGAAGGCAAAGGAGTTGTGCAGCGTGGCTCCCTTCCTAAACAAAATCTGCTTAGCAACTATTTTTCTCTTCCATCTTACCATATGACAGGAAACTTATATTTGAGAACATTTAGAGCAATGCATCCCCTGCTCTCTAGGGATGTCAGAGTGTATGCTGAAAATTACTGCAGACTTAATTTAATCTAGAAAGCACTCTCTTGCAAGGAAGGAACTCTGCCCAAGCATTTACAATCACTTTCTCACAGTATAGCACGACACCAGAGAGTTCAAGGGCATTCCAAGTGTGGGCCACTTTTTATCACACAGACACTCAAAAGATTAGAACCAGATTTTCCTGAGGGTGATGGATTAGAGTAAGAGTCAAATTGGAACTCAGAGCAAGTGCTGCTTTCCTCCTTCTGTGAAACAGGCATATTCTGTATTCTTCCAGCTTCCTTTCTGTTCAGGGCACTCACTGACCTTGGCTGCTGTCATCTATCCCCTAAATCTTGCTTTTGCTGTGAGAAAACCAAAGTTTGAAATAGCTTGTTTACTAATTAAAAAAAAAAAAAGAGACAAATAAACAAACACAATTAAGTACTATGGGGAAGCCAGAGGCTGAGATCAGGCACCTGCAGTACCCCAGAAAAATTATGTTTCTTCAGTGAAATCATCTATTTCCATTTCACGAGCTCTTTTCAAGTGCTAAGAGCAGCAAGCGTACACTATTAACTTTTGTAAGAGAAAAATGATCCCTAACTGCCTATGATTAACATTCATGAAGCATCAGGTCTGGGTCACAGGGTTCAACACGCTAACTAAACAACTCCTTTCTTGCAGCACCATAATCTAAAGTGGCCAGCAGCCTGAGATCCTGTACAGCACATTCTCTAAGACCTGCTCCTAGAACAAACTAAGTAGCCTTTATTGAGTTTGATCCTTTCACCATTGTAGATGAAAAAAAATTTACCTTCATGGGGTGAAATAAGAGAAACAGTAAATTAAACAGCATACTTCAGACATCTTGTTGATGGTATTGCTAGCTGAAAGGCTCTTCTCTGGCACCTTAAAGATATCCAAGAAACCAAGAGGGGAACTCAGTAACATTCTGCAATTTGCAGAGTAAAATTGGAACTTCTATTGTTACCAATACATTACTGTGCCCTCTAACAGGGTAATGTAACTTCTAAACATTTAACAGTGCCCTGTGGACTACATTTCATCTCAAAGGGCATAAACTGTCTCAAGATTTATGCTTCTACATAGAATTTACTTATTTGTGCTGATTATAAAAGATCAGTGCAGAAAAGAGAAGTTGCTCTACTCAGTTCACAAAACCACGAACTACTGAGATGCCAATATTCTGCTTAGAGAGTCACCACCTGATTACTGGCACCTCGTAAACTAAAGCTAGTAACTTGCATCTGCAATATTCCTATGCTAACAGTGCCTGTATAGACAGCTGTGAAACAAGGCTCCATCTTCTTTTAACAGTCAAGCTATAGTAATGAAATTGTTGTAATCAAGCTGTTTTTCTCTGAAATGACACCTGTTTGATCTGAAATGGAGTTCCAGCAAGTAACAGTATCTTCCAGAGTTCTCTCACGAACTGGTGGTGGAACAGAGCATGGTTTCCAAGTTACAAATGATGGTGTTGTTATCCTACTGGATAAGCTATGGCAAAAAAAAAACTAGCAGACTGACTGGGTCAGATGTGTGAGAATAACTCAGGTTAAAGTTTGACACACACGCATTTGTCATTGCATCTCATAAAATATACAGAGGGAAGAAAACAAAACATATTTGGGATGAGTTAAATATATTTGGGCAAGAAGAGCATTTTTGTGAGATTTTGTATTAGAATTAATCTCCCAGCTTCCTTTGAGTACCAGCGTAGTCCACACTGATTTAAAACTTCATTTTGTGGCAGGTCTCCTGTCGGTAGAGATTAGTTTGTGGAAAACATTGTATAGCACAAGGAATCCTCTTCAGAAACAAAACTGCAGATGAATTTGGTGTGAATATATGGACATGGTTATTTATTTGGTTTTATCCCAGATGTAATCAAAACTATGGAAGAGCTTTCTTTCAAACTAAGAGCATAGGTTGGTTGTGGAAGAGGAGCAAGGGGATTTTTAAAGTGATCGAGTGCATCTGTGGCATTCTTTGTTCTCTTCCCCACTTGTGTCCACCTCTTGCTTTGCATCTCAGGTCTCAAAGTACTTGTAAATCTGGGCGACGTACTGCATCACACTCTGCCAGTCTGGCCGGTCTGTGTACATCATCTCACTGAGTTCCTGCATAGGACATATTGTCAAAATTTAGTCAAGCACCTCCACTGGGAGCATCCCTGGGTCCTCTGAGTAGCTCTTGTTACTGAACACTACTGCTTCCATTCCAGAGCATGTTAAGGCCACATAACTGTATGAAAGTCCATGGGAACAATCTACTGGCTGACTGCAATTGTACAACTCCAGCCAAAGAACAAACTATTTAAACACTGTACATCCTGAAAAGGTCTCTTCCATCTGTAATCAAAGAGTAATTCTCTATGTAATTTCATTTTATTTAAATTACTGCTTCTTTTCATGTCCCTGGTTCTGTAATTTAGCTTATGAACCCATAATATTTCCTCCTTCGTATTAATCTTACCTTTCTTGCCATTAAATTGTTGATTTAAGCAAAGGCTTTTAAAACAGTTTAACAAGAAAATTATCCTTCTGTTTCTTAGAACTCTAAAACAAAAGGAAAGAAAACGATCTGGCAGGCAGATAAAGGGCTCTGCCCATGCAAACAGGAATCATCTCTCAAATAAGCTTCTGAGGGGAAGACATAGTCAATACTCTCAATTTTAATACCAGATGACCCCCAGAAGTTACTTTAAACTGTATTAATTCAACAACACTACAGATTTGGTCTGCTGGGACTTCTCAAAACAACGCAGACTTTCAGAGATGGTGCTGCACATTCTCTAGCACACTATGAGCATTTTCAGTGCAAGTTGACTGACCAGCCACACGACAACAAAAGCTTTGGAATGATGTAGGCAGCAATTCTTCCCTTGCTAAAAGTAGGTTACTCACCAAGCTGGGTTTGATGCCCACACTTTCGGCAGCTTGAAATGCTAACAGCAGATTTCTCTTCTGTAAGAATAAAACAAAGGTTCAAAAGGAATATCAATGTATGATTCTGGAATTCTACTTTGTGTCTGGGGCAAACAATAAGTTTAAATAAGAAGGGACAAATATCTGAATACTGAAAAACACCAGGTTTGGTATTTTCACAGGCAAAGCAGCTAGATCAGGTCCCAGGTAAAAAAAAAAAGCTGCAGTCTATCTGCTGAGTTCTTAAATGACATTTGCCTTTTACTCCTCCTCCCACCTTTTTATTTTGTGTGAATTAATTCTAAGATCTTAGAGCACTGTGTCTCTATCAAAATGGATAATATTCACTGTGCATTCAGCAGATTTTTTAGGATTAAGTACAACAGAACTTACTTTATCCTGGCTGTTGAGCTCTTGGTAAGGAATATGTGCAGGCAAATACGTGTGCAGCAGAGCACAGAAGGCCAGCCCATCACTCCAGCTGCTGCTGAAGTTGGTAATATCAATATTCTGTAAGAGGAAACAAACCATTCCTTAACAGTGCCACACTGATCACTTGAACAGGGAGGCTGGACCAGGTGACCTCCAGATGTCCCTTTCAACCTCAACCATTCTGTGATTCTGCGTATTTGACCTCGTGCTGCCTTCACAGAGATACTTTAAGAGAATGTGTGATCAACAAGATTCAGTTCCTTATCGAAAGCCATATCAGACTGGTAATAACATAACCTAGTTCTCAAGCCCTAAAGAAAGAATGTGCTTATTTGTATGAGAGAAAGGCTCCATATTGGCAACACCAGCAGCTGAGTGGGCAGCTTTCCAGGAGCTGGGCAGATGTGCCTAATTTGCAGAGTTGTTTGCATGAAGGCACGTCTGCATTCTTATGTTCTCTGTCAATGCAGCAGCTTTCATTTGCACGTCACAGAGAACTGAACAAAAGGTAGATAAAGAACGGGAAGTTAGAGATACAGAATTTGATGTGACCTTTCTAACATTCTTGTATGCGCTGATGGAGCCATATCAGTGTGCCCAGGAATCCTCAAGGCTACGTTTTATTGCTGTAGTTCCAACAAGAAGCTAAAAATACAATAGGGATAGTGGTTAGAAAAGTTCCAAATGTTCAAAGCATGGAAGGCTCCAGGACACGACAGTGCTGCACCATCTCTCACACTGTGACAGGTGCTCAGACACCCTGAAATCCCCTTTT
Source organism: Centrocercus urophasianus (assembly GCF_019232065.1). NCBI lineage: Eukaryota > Metazoa > Chordata > Aves > Galliformes > Phasianidae > Centrocercus > Centrocercus urophasianus. Next base: position 3,485,312 of record NW_024884900.1, read on the forward strand.
AGCCAGATCTTCAGTGCACCGAATGCCAGCTCTCACTCTCTGCTACTTAACTTTATTTATTTAGCTGTTTTCCATCCTCTTTCAAGATTCCCCTCAGAACAGATCTTTTACTGCATTTCTCATACAAAACCTCACGCAGGAGCACTAAAACCCAGCTGGTAAGTATTTCATCATGTGCTTTTCACTTATGCCTCATTGATTAGTTGTCCAACCTGGACTTTGTCCAGTCAGGATTTCAGATTAGAAATTAATGTCTACAATAAAATATGATTCAAACTGAAAGAGTTCAGAATATTTCAGGTTAAAATACTCTGGCAGCAATAAATCTACAAACTTAATGAACTGAGCAAGCAGGTTATCATCAGCAGTCATTACTGTACTAGCCACCAGATTGCATTTTGGGCTAAGCACATCTGTCAATGGAGATAAAAGAGACATAGTAGCTGAATACCATTGCAAGAAAGAAATATTTTACTCTGAGAACTATCCTGGCATTGCCTAAGCCATAAAGTTGCAACAGGAAGTGAAGTTTCTGATGGAAAAAGCACATATTATTTATCAATCTGCAGTTAGTGGGAAAGGATTGACCTCCAAATTACCAAAGTGTTAAATTTACTGAGGCCAGTACATGCTATCAGCAAACAGCCTATCACCACAATAGGCCACAAGAGTATGACATGAGAATCTTTCCATGCCCAATAGAATGGCAAAGCAGGAGCACAGAAAGACCTGAGTGTAAGGTTTGCTGGGGCAGTGGTAGAGAACTGCTAATAGCATAAGGGTTATCCAGACAAAGCTATTTCCAGGGTAGCAGCCAGGTTTCTTGTCAGAGAAAACACTCCACTCACTTCAAAAGAAAGTTCATATGTGCAGTGGGAACAATAAAAGACTGATCTAGAAGCACACAGGGAGCTTGGTTGTCTGAAAGTACTCAGCATGATTCATTTCTGTGTATCTTAGTGTACCTGATATAAGGCAAAGCAAAAAAAAAAAAAATAATAAAGAAATAAAAACAAGTCCAGGCAATGTTATTTAGAGATCATATGTATTCTCTATAGCACAAGTGACATGCCAAGTCCAAAAGGCACCGAACACCTGCAAGTCATTAACATCAGCCCCCCACTCCAGGACCAGGACCTTTGCTTGCAGATAACAGAGCACTGCGAGAGCCCCCTAAGGACCCACAGGGAAATCTGTGTGATCTCTTCTCACTAAAAACAATTCCTTGTTTGTCTGAGGAAAAAACAACCACCCCATCAGATTTCGCTGGATCTTTGAGTCTTCAGCAAAAAGCAACAATGACATCACATGCTCCTCATTGCAGCCTCAGTATGTTAAATACTGACCCAAGATATTCCCTCCATGCAGATCCTGTGCCTGCAGCAATGGCTCTCTGAGTCACAGTTTTCTCTTTAAAACCCAGAATTATGAATTATAAACATGAATCAGCTTGAAGCTAAACTGGAACTCTGCGAAGGAAGCCTGCAATAAATACATCCTTATCATCTCTCTTCCCACCCACCCCCAGCAAACAAGTTGCCCTCCTGCCTCTCAGAACAGCAGACCTGGAATGCACCAGAGTGGCTAATCACTGAATATCAGTCCAAAGAAAATATAAGCTTCAGTACTGAAGACAGAACTATTTAAACGTATTGAATAAGTCAAAGGGAAATGCCTGTTTTTAAAGCTCCCCCTTAATCAGCTCAGCTTTCTGGAATTCTTCCTCCCTATCAATAATCAAAGACCTGCATCACATTCACAAACCAAAAGTCTTAACATGGTGCTTTTAAGTCATTATGTTGAGACTATATATTTGCCTGGACAAAATCCTCCCTTCCATAGGCTACATATCTCAGCAAATCCTGACGCTGACTTTCCAATACAAAATCTGATCAAGGAACCTTGAAAGGCAACTCCCAAGGACCACCTCCACTCATCCACCTTCAAGCACAGCCGTGTGAAACTGCAAATCTAATTTGGATTCGTTTCACCCTAACAGGGTGGTGGGGGACAAGTTAGTGGGCTTCAGCCAAAGTGGTTCTACCAAAGGAAGCACCTAAACTCCAAGCCCTGAGTAGGTGAGTACTAAACATAGCCTAAGCAGTAATACAAGAAGGGCTCCCCATAGCATGACCTAATCTGAGCAAACAGAATTCTCTAGTTCATCTGAAATGCTCCAAATATATGAAACAGCTGGGCAGCTCACTGGAAATACAGGTGAATTGGAAACACGGTCAGGTCCAGTTAACATGGATGGAAGGCATGAATGCCTAAAATTGAAGACTGCCAGGATTCTTCTGTAATTATAGGGTGCACCCAGATGGCTTGGACAATTGCACACAATTATTTCAAATGAGTGGCTGCAAATCTGAAGTGATTTACCTTTCACATTTAAAATGTCAATCTATTACCAGGAAACTTCTTGAATTCTCTTACAAATCTTTTACTCATAAATGGAATATACAAAATAATACCTCTTGATTAAAAAAAATAAAATCTATCGAGAGTAACTTGTGGAACAGCAATACTATTTATTGTATTATTTTGCTAGCCAAGATTGGAAGGGAAACCAAACTACCTTCTGTCCTCCAGGCTATATTAATATCCCCAGTTCAAATGGTTTGGGCAGCTGCAGTCTCAGTGAGGATTGTTTTAACCTCTTTGAAACTCAATGTTTCCATCCCCTCCCCCCCTTCTGTACTTCTAACACTTCTGTAAGACATGTCAGCAAGTCGTGCACCTTACTGCTGATTATACGTACAAAACAATGTAAGGAAGTGGCGTCAGCTCTTTAAGGGCTCTCATTTAGTGTGTTTGAAAAAGTTTGTGACTTTTTGTTTTCCTCAGGAGCACCCAGCTCTCTTACATCGGATGACTAGAATAGCCACAGGGAGGAGGGATGATTAAAAAGCAGAAAATCAACAAGCTTTTCGTCATGCACTGAGCACAGATTTTTTCTTAGCTCCCAATCTCTGCAAGTCTTTCTAAAACAAGATTTCTAAGAATACAGCAGAAAGTCAGGAGTGCCTCATGTTCTTCATTACCTTTCCAGATTGGATCAAACCGGCAAGAATAGGTAACAGTGCTCTCTAAAGCTCTGCACCATCTAATAATCTGACATAAGTTGTCTTAGAGATACCATTCCGAGTAGATTGTGAAGGCATTATAAAATAATCTGTGCATTCTTCAAGCTCAGCTCTTTTTTCATGAAGTACTGAGGAGGTCTGTGACCTCTACAAGGCAGCTTCACTCTGTCGTTCTGGTTGTAGGAGATGTGCTGCTGCTGTAACTGAAGTTGTCACAAGAATAAAAGCAAAAGTGGCACCAAATGGGAGATGCTTACAGTTCTACGTGATAACATAACTGTGTAACCACCTGCTTTCTTGGCTTGCAAGGTGAAATACAGCTGCAACTGACATGGATATCATCACTGTAATTGTAAATACAAATAACCACCTTAATGAGCCAAGCAGCATCCGTTCCTGCCTGTTGGCTGTATTGCTCCCAGCACTGTGTGGACTGGTAAACATCTCACTATGATTTGTTTTTAGGTTTCCTTTTCATTAGAATGTATTAAGATCAACTTCTTAGAAAGAAACTAAATTCTGGTAAATCAGGAAAAAGCTTGAGACACATTGCTGGCACAGCACACATTACACACAATGCATGTGAACTTTTCCTAGCAAATAACACAAGCAGCTTTGAATACCAATTACCCTATGAAAACATTCTCATTACTAAGGTCACCTACTTCAAAGAACTCTCTGGAGGCCAGTAAAGTAACAGGATTTTGTACATCTTCCTCATTCTGGGACTTAACTATCTCTTTGCACCTCAGCTTTGAGAGAGGAGAGCAGAGAGAGAGAGTTAGCTGTGTCTGGAGAGGCAGAGGTGGATTACACAGCAAGGCCAGGAAGCCATTAGTTTTTCTCATTCACCTCTTCTCTGCTCTTCAGTATAAATTATATTTTTTATGCTCACCTGCTGAAAGCCAATTCTTTCCTGCTAACAAAGCTAACACTTGCATCATTTTTCTCACATCTCATATAAAGGACACCACACAGCTGCAAGCTGCAGAGACGAAACAGGCCGGGCTGTGTTCTTTCATTGCCAAGGCTGCAAGAGTGAAGATGCAGCAGCACAGCTCCAATGGCCACACAGACATTCTGGGGAGGAAAGGAGGGAGCTGGGGAGGTACGCACTGCCCTCTGAGTCCAAGGCAGCAGCTTAGCTACTTCCTGCCAGCAGCCTGGCACAGAATTGCTAACGAGCACAGTGACGGCCCCCACAGTTATTGCTAATTATCTGATGGGCAGTTGTGCCATCAGACACGTCCTGCAATTCCTGGGCAGAGGGGTAGGCTGCAAACTGTGGTAGGCTCATGAAAAAGGATGGAAACAAGTTAGGAGGAGGTCCCAGCAGCACAGAATATTGATGGAAGAAGCAACAGGGCTCAGCTCTCCCACTTAAATCCACAGCTTGGAGTTGTTCCAGCTGGTGACCAATCAGTGTTTTCACTGATTGTCACTGCAGCCAGGCAACACAAGGAAAATGTCTTGGACTTTGGGATGGATAGAATGTAAATGCTATTTTTAAAATTACCCAGCAGGACAGAAAATTACGTGTGAGAGCACTGCACGGGCATTTATTTTATCCTTCCAATCTAAAGACTTTTATTTGCTTAAAATATAAAGCCCCTTGTGGGGGAGCAGGGAGGAAAAAGGTAGAACTCACCTCAAATTAGTTGTCTGCATTGGAGAAGCACATTTAGGAATTGGCACCACTGCAAAGGGGGCTTGCAGATGAGTAATGAAATGGATTTCTCCCAACACGTGAAGATTTGGGTGCTACACATGTTTTCCAGACCCAGCCCTGGCTTCAGCTGGGACATAAAGAGAAACTGCATATACCCAGTCAGCTATCTGAGTGCTTTTATGTAGAAGAAGAAAAGAATTATTCTGGAAAAGAATCAGGAATATCTTGAAAATTCATACTCAATTTCCATTATTAAAAACCCTCAGTATTGCCCTGTTATCAGAGCACCTTTCCAGACGTGACTGAAACTCATCATTATCCACTGAGATGATAAGATGATTTGTATTTTAACAGCCTGGAAAACCAAGGCAATGTTATGCAAGACTGCCACAATCACAGAGGTGGCCCAAAACAGACTCAGGAGCAAAACTCCTATCCCCCTATTATCAATTTTCATTTAAACACGGGGTTGACCCTCCCATCTAGATGGCTTTTCCTAAGATTCCCTTCAATTTTCGCATAGATAGGAAAAGTCTCTCTGAAGTCAACATCCTCTTCACAAAACTAAAATACTTTCTGCAACAATTGAAAAAAAACTCAGGCAGAAATTTTAACCAGTTCTCAGAAATACACCACATACCCCACTTCCTACCAAACCTCACTGCACATACGTTCCGCTTCTGAATGTCAAAATGTGTTGAGCACTGTGGGCACAGTGCTGTTACAAACACGTGCGCCCTCTCATACCAGATCTGCTAGTGTGTGGTGCTTTAGAACGCACGCCATTGTGCACCAGAGAAGAACTCTGATGCATTAATGGCATTGGTAAATACTAAGACAGATAGCTTTTTCTGTTTACTCAGCAGGCTCTGAGTAAACAGAAATCTAATCCAAAACGTGCAGCTTGGTGTGGCAGAAGAAATAGGAATTCATAGAGGAGTTCCTCCAGGAATACTGTTTGGAATTAATAGATGGCTGTCACTGAAGTCTGGAGGTGCTTTTTTCAGTGTTCTTCTTCAGGCATGGTCATGAAGGAGTTTTTTGGTTCTCTTCCCAGAACACACAGCCCTTTAGTACATTTGCATGCTGTAGCAGCTGAGAAATAAGCATCTTGTCTGCTTCGTCCAGCAGCAGCATCCACCTCCCTACTGCAAACGCATTGGCCTCTGATCACCAGACCAGAGTGAACTTTATACCCTCATCAGCCTATGTGCATTTGTACATCTTTGGGTGACAGTTAAAACAAATATAAAAGCTTTGTAACTGTTTCCAAACCACTGGTCAACCAGTCTCTTGCTACAATTACTTGACAAACAGCACACACTGGCACAGCCCTTGTTTTTCTCCCCACGCTTTTGCATCCTTGCTGCATGAAGAACATAATGCAATGCAGACACTGCAACTTTCACATGGTCTGATATACCAGCTTCATGCAGTATGGGCACTCAGAATTGTACTTAATGACTTTTCGGTTATGCTTGGAAGAAATTTGCTTCCAATTTCTGTCTTTCAAGGCTAAGATAGCTGTAATAGCAGGAATACTTCAGGACAGGCCTTTTTCTTCGTTTTGAATAACTATCTGAAGCACATCTGAAAGGCACTGCTATTAATACAAACACACAAGACGAAGGCTGAAGTACTCAGACTCTTCTCCATGCCATTCTGTATTTCTAGAAGATACAAAGAACACAGATACCCCCAGGATATCTCACCAGAGCCCTAAAACTCCCTGTGTCTTAAGAAATTGAAGCTTCAGAAAACAATTCACAACTTTCCAGACAAATATTCAGGATGCTGGGGGTACAGATTTTTGTATTTTGCTAATTCAGACCAAACAATACAATGTCAGAGAGTATTGCCCTAAAAATAGTTTCTACATGCTCCTAAGAATACTTTTTGAAACAGCACAGTGTTCTTGGAACTTACTGCAATGTTAAGTGACTCCAAATAAGGCAGGGAAACAAATAAATCATTTTCTTCTAGCTTTGCTCATAGTTGCTAGCACACTTCGTGCAGAATAATGAAAAGGAATTACTTTTTCCAGAAGCAGCTATGAAAGTTAGGTAAATATCATGCTACTAAAGACTTTCTGCACGCCGGTGTGATTCTTCCAGAGGCATGAAATTGGGTGGCACTGCCCTATATGTGAGCAGAAGTGCATAAGTTACATAAGTTGTCATGTTACAAGGCAATGGCTTGCATGCACAGGCAGGGAAACTATGAAAGAAAAACATCTTCAGAGGTATAGGTGCTATTTTCCCCTGTCTGTTCTAGAGCGTTCTTTACCACCTCCTATTTCACATTCCCCTACTTAAGACAACCACACAGGTGGCTTCATTATAAAGGATGGTAGTTCTTCAAGGAGCAGATCCTGAATGGGTCCCATTAAGCTCACTTTAATATTGCTTAAACTAATTACCACAATGGTACTTTTAGAGAAAAGTCTCAGGTTCTCTTTTCCTCTGTGCCATAGGATGGAGGCATAGCTGCTGGAAAAAACGTGAACAGTGCTTCTAAGCAAACGATATTTATTAACATGGCAGAAGTTCCCTCCCTCTCTAAGGAGAGTATGAGGCAGAAACAATAATCCTGAGCTCTGACGATGGTGGGTTAAGTGCCTCTTGATGCTCCATGTGTTCACAGCACATCTGCGGATAGCAATAGACTTAATCTAGAGAGGTTTGGACTCTTGACAAATGGTCTCCACAGAGAGCAAATAGAACCTGAGCACTCAAATAACACCACAGTCACTAATGATATCATTATGGGAGGTGATAATGCTACAAGAATGACTTTCAGCAGCTTTCAGGAGTTACAGCTCATGGGAACAGAGCCTATGAGAACAGAGGCACCCACCTCCTGCTTCACATTGTTGCTATGATTATAACTTTAAAATAAATGAAAAAAACAACAACAAAAACACTAGACAACAGAACAAGAGCTATTTTAACACAAATGACTTACTCTCAGCAGGCTCTGTGGTTGAAAGGACTTGTAATAATTGAGCTTCGGAACCACAAAAGCAGTACTCAAGTTCGGTCATCTCATCACCCTCATCACATTATAAACCACGATATCAGCAAATTCACAGAGTAAGGAGGAGCAGTCTATATCTATCCAGCCAAAGAGATGTGCCAGTGCAAAATTCTTACAGGGAGCCATACTTTAGATTAAGGGTGTTTGGTTTGTTTTTTCCAAGCTGGAGTTTTTTCCTAGGGAGGTTTTGCAAAAAGCTGCTGAACCCAAAGCCAAAGCCTTATTTCACACTTTTTATTCTTCTTACTGCTGCCATTTTTTTTAGCACTTCTCCTGCATGGTTATTCAAAAATCGATGCCTAAGATGCCAGAAGGTATTCACCCAGCACTGAAATATAACAACTGAAATCATATGGTAGAACATACCATAGTGTTTGACATCTCTTTTTTTTTTTTTCTTTTATTGCGATTAAGCTGAACTTCAACTTTATTTTCATTCTAGAGCTTCTTCACTTTCTAAATAATTACTCTCTCCTTAGTATTCGTATCTTTTTTAATATCAAATCACTGTTTGAATAAGGATCTTAGAAATGGTAGCAGATCAGAGTCACAGATGCTTTCATGTTTTTTCTCAGTTACTGGAAACTCGTGCAATATTTTTTTTAATCTTTTTTTTTCAAAAACAAATCAAACTCTCCAGGCCAACATTCATTTATGTCGCATTTCTCCCAACTCCCTCCAGTGTTCCTCTCTTGTTTTATGAGATTGCCTCCAGGGGGACAGCACACTGATGCTAAAAGCCAAGGAATGTTCCACTGTAGTCAGTGTAAGGATATATGCCAGCAGCAGGATGTAAATTTCTATCTATAGTATAAGCCTTGTATGGATTAAAGCATTTAAAAGTGGAGCCTCGTGCATTGGTCCTTAGGTCTTATCCCCAAATACTCTCCTAGGTCACTAATCCAGCTTTCTCCCAGGAATCTGGGACATGGGTAGTAGAAGCTCATGAGCGTATTAGTTATTCTAATTCATTTTACTTGTATCATTTAATGAAATCTGGTATCTCCACAATATAAACAGAAAGGAATTCCCCTCCTCCTCGCCAGCTCACATTATAATTGTCAATATTAGATGTTGGAAGGCAGTACATGGTGTCAGTGGAAAAAAGAAGTTAGGCAGCTAAGCATCAAGTCTCATTTTCTCTCCTTCCACTGCGTCACCAGGATGAAAATAGCTTGCATCCAAAGCGACTTTTGGTTCTGGGCTTCATGTTAGAAAGACCATGACAGAATATACAGGAACTTGCACAGATGATACCTCACAGACAAGGATATTACGCACAGAAAAGAGTCATGCATGTCATCAGGGCTCTGCTTGCTAGAGTTCATTACTTCATTCCCACCAGAGCTGCGAGTAAGGCAGGAAGGAGGATGACGTTCTTTACTCCACTCCAGGGCTTTGTACTCAAGAATGAAAAAAAAACTCCCTGTGGAGCTTAATATCAGACTTATCACATGAGTGCAAGGGTCAGGGAAAAGCCAGTTCAAGAAAAGTCAGTGAATACACCACAGAGGGCACGATGGAAACAAAAGTCTGAAGAAGAATGTCCAAGAGATAATGCTTCAAGATGAAGCAGTAAGGATAGAGAGGCAAGACTCTCACCATAAATCAGTGAATTGTTTATCCTTTGGTTCATTTGATTTCAATTTCTACTCTGAAATCTTATGCTCTGAGCAATGAGGCCCCCCCGCATCACGAACTGAATTTCTCGGGCTCTCCTGGCTTACAGTGTTTGTCAGCACCATCCCTGCTCTTTCTGAAGGCTGCCGAAGACTCATTCTGCTGCATTAGAAATGGTAATGATGGAGGACAGCCACCAGCACAACAGGAATCTCATCAGAGCAGGAATCAAAATGGCAAAGTTTTTTTTTCCTGAAACATCATCTAAACATCCAGCAGCCACGTATAAAGCAAAGACACGCATTGTCCTCTGACCCACGGACATACTTTCCTCCAGAGGCTGATACCAAAAGGAAAAACAAATAGACTGCCTTGCATACCTCCTGTGTGGCCTGCTATCTGATACACAGCTCCACCACTTGGGTTCAGCACAGAAAAACAAAATTCCTTTTCTACTTTGTCACAGAGGGAATACTTGTCACTCTAGTTACCAGACTGGTACCTACAGCACCAGGCCTGTGTGTTCACAAAGCCACACAATTTCTGAAAGTATTACCATTAGTCCCACCTGGGTGTAACTATACAAAGGAAACTACAGACTGCCTCCCTTACAGTGAACTCTGATGAGTTTGTTTGTTTTAGGAGAAGTGGAGGAAACTCACTATATCTGACATTTAAAACAACAAAAAAAGACAACACCATCAGGAGAAAGTCTAACCCAAGAGATGGTTTTTCTGGCTTAATACAATTTAGGCTTGGAAAAGTTGCATTTTGCCAATCATTTTCTGAATGCTGGATGGAAATATTCCCCCAGTACGTTCTAATGAAAGACCAGGAGAATTTCAGAAGGTGAGATACAAAAGACTATAAATTCAACAGAGCAGAGGATGCAACATTGCAGAACAGCGCTAAGGCAGCATCACATGATTGGAGGTAATCTAACCTTGGCTTTAGTGCTTGTAAGGTGTGTCTGAAGCCAAGAGCTTTCTCTGCTGATTGTCCTTCTCTGGAGTTTGTGCAAATCAGATAAATATGCCAGTGCTAAGAAACAACTTGAACTTCTATAGATCGGTTTATTAAAGGAAAAGCTACTGTCTTTCCTTCCAATCTTCTGCCCCCTGTAGCTAATGCTTCATAAAGAGATGTTGTGAAGAAAAAAATATTATTGACTTTAAAAGTTGGACTCTGCTTTTATTAAAGACATGCTCCAGGGTGCATATCATGTGGTGATAACTGCTTTTGTCCTCTGTTCTAAGTAACAAACAATATTTTTCTTAAGGAAAAAAAATATCTCAACATTATATCAAACCAAGACTGTCCTGCACAGCCAGCATATAGCACAGGATGAACTGTTGTCTAAAACTGCCTTCTCCGGCTCAGTTACAAGCAGAATCAAAGATCTAACTTATCTATGTACAAACACGAGTCTGAGCTTAATGAGCACAGCAACAGCCATACAAGAACTGGACAAAATTAATGCCTGTTTAGCAGTGAAAAATCACTGCACAAAGAAATTACATATTCTCAAACCGTCAAAACTCACTTTGCAGAATTCTGTTAAACTGCAGCAGGTGAGAAAGAGTGGCGTCCTAAAGTGCAATTTTCTCAAGGCCACACCAGTAAATACGTAAATTTTGTGACACACAAAAATGTATTAAAAGTCATTTCAAAAACTGGTATCAAATTGAAGCTGCTGCTCATACACACTAACTCTGAACATCAGTTATCTTTGGTGCAGGAAACATTTCACCTTGCACAACTTACAACAACGTGATACCAGGGACTGCAGTGCTAAAGAAATCGGAAGGAAAAGGACAGAAACATCCAGCAGAAATAAAGGTAAAAATCAGCAGACTGAAATGCACGTATTTCTTTGAAATGATGTTGCTTACTTCCTGCAGACAAAAAAAAAAAAAAAAAAAATCATGAATTATTTTCTAGAGAAAAGTGAAGATGTACCTGGTAGCCCTCAGTCTTCTTCTGGCACCATTTCAGCAGAGCGTTCCTCTTCGAACCGCCGTACTCCCGGGCTAGGGCTGCCAGCGGGTCCTTTCTCTCCACACTGATCCAAGGGAGCGGAAGGGAGAAGAAGACAAAGTACATTTTAAGTCTCTTTTTCCTCCTCCCCCCCCCCCCGAGTTTATAAATAGAATCATAGAATCATAGGGATTAGAAGGGCCCTTTGGAGATAATTAAGTCCAACTTCACTGCTAAAAGCAGGTTCCCTACAATAGGTTGAGCAGAATAGCACCCAAATGGGTCTTGAAGATCTCCACGATATGCAGGGGGTCTGATGATTCTCTAGCCAGATCTCAGCTCAGGGTCTTCCTGTACATAAAGTCAATCCAGCAATTTGGGTTCAAGGTAAAAATGAGGGAGGCTTCATCACAGAATGGTTGGGGTCAGAAGGGACCTTGAGCATTATCCAGTTCAAAAGCTCAATCAGGTTGTGCATGGCTCCACCAAACTTGGCCTCAAACATGTGAAAGGAGGATTGTTTGCTCTTCCCCATGCAAAACCTGTTCCCCTGTACCTGAGGACTAATCAGTGGCTTGTGTGATTCAGTGCTACTGAAATAATATCCATATGACAAAATAGGATGGCAGCACAGAACCCAAATGGAAACCAAATTGTTACAGCCTTCAGAGCAAACATCCTACTTAAAGAATCTGTAACACCAATTAGCATCCAATTGAGGTGCTGCAGAACAAACACTTGATTTAACTGAAATAACTGCAGCCTGTATTGCTGTGAAGGCCTAGAGGACTGTTAAAGACCAACAATCAAAATTGCATAGTCTCTACCCTACAGCTTTTACGTTTGAGAATAATGGTGGAGATCAGAGGAAAATTATGTATCTGGCTCTCCTGTAGGCCTCAAAGCTTTTAGCTTTTAACTCACTATAATGTGCAAAGCTACAGTAAGATAATGATGGTATTCTGGCATACAACTAATGGCTCCTGAAAATTTGTTATCCTCATTTTGTCATGATTGCTCATCTTACAGATAATTGTTTTTACTATAGTCTGAATTTTGAAATTTGAATCTAGTATAGTTTATACAGTCTGGTAATTCAGAGCTAGACAGACTAGCCAGCAGGCTTTCTACTGGAGACAAGAGTCTGTTAATTAAAACATCAGTCTTGGTTCCAGATAATACATCAAATCCGTCCAGTGTGCTGTTTTTCCCAGGAGACTTAGCTGGTACCTGAGTTTGCTTTGGGGTTTCAAGCTGCTGGGGGTAGAGTTAAGCATTCTGCTGCTGAAGGCCATAGGGGGTTTGCTCAGGGATTCCAGGGAGGGGCTTTTTCGGAGGTAATGGTCCGGTTTCAGCTCTTCGTTTCTCCCCTTCAGAAGGTCTGTGGGAATTGAAAAAGAAAAAAAAAATGCTGCCAGCTTGCAGTCTGAGGAATTTGATTAATTACTGTCCTGCCACCCAGCACACAATATGCAGTCTGTTGTTTTGATTCTAAACAAATGTACTCATTTGTTCATTAAACACACATGGGGCTAGGAAACCTTGAGCAGATTAGAGGTGATCATAACAAGGAATGGCTTTGATGACTTCAACAATACGGACTGCCTGGTTTCCTGTGATTGATACTCCTGCTGGGGGGTAGGGGCCTCAGGTGAATGAGGGGAAATACCAAAATCTACAAACTGAAATGTTCAAAAGCTGATTACCAGATATCTTCACCAGAGGTCTGACCAGCCCTAGTATAACACTTGCTTTTCTCTGCCACCAGAAGACATGCAACATGAAAGCCTCTTCGCTCCTGAATGCAACCAGTTCAAGGCAGCAGTAAAAGGCATTTTTTAGCACACGATGCCTGCCATCCTATGTAATATGACTTTGGGAGCTCTCAATATGTTCATAGGAAATGCAGCTGTATTATTATTATTATTTACATCTATTACGCATTTACATATATTATATATTGTTTTTATTATATGGTTATACATATAAAATCCACAAAATTAGTAGACATGGAATCCGAAGTTGATAAGTTTTTGAACAGAAGCCAAGGAGATCATAGAAATCAAATTATCTTCATGCCTCTCAATTATCAAGTAGAGTGTTGGGTAATATTGGGAAAACTGGTGTTTTCTTTTCGGCAGACAAGCTGTCAACAAGCCAGAATCTATGAGCAGCACACTATGAGTTGTTATCAAAAATTAAGTGAATGCAGATCATTTAATATTCTCGCTTCCTTTTCACTTACTTCCCCATATTAATTATTAAATAATTTATGCCTAAGTGTATGAATTCCTCTTCTTATCTTTGTTTCAGCAAAGTGTACTATCACTGCATCGGTCCTACATTTATTTTCAGCAGAAGTGTTACAGCATTTGCCAGACAAGCACGTTGTTCCAGATGGCTCTGGAACCTTTTCGTACTTTAGAATATTCTGTTTAGAGAAACAGATCTACAACAAAGGGCATATCAATAAATAAAACCAAATATTATGAGGAGGAATGAAGGTTTCTCACTAGCCTGTAAGGAAGTGCACTGTTAAACTGTCATTAGCATAATTGAGCTTGGCTAATGGCATGATTCAAATAGGAAATGCTGAGCCAACCAGTCAGGATGCATTCAAGCATGGTGCAAGAAAGAAAAGGATGGCTCCCAGACAGGAATAAAAGCTATTGGAAGCACATAGCTACAAAGAAAAGAAGGGAGAGATGAGGGCATATAAGGAGCAATTTGGAAAAAGAAATGGGATAATAATCACATGAAAAATACGCAACATGATTACGGAAAAAAAAATCACATCCTGTTAGCATGATCAGTTTGCATGAACTAAAACAAACTTTGTGGTTACTGGCTTAAATTATACAGAAGTGCCTGAAGTGGTGCAGGCAATGCTATCCAGCTCTGTACTTTGTGTCTCACTTGCATGAATAATACACTTCCTCTGACTTGCTTCGTGCTGCTAGAAACTCCAGGACAGAATCAGTCAAATTCTGATTCTAACTGAAAAGATCATACTCAGATCATCACTCTCTGCAAAGTAATCTACTCTCCTCTTCAACCACAGCACATTTGGGTCAGATTAAGGACACCACAGGACGCTGCTGTAATATTAGTCAGATAGAATCAGCCAGAAGATTATTATCATGGAGACTACTTCAACTCTGAATTTCCTTGGGGATATTTTTTAATTCAGTCTTGTTTGCACAGGACTTGGATCAACTGCCTTCTAGGGTTATTTAGATTGGAACCAGAGCTATTACAACTTCATAGTGAGAAAGCACTTGCAATGAATTACTGGGGCTAAATCAAATCCAGGTACAAAGAGAAATGATAGACATAGGAAGTCATTAGGTAAGTGACCATAAATTTTAACACACAATAGTTAATCAAATATCTGTTGATTTCAATGGATTTCCATAGAACAATAGTTTATAGGTAATAACAGCAATTATCCACATCCTGACCTGGGATATGTATTATTAAGGACTCGAAATACATCACAGTTGACAGATTGCTTCACCATGGAATGAATCGATAGAGATTTTAAGAGTCTTGTGTTCTGTGTAGGATCAGAGCACATTTTCATGCAAGAGATTTCCTGGAAATCAATTGATAAATCTAAGTAAACTATCTGTTCCACTAATAACCTCTGCTCAACTATCATTTACTCATACAGAAGCTGGTAGCACAGACTACAAAAAACAAAGATGTTGTTTATGTTGCCATCCCTGTAAGCTGCTTTGCTGTTCAGATCCGGTATCTTTTCATTTTTGAATGGCGGAAAGGGCATTTTACCAAAGTATCTGAAGAGTTTAAAAATGAAAGCGGGTTCCAATTTCTCCCTGTATTAGCAAACTTACTGCAGAAAATTCAATCTACCACTGAAGAAGTTGACTGATCCTTTTTTCTCTCCCTATAGTTTCAGTTTGACTACATGAATATAATTTTTCATCTGTCTTCACAGATTTGGTCATCTATTGGTACCAACTTCAATTCCAGTGCAGTAACTAAATTCAAGACTAGATAAGCAAAATAAAGGGCCCCAGAGAAAAGGGGAAACAGAAATCAGTAAAAAAGAATGTTAAGAGAACAAAAGTGTGAAATAAAAACAAGTGCATCTCTTGAGAACTCTCAAAACAAACTCTTTCAACCCTAAACATGACTGCTCCTAAAATGGTCCCATCTGTATCTGAAATGTTTGATGTATTTCAAATGAAGCTCAATTCAAAAATATTCAGGTCCCCAAAAGACAGTGTTTTGGACTTGTTCCAAACACACATACACTGAACAAAATTCAACCCTCTCCAGTTCCACAGCATGGATTAGAGAGGTGCCATGGATACTTTGGAATAAAGAGGGCAAGTTTGTGTTGGCAAACCCTAGTGCATCAGTTGTTTTTTTTTTTTCTTTTTCTTTTTCTAAGGCTACAATCAAGATGGGAATGGAAACATGACAACATCAATAAGCTCCTTAAGACAGACTCTAAAGACATATTTTCGTGTTTTCTTTGACCATATGTGAAGAGGAAAAGTGGCCCAGAAGGACTAACAGTTAATGACAATGCTGGCAAAAGCAGCAATATTTGTACATTTACTGCAATTTACCTGCAAGTGGAAGGTCTGAAAGATCTGTGTGCTTGACAACACCTTTGCTGGCTGGCTTTGTGTTATTATAAACAGAATGTCTCTGTGAAACAAAAAAATGTATAAAAGAGAATTAAAAAATACTAGCCATCATACTCATGCAGATGTTTTTCATTCTTACTACCAATAACTAAAACTTAATTTCTAGATAACTGTGATTAAAGTTCAGAATTGTATTCCAAGGAGTTCACATCCGTCCACTGAGACCTCTAAACCGAAGTCAAAGGCAAACTTTGATCCTTTTTGTTAGTACTAAAGCATTTGATGTTCCACAGCAAATAAACAGATGAGTTTCCCTTTCCCCTTGTCCACATACATATGTTGGCACACTGAAGCTGTGTCATTCAAACATGGCATCTATCCATTCTCCAAGTATCCATTCTCCAAGCTCTCCAGTGATTGAAAGAGTTCCTCGTACCTGCATGGGGGAAACAGCAGCTGCAGGGGCTGTCCTCACTGGAATTCCACTTAGAGGGCTCCTAGGGACCTTTTGAACTGTGATGTTTTGTCCAGTGCTACCTTTAAAGAAAAAGCATAGAAACGATTGTGTTTCAAAACCAGCCATCTTCCTCTCAGCAGAACCAATGACACAGTGACATTTCACAGATAGTACGTCTGAACCAAGCACTGACAGAACATTTCCACTAAGCAGCAACACAAAAAAAAATGACAAGAAATACATATTCATCACTCAAAAAGAAGGAAAAAAACCCCACTACAGTATACAGCATACCTGAACATCCTAAATCAAATGATTTTATCAGCGACTTCACAGTGGCTGCAGATTCTGATGGCGTGGGAGATGCCCTGCTAATGCAGACTCCTTGCCAACGGTTGGCTGTATCTGCCTCTATAGATTCTACCTCTTCAGCTGTCAGCCTGCAAAGCAGAAACCAGAGCAAAGTCAGCAGCAACAGGAAACACAGGCAGAAACTGCAGGTCTTCACGTGTAAGGCAAATCTAACGATGCAAATCTTACATTGTAATACCCGAATATAAACCCACTGTTATAATGCTCACGCTCATTTTTTGGAGTGTTTGGAGAGTGGAGTGGAGAGTTTTGGAGTGTTGAACAGCATCTATCATTGTTTAGAGCCTAGCAAACATGAAATCATTGTGTATTAACAATTCTTTCTGTTGTTAGCTGTATCATCCCCATTTCTCATCTTCTGCAGGACAGAGGGCTATCATGGGAACAAAGAGTTTTATGAAGTTCAGGTCACCACAGATCATCACCTGAAGACTGGCATTCAGTACAGCACTGGGGCCAATGGGCTAATGTGGTACTCAGAATATAACAAGGAAAATATCTAAACAGAAAGATGTCATGTTATGTTCTATGTTTTTAATTGATGCAACTTCTGCTGGCGTCATTATTATCAGTTAAAATCTCATAACTGGAAAAAAATAATTAGCTGGACAGGGTTCAGATTAGAACCACAAAAGTTAAACCAGAAAACATGCTTCATAATGAAAAACGCTGAAATTCAACTCTTACAACTTATCAACAGAAACATCTGCTAAACCAGTAAACCCTCAATTGCCACCTCTAAGCAAACATACAGGGAATAAAACTCAGAAGTGCTTCATCCTAACAGACACAGGAATACCAAAATTCAGTGGTTGTAGTGAAGGTAGATGTACTCAAAATAGAAGGCCCCTATTTTAACAGTAAGGATCATTCAGTTACTCCATTGATAGGAAATTTTAAAGTCAGGATAAAGTGGTGAGCATGAAAGAAATTAATACAGAAAAGTCCACATTACATAAAAACTGCAAGCATAATTGTAAGTATAACTGATGATTCTAGTCATGCATTTTATGGGTCTGGATGAAATGGCTTAGCACTGACACTGTACTTACCTAGTAGTGCCCAGGCAGACTTCAAGTGTAATTACCTAGCTTTAGTTTAGGAAAGCTGTAATTAGACAACAAAGCCTAGTGACATAAAAAAGAGAGTCTTTATTACATGGTTTTCCCTATCTGCTAGCAGCTTAAGAAATGCACATTGATCTACAGAAGCTGAGGCATCACCATTCCCCTACTCTGCAGTAAGGTAGGCACCCAGGGCTACATGAACAGAAAACCAGAAGAGATTTCACAGGGCGCCTGGAAGACTCCAACAGGCAAGTACCCATGAGACTGAACAACTCCTGTTAGTTAAAAATAGAACTTGGAGTCTTCCTATTTCCCTTTTGGCATCACAGCCTACAAAATGCAAAGGGCTAAAGGGTGTCAATGAATAAGAGAATAAGAGTGACTAATGCTTCTATTTTTGGCAGAGCTTAAGGAGGTGCTGTCTTTAAGTAGGCATTTCTTTGCTAATTCATTCAAGCTCCTTGTGTGCCAGAAGGGACCGCAGAGGCAGATGGCTAGAGAAAAAGCCATTTCAGTTCCATTCTCCATTTAATCCAATAAGGAGGAAAGGCAAACTGGATAAGATCCACAGAGCTCTGAGGGAGCCACTGTTTTACTGGCTAATTTTAACCTCAATCCTTCACTTTTTCCTTCATGGCTTTTTAAGATATAAATAACAAATCATCAGGTGATGGCATCTGCACTTCATTGTAAGAAAACACAAAGAGAATAGATTCCAGCTTCAGGAGACTAAGTCAACCAGTGCAATCCATTTTGTTTCCAAGAATTAAAAAGGCCACTATGTAAGAGTTCTGTCTGGTTTACCAGGTGAGAACGATCAAGTACAAGGCTTGTGGAGAGCCATCATTTCAGCAGAAAAGTGGAAGCTGGACCCAGATTTCATTTAGCCAGAGAGGAACCATACTGAATGGTAGCACAAAACACTGGAAAGGAGTGATGGCTGCCAGTATTAACGACAAGTCTCAGCCAGACTAGAATCACTGAGCAGGATTTAACTCTGAGAAAAGCTCATGCTTCACAGACTAGTCTAGCCAAGAAGACTAAGTCCTGCTACTAAGAGGATGGAGTTAAGCAAAATGTCAGCATCTGCTATATGCTTACCTTGAAACAAGAATAAATGGTTTGCACAGATAAAAGCTGCAAGTGCAGCTGGCTTAAGTGAAGCAGCTACAGCATGAAGCAGAGCACTTTGGCCACAAAGAAATCGAAACGTGCAGAGTCCTTTTCACAAAACCACTGCTTAGTTTCATTCACTGATGAGAGAAATAGACATCATGAGCTTTTCTCTAAAGACGAGTTACTCTGCTTGTTTTCTGGGTTTGGAATGTGTGGACAGTAGCCAGCAAGGTACAAGTCTTTCTGTGCTTTATGTATAGATTTTTTTGCAAGAGCAGCCATCGTACTTTTGAAGGTTTCTGAATTGCTCTGATGATCTGCTCATTACAAGTGGCCCAGGACAGCAGAACCATGTTTTCAGAAATAATTACTCTGTAATCTAGTCTTCATTATATTACATTGTTGTCAATCCTCCTGAACTCCAAGTGACACAAAGACGACACACAGTTGCTGATGCACAGAACAGAAGAGAAGCCAAGAGTAGGCAGCAGACAATTCCAAACACAAACATTTATTTGGCACTTCAATATATATAATTTCTTAAACATAAAAACCAACATTTAACAGCTGCCAGCACAGTAAAGAAAGGCAACACAAGTGTGCATGTATGCATACACTCCAGTAGAATGGCACATAGGTGAAGGCTGTGCCAGAATCCTGCAGAATTCTCTAGCTCAGCCTCCTCTGAGATCAGGCCCCTGCTAGGTCTTCACATCCAGGAGAAAAGGATGGAATCCCATAGCCAAAATATGTAATTCCAGTCCTGTAACAAATCCTGATGATATCCTGGTAGAGACTGTGACTTTTCAGTTTCTCATCAGCATCCAAGTAAAGCTCTCTTCAGGTGTCTCCAGTAGCAAAACAAGTTCTCCCTGATTATGCACTTCACCTGAGTTAAGGGCATGAGAAAAACTCCTCCTGAGAGGATAATGATTAGAGCTTGACGTATTCGTTGCTATTCCTTCTGGATCTCTTCACCTGCAATTCTCACAGCAAGGACAAATCTCTCCTCTGTGGGACACAGCCTGTGAAAGTCGGGTCAGGACATCGTGCTCCTTGAGCATCACCCTGCTTCCTAGCACACGCTGAGTCAGACATGCCACCAAGTGGTGAGTGCGCTGTCAACACAACATTAAAAGGCTGAAACCAACAAAACAGCTGATACCAATTAAATAGCATAATATTACTATTTCATTTTCCTGTTGGATTTCAGTAAATAATTTCCACGAGCAACTCAAGAGCTGCAAAGGTGGGAATCACTAGAGAGTTCGTGTGCATTTTTGCACACAGATCAGTATGCATGTGTATTTAGACACACAGATTTATTAATATTATATGGAGAACAAATGTGTATGCACATTAAATTTTACAAATCAGACATACACGTAGTATTTTTTTTGTTGTTTAAGCTTCAAATAGAGCATCTGAACTTCTGTTCAAATGCCTATAAGCCCCATCACTCCAAAGGGGCCATCAGTTATTTCAGTCTCCCAAATCTCTGTGATTACTTCTAGTTGGTTTTAAATTAATTCAGAACTTTTTCCTGCCTCACGGAGTCTTCTGAAGAGAGAAGCATTTTGAAACAAAGAAATCAGGCTCTTGTCCAAGGGGAGAAAGCGGACCTGAGCAGATTCACACTTGGTGATACACTCGACTTTTGCAGGCAATAAAAAACTGGGGGTGCTTTTCTCCAATTGAAACTTCCCTTTTTCAGCTGCAAGTTGAAGGCATGTCCTGAAGTGTCTCACAGGCCTGGCTATGCATCCATCCAGGGCTGTGTTAGCTGGTAGAGATCAGGCACCTAAGGAGATACAGACAACAATGGGAGAAGTTAAAAGAAGCAGTACAATGCCCATTTCGAGGTACAGCTCTCTATTATACAGTTAGTCATCCCATCATCACCAAATAAAGAGGAAAGAATGATATACAGGTGCAAGACCGGTCTTACAGGAATGCCTTAACACTCCACTAACTCTGCTTTGGGACACAATGAGCAACCATCAATAACGTAAATCTGTATTGCTCAGATAGGAAAGAAAAAAGTACTTAGAGCCCAGAAACAAGTTTCAGAGGATAAGGGTGGTTGCATACTTGGCTTTCTTTGCCTATATTCAGTTAGGGCTATTCATCCAAAATGGGTACGTGAACCTGGTCACATAATTAGAAACACACTGCCCTCAGCCCAGGTTTAGTCAGGGTCCTTCCACTGAAGGGCCCAAAGCAATCTCTGTTGGGTACCAAAAACTCTACAGAGCTAACCAACAGATCAGTTGATTAGAGCAAACAGTACTTCAAGAACACTTGAAGCTCTAAAATCCTACTATGCTTTCTTAAAAAGAGAGCAGAATGATCTATCAAACCTCTAAAAGACAGAACAGCTGCAAAACACAGGCACAAATGAGCAGCACATCAGCACATAAAGACTGACATAAGGTTTTAATACACATAGAGTACAAGCTTATTTCCAGGAGAAAAAGCATGTAACACTGCCATGCTGCAGCATTTGAGACTTTAGGAGGAAGAACAGAAGCAAATTAGTGGGATACATCACAAGCTTCACTTCAGGCTTTCTTTTGAGGACTTGGTTAGATTTTATTATTATTATAGGAAGTGGCTCATTTAATTCCAGCTATAATTTCTCTGTCTTCTGAATGCTGCTCCCAGCCCAGCTATTTTCCCACCATGCTCTTGATTTAAGGTACCTAATATTATAGTGCCAACATAATTCTGTGAAAAAAAGGGAGGGAAAGAGTCAAAGGCACACCTATAAACTCGCTCTGTTGCTAAACACTGTATTGCTAGAAAGGCTCCAAAACGCATGTGCATGAAGCCATAAGGGGCCACTCAAAATTTGGATGCACTCAGCAGCCAATGTGTTTGTTGTGATACAAACCCAACATAGTACTGGAGATGATCTCCAGTTCAATATTTGATCCTAAAATAGCTACAAAACGTGAGTTTATTTCTAAGGTGAGTTTTTTGAAAAGGTGAGACTTGCTACAGGATGACAGGATAATTTAGGCTGGAAGGGACCTCAGGAAGACACCTTTTCCAACTGCCTGTTCAAAGCAGTATCTGCTATGAGGTCAGACCAGGTTACCCAGGGCCTTATCCAGTCTGGTCTTGAAAACTTCCAAGGATGGAGACTATGTTATCTCAATTTCCACCATATCTGAGAAAAGTTACAAGACTTTCGGTGGATGGCAAACTTCTGCATATAACTGCAGAGAAATAGCATTAACTACAATGTGAAGTACCATAGGTCTGTTTGAAATGTGGTAATCAATTTGTAGGTTTTAATCAGTACTAATTTGGGACAAGTGAACTTCTCTCTCCTTTGTTCCACTTGTTTGATGGTGGACCAACCTCCCCCCAACATTCTTAGTCATAGAATTAGACATTTAATCTGTGTTAAAGTCGCCTTTGGGAGGCTCTTACCTTCGTTCAGATGAACTCTGATGACCTCATCAGGATTTTTTCTGCAAGTTCTTTGGCTGTTCCTGAACCAAAAGTGACTTTTTGTCTGATTAGAAGAATGTAATGGTGAAATCAGTGTTGGAGGCAGGAATTCAGGCAGCCACAGGCAAACATTAAAATGGCAGGATGTTGTAGGAGAAAACTGGCTTCAAGATCAATTTATGAGTGGAGTCTACTGACCCTCAAGAGATGGATGAGGTTTTGCCAAAAAACCTTTGAGCAGCAACAACTATTTGGAAGGTACATTTTCCAATCGCAGCTCAAAAATCAGACAGGAAACTTTCACTGGGGACTCAGACATTCAGCTGAGTGCACAGCTGCTCAGAAGTAACAAACAGGAGGGACACTTCACGTAAGGTGTTAAGGTGTTGTGCTACAAACTGCTTTCACCAGTGCTGAGCACGCATTTAAAATCACCACAGGCACCAGAATCCACTGCTGATCCTGAGCAGCAGCATTTGTGAACGCTCACTAACTGAAACGAGGAGAATGTCCCAGATCTTTCCACATAAAGGAAGTTGAGGTGCTCGGTAACACAGCCACCTCAGGAATCCAAAAACAACTGTGTAGGGAAGTGTAGAACTTGCTCTTGGCAGTAGCTTTGGCAATGTCAAGGCTTTGTTTTATAGGTGAGTTTCACAGCTTTTCTGCTGATCAGCAGGTTGAGTAATGACTTATATAGACTTCATTAATTTCTCCATACACTCAGTACTGAAACTTGCCTGAGTACTCTCTGCATGGACACTGACATCCACAGTCAAGTTTGTTAAACCTAAATTAACAGATGCAAAATCTCAACGCCTGTCTGTGAAAGAGAAAATACATTATCCACTGCAGACAGCACGTCTGGCTTCAAGACCAAAGTAATACTCAAAGCAAGCTATACAGACAACCAAGGCGATGCAGAAGACAGACATATCTTTCTGTACGTATGAGAAAAAGCAAGACAAATGCCAAAACTGACTCAAATAACAAGTCTGAATGC
Organism: Centrocercus urophasianus; assembly: GCF_019232065.1. Lineage (NCBI taxonomy): Eukaryota > Metazoa > Chordata > Aves > Galliformes > Phasianidae > Centrocercus > Centrocercus urophasianus. The sequence continues at coordinate 3,508,796 of NW_024884900.1, forward strand.
TTCTTCTAAAGCTACAAATGTATGGATTTCCATGGTCTAATTTTAAAATCAGTATTTCCAGCTCAGGCTTCTTATGCCAAAGAACCAACAGTAGAGGCAAGTTCTCTGTACGTGTAAGAGAAACAGCCCAGTTTGCAAATTAGCAGGTCATCTTCTATCCAGTTCAAATACTAAATACATCTTCATATGGATTAATGTCTGAATATTGATATTTTATGTACAGATGAACATTGTCCTATTCCACATGAGAAATCTGATTAAGAACAAATTAAGAATAAAAACAGAGCTTAGAATTTAATACTGTCTGCTAATCACTTTGTCTCAATGCAGTGCACATAATAGCCTTTCTTTACTGGACACACCAATAACAGAATTGGAAGTTGAACACATTTTCTTCTCCTGAAAAAAATGGATTTCTGTTCTATCCATCAATTCTGAACCATATACCACACAAAACCTATCTACTGTACAGCTGCTGAGGAAGCTCCTGAATGGAAAACAGAGAAGAAATGTAAGCAATGTTAATCCGGACTGTTATTCTACCTGAAAGAAAGGAGTGTTTTCTTGTTTCTGTGGCTATTCTAACAATGGTCTTGAACCTGGCAGCAGAGAGTTTAACTGGAAAAATCTAGAGGAGCAGAGCTCATTTGGCATGTTTATGGTAAGCAGTATCACTGTGTGTGTTGTTTCTCACCATTCTCCCTGTACAAATTTTCATTCCTGTAGCTCTAGTTCTGCTTGTGCCAATGCAATAAAAAAGAAGTACAGCATTGCCTCCTTCATAAATTTTAGCTGCCCTTCTTAACATACATTTTTTTTTCCATCCTTTATTATTTAGTACTTCAATTGTAGTATGACTTTGGAATAAAATGTCATGCATAAAACATCCTGCATGGAACAAAAGCCACATTGTAAGGCAACTGTGCTGATTCCAATTTCAATTGTAAAGTCACTTGATCTTACCATGCTTTCATGGAACCTCACCATGCTGGGGTATATCTCTAAACAGCTCATATTTACTGCTCCCTGCCCAACCACAGACTACAGACATTGATTTTCAAGAGGGTCTGCTGCACAACAAAAATCACTTCTAGAATGTTAAGCCAGGCCAGATCATTCAATCACACAACAGGTTTTGACTTAAGGTCAGGAGATGTGAGGTGAGGAATCCCAGTACTTGTATTATTCATTTAATCAGCATGTACTGGACTTGCAGAACAAAGAGTTCAGCTAATCCTCACTTCAGTTTGAAAGAAGTTCTCTTCTGGATGTCCCATATGTAGCCAGCCAAGCTTTTCACAGATGGCTTAATGCAGATGTGCAGAGTTATGAAGGCAATAAAACAGTGGAATACAGTAGTGAGAATAAAGTTATGAAAGGATATTGGCAATTGTTATTACTTCATATTAGCTTATTACAACCTTCATGGCCTAGGTGACAGAACTAGATTATCAAAAAGAGAAAAGAACAGAACATCTTAGAATAAAAGACCACAAAATCTATCAGAAGAGTTAAAAACAGACAACATACACATCCAAGCCAATGAATAGTTATTGACAAAGCACTGTCTGCATGCAAGTTAGCAGTCACGGAGATCAGATCTTGGCCTTTGTAAGTCACCGACCTGTTGTTGCCCTTCACTTCATCGAGCTCCTTCTGCAGCCTGGCACTCTTCTCCTCTTCCTCCTGAAGCTTTCTCTTTACCACACGGAGCTCCTGCTGGGCTTCACACTTAATGTCATTGGCTACAACCACTGCAGTCTGTAGATCAGCTTGAAAACGCTTCCATTCTTCTGTATCCTCCTAGAAAGAATAATTACAACCACAAACTGCTGTAAAAATGCCACTTGAGCACTTAATTATTGGCCTCTCTTTCAGTGATCAAAAGAGAACAGGATTTCAGCACAATTTCAAGATGTTGAGGTCAAACTAAATACCAGTGTCTTTACAGTTTTGACTAGATTGCCAAAGAAGTTGACAACTGACTCTAAACTCCCAATTCCAATTCAGAAAGCAGAATCAAGGTCCTTACTATAGCTATTGATCATTCAGAATTGTGATACTACAAGGATTGTTGCTGAAAAGAGCTCACTGCTACTGATGGTTCAGGAAGCAGGAACATGCTCCAAAGTAGCAGAAGTTCACTGGTAGAAAAATTAGATTATAGTTTACTTCACTGCCAAAGAATCAGCTATAAACAAGGAACAGAGAACGAAAGGAGGTATAACTTTCTATAATTGCTGTGAAAATTGCAATGCCTGAATGAAATCCAGTATTACAATAAAAGCTCAGCCTAGCTTGTCATGGCATCTGAGCCTTACCTTCATTTGCTTAGTCAGAGCCTTCAGCTGCCTCTCTATATCTTGTTTTTGCTCTTCCAGCTTCATAGTTTTACCTAGAAACAGTTAAAAAAAAGAAAAGCCTATTTGATTTTGCCTCTGGTAACGTCACTAACAGAGATTAAACGGAAATTATGATACTCTGTCGGTGGATCAGGAATAGGATCAACAACAGATCTGTTATTCAAATATCTCCAAAGCAGTTCATTATTTTGTGATACTAAAGCAGGCTTTTGAATTAACAGAGCTGCAAGTGCAGGATCACTTGTCAGTGTGCACGGTCAGGAAGCAGTTTAATACTGGTAAGTGAAATGAGCAACTCATTCCACCAGGTGGCAGCTCCTCTTCCACACAACAGCAGCAAACTCGACTTCCCAGTTCCTACTAGCAGTTTAACCCGGAGGCTCCTCAAAAGGCCAGTAACTGCAGGTTCTGGAACGGGTGATACATCTGTCGCTAAACAGCAAGTTTGGAAAATGTCTGTAACATTATTTCCATAGCACTAAGTGTTAAAACAGTGACTCGCACACGCACAGAAAGGATTGGTCAAAATACAAATAATTCTGAAGTGAGGCTCTTGTCACACATTGGGTCACACTGCCTCCTCCTCCTACTGGTTCTGGCCACATCTGAGCCTCCAGAATAAGTTCACCTAAACCGTTTTTTCATCTCCACCTACTTTCTAAGTCACTGATGATCTGGTTGTTGTGGAGTTTGATAGCACGATGTTGTTCCACCTGGTCCTCCAACTCAAAAATTGTCTCCTTTAGGTTCTTTATATCTGCTTCATTCTCTGATGTTTTTTCCTGCAGCTTCTGGCTGGTTCTGCTCAGTTGCTCAGCCTGCCGCTCACACACCTCCTTCAGCTGACCACACTCATTCTCAGCCTAGAAATAAGGAAAGAAAACTGCTTGACTGTCCTTATTTCTTAAGGGATATAACTTGTTAGATATTTCACTATGTCATGAACTTAAGAATGGAACCTGTGTTGTGAAAACCGAGTTTCAACACTAACAAGACAGTTCCAAGAAACATACACGAGCTATGAATGTCAGTGCTCTTTCCCAGACATAAAGATAACAAAAGAAGATACTAGGAAGGAAATGAAGTTTTCTATTGGGTGACTGTTATTCCAAACCACTCTCTGCAAGTAACGAACAGAAGAATGGTATTTCTGGAAAGCTCCAAATCTAATCATGTATTATACTATGAGAATGATAGAACTGCCTTAGGGATGAGAGTAATCAGTTTGTCCATATTAACAATTCTGCTGCTTTTACCACACGCCTTTCTGATGGATTGTGAAGCACATGTGGGAGAGCTAGCTACTACAGATAAGTATATTTTCTGGATATAGGACAGCTGGAATTACTGAAGGGGGAATACGCTGTACTTCAGTTTGTTGGCTCAGGCCCACAGATCAATGCTTCCAGGGTTAGGGGAGACCCCTGAACTTGAACAGCCTATGCAAAAGCAAGATGTAGGCTGCCAACTCAGCAAGCAGCACTGGCACAGGCTGACTGAAGGGCAGCCTTACAGAAGCCTGCGGTCTTGCTTGGGTGTGACAAACAGCCATTGATTCAAAACAGCTTAATTCAAGGGAAGAGCAAAAAGGAGGAAATCTGTGGTTTCAAAACCAAGCAATAAAAGTTCAGAGCAGAGTCTGAGAACTCAGCAGTTTTTCATTTATTCTTCACACACTCCAGCACTAGCAAGCACTCAAAAACACCAGGGAACTTCCTCTGCAACTCTGTTTGCTGTGGTCACCTATTTAAGCTGAAAGGACACCTGGATTTTCTAAAACACACAAACCATTGAGGTGCTTTTTGGCAGTGCTCTCTTCCTCTGCAGCTAGCCAGCTCTACAGTTCTTCCCATGACCCCTTCCCATACAGGAAAGGCTGCACACATTGCTTATCACTCCTTCTGCAGTGATGGGACATTAATCGCTGGCTGGCACCATATTAATGCTTGTTCTGTGACACCCTGCATTGCAACTCTCTTTGGAACACCCAGGATCAGACAGAAAATAGAACCAACGACTGACTTAAGCTTGCTTGGAGCAAAGCTACAAGCCACCAAATGACAAAGAGAAATCTGTTCCAAAATATATTTATTTTTTGCCATTACTTTGCCTATCTCCAAACACTACTTTTCAGTTTTGTAAAAATACCTGAAGTTTTACCAAAATAATCTCATCTGGAGCTTGACTGTACATCGTCACTGTACATATCAACTTCCCTGAGTATTAACTCATGCTCCTGTGTTTTTGTACTCAGTACCATCTATAATTCACTACTTTGTAGCTTGTCCTTCATCATTTATCAAAGCTTTTATATTTGCTGATAACTACTTAGATCCTCCTCTCTACCCAGACTAAAGAGTAACTTTCACTAATATTTGTTGACGTAATGTCAAAGTACATTTTCATTAACCTGTTCTTTTGCTTAGATTTTGGTAAGTATATTTCTGCTCACCAAAACTAACATATTCTGCAGAAGATAATAGATGAAATCAATTTTGAACTTACAAGCACAGTTTTCCTAACAGTTATTCCTGGGAAAACACACACATAGCAAAAGAAATAGAAAATACTGTAATCATCCCAGCTTCCATTCACCAGTAATGAATGCAATTGAAATAATTAGTACTGAAATCAGCTGATCAATAGCAATTCACAGACCAACAATTACTTATTTGTGGAAAGACAGATAAACAACTGTCACATTGTACAGCTGCTATGCTTTACCTTAGATAGCAGACCCTGAACATGCTTCAGTTCACTGTTTGCCTTCAGCAGATCTTGCTTAAGCTCAGTGCAAGATGCTTCCAGCTGATCCTTTTCTGCATGGGCTACTTTCAGCAGCTCTTGCACCTCAGAGTTGTCAGTAGTGCATCCCATGGCATTGATTTCTGCAGCCTTTTGTTTCTCATTCTCCAGCTGGGTTTTTAGAGATCCATTCTCAATTTTCAGACCTTCCAATGCAATTTTGCAGTCCTCCAGAGTTTTTGTCACTGTGCTGTTGCTCTGCTGTTCCACTTCTAGAAGTTTAAGCAGCTTTTCATTTTCATCTCTCAGGCCTTTGATCACCTGCTGGGCATCTTGATGCTCCCTTTCCAAGCTTCGTAGGCTGCTGGTTAATTGTTGCTGAATGTTGAGCAATTTCTCTCTTTCAAATTGTGCTTTTTCAAGAACTTCTGCACACTTCTGTTCCAGTTCGAGGACTTTTCCCTCCTGAGCTCTGCTTTCTTCACTCTTGGATCGCTCTTGGAGGAGAGTCATTAGCTTTTCATTTTCTTGACCCAGCTGTTCTGCTCTGTCTCTGTGTTGGCGAAAAGAAGTCTCCAGGAGAGCTTTCTCTTCCACCAGCTTCTCATTTTCCGCCGTCAGTTCCTGCACCATTTGCTGCTGATCAGACAGCTCCTGTAGAGTGGCTTGTAATTCTTCTGCTGTGCTGTGGTGATTCTCCTCCATTTTTTGTATTTTCTCCGTAAGAGATGCAACAGAAAGGTCGCTAATATTGTTTGGAGAACTTCCTGTAGTGGAGCATTTGGAACCTTTGAAGTGGTTGCTGTTGGAGGATGCTGGCCTGGAAGGTATATCTGCTATGTGTTCAAAATCAGACGCATCGGGTGACAAGGAAGCTTTAGTTACATCGCTGCTGGAAGAGGCGGAATTGCGCAGCGTGCCTCCATTCACTCGCTGCCTGTGCTCAACTGTTTCACCTCTCAGTACATTTTTTGATGGGCTTCCAAAGCTGGATTCTTGGGTAGTTGGGGTAGGGAGGCTGCTGTCACCGCCACTGCTTGTTGTTGTGTCTGACAGAGGAGAGTTCTCCAGATAAAGCAATTTCTCTTTCAAAACACGATTTTCTTCTCCCAGGCTAGCAAGCTCTTTTTGAAAAGTCCTGTTTTTTTCCTGCAGGGTCCGTATCAGTGGATCTATGTCAACAGGTGACAAGGTTTCTACATTTTGGTCTGAAGCACCCATCCCTTCAGGGTTAAGCGACCCTTTCTCTTTGCATTTCTTCAGTTCACAACGGAGTTTGGTTATTTCAGAATCTTTTGTCTTTGCTTCTGCCAGGAGTTCTTTAACCTGAGATTCCAAAACAGCCTTGTCACCAGTTTCACTCTCTTGCTTGGACTTGCTAGCGGGGCGCACATGTTTGGTAGGAGTTGGTGTGGCAGAAGAGGTGGGGCTGGGCTGAGTTTTCCTCGCATTGGCTTGGCCACGCAGTACAGCTCTCTCCCTTGAGACAGAGGATGATATTTCTCGGGGTGCTGGAATCCCTGTGCGCTTTGCAGTTGAAACTGTTCCTTGAAAAGAAAAAGATGAGGCAAAATGAGCGAGTTCATAAAGTAAACAAATCACACGACAACAGTACTAGAGCAGTCTTGGAAAAAAACACCTGAATGTTTGAATAGGTTTAGTCATGATGAGTGTGGATTCATGTTTCACAAAGGCTTGTACTATTTTGCATTTCCTCCCCTGCTACCTCCTGCAAAGGGAACACAATCTGCAGAAGTTCTTCCCAGTGTAATAATAGAACATGCAGATGCCGTGATACACAAACTGCAACCCCCCCAGTACCATGATGCTAATTATTTGAAAATGAAAACATTCTTTATGCTACACTTTGTGAGAAGAGAAGTTTAATCCTATTAGTTTCTGGCTGAAGTTTCGATAGTGTAGGAAAAAATATGATCCTTGATTATAAAATATATTATTTTCTGGTCACACGACTATGTTATCACACATCAAACTAATGTATCTGCAGTACACTCCATTTATGCAGGACAGAATCATGAAAAATGTTGGAAACCCTTATTCTGACTGTACTTTCATACATATGGACCCTCAAATAGAAAACTGACTCCAACAGTGGTATTGCAACAGTTTCTCAGAGCTGAACAAAAGATTTTTCACGTTATAAATCACATTCTCCATTAACATGGAAGAACAAGAGGAGCTTAGAAAATGGATGCTTTTCCTTTCTACTGTTATTTAGTATCATTATTTTAAACCTAGTAACAAAGCACTAGGTGATTACAAGGGAAAAGTTCTGAGCAGCTGATATTCTAGAAGACTTGAATAATGAATACGGTATCACAGGTAATGAATAAACAGTAACAGCCATTCTAACCTTGAAAGCATTAACAAACCGAATAAAGAAAAGAATTATGTTCAAGTTTCTGTTTTCAGGACCTTCCTCAAAAGGAAAGTCTTTAAGTACAGAGCCATAAAGTTTTGGAACATGGTACAACAAAGAGATACTGACTGATGTAGCGACGTAGACAGGATGCAGAAGTCAGTTAAGCAAATAGAAGAGGCTACCATTCCAGGGTTTGCAGTAAGAACAAGTTCCAGAAGCACTATGGGCTTAAATACTACAATCAGCTCCATCTCCCCACGTCTGGAAGGCTCATTTTGCTGACATACATGTGCAAAATTCACAGAAAATCAAAGGTCTGTTGAGACCAAAAGGGGAGCAGACCCCCTGCTGCACGGCTGCATGCCTACTGCCTCCCACAGCAATACAACTCGGCCAGCCTCCCAAAACATTCTCCACACACTGAGGAAACCTTAGCACAGTTTTGCAGTCAGTAAAGCAGGGCACTGATGGGTTAATATTATCACCACCAGTTTGCTCAGTATCTCTTTTAAGACTGCACTGGGTTTATAAAACCCACACAAACAGGAGCCCCTCCTCCTCTTTCCCAACAAACACACTCTGCAGCAGGCACAATAAACACCCAGAGACAAAGAGCAGCTGAAGAAAAGACCCCTGAACACAGTGGCTGTGCTGGGAGGAGAGCACAGAAAGGGCTCTGTGATGGCAGGGGCACGATAAAGCCTGAGACAAAGGGTCCAGTGTTTATGGGAAGAGATAGCGGGGACAGGCTGGCTGGAGAGCCAGCAGCCCACACAGCTTCCTTTAGCCATCTGCATCTGCAGGAGCCGAAGGATCCAGGCAGCACCGCGCTCCGCAGCAAGAAGTGCAACACAGGCAGAGAGAGGAGTTTGCTGCTGCGACTCAAATGGTGGCTGCTGCAGCTCCAGCCAGAGAACTCCTTCATTTGGGAGGGTCTGAAGGCTCTGGCCTCACTGCTCGTCCTGTTTCCAAACTCAAGGGCTCCCAACTGCCACAGCGTGTCACCTGTAAAATGTACTCACAGTGAGCTCACCACACAGAGCTTTTAGTATTGATGCAGCTGATGCTGAAAGATGAAGGACAAGAAGGGAAATGAACAGACTGATGTGATGTGGTGCTTCCAGCAGAGAAGCATCAGCTCAGCACAGAAGTAAAGGTTCACATGGAGATTCACAGGAGTACAGCAGAGAGCATCCATCCCTGGAGCAGACATTTGTACCGGAGTCCCAAGTAGAGAAGCAGAACTCAGACAAGCTATAGCCATACTGCAGATTGAAGATGTACAGTATACATTACATATGGCCAGAAATGCTCCTCGATGGAACCCAAGGTGTGCTTTTAAAGCTTTTCATTGTATCCCACTCTTTTATCCAATCCGAAAGGTTTTCCTACTGTTGTGATGCAAATTTATGACAAAGTGCCCCAAATAACTCATCTGCTTCTTGCAATGCTGAAGCTTATGCCTGTCCGCATGACTGTCATCTGGTCAGCACATGACAGGGGAGTGTTATATAAGCAGTGGGTAGCATTGACTAGGCAGTGTAACACACATCGCAACAAGAAAATGCTGCTACACACTGGTACAAATTCTGCAGCACTATGAGAAAAACCCCTTTTCCCCAGAGAAACATAGGAGCTCTGGTAGCAATGCCAGCATGCTTCTAATTGCCACCTGCTTACAATTGCAACATGATCCTGAGCAATGGAAGATGTATACATAAGGATAACTATCAAGCATACTTACCAGGGATTATCTGTACTTCACCAGGCTGCCAACCAGTCCAGCCATCAAGCTTACTCAGCCTGTCCCATGCGTTTTGTAAGAGTCCATACTCTGCTGACCTGTTCCATCATAAATCATAAAGCATTTGCAATCTGTCAGGAACCACTAATTAACCTGTGTGTTTTTTCTTGATATACAAGTGTTTCTGTATTTTCCTTTCTCCATCCTCCAAAACAGCTCAATAAAGTACTAAAAAGCCAAAGAGAACATAGAAAAGAGGCACCTCTCAAGGCATAAGCTGATCAGGAAGCACCAAAACAAGCATAAGCATGGATATCAAGTCTTTTTTATGGGCAACTCCCCCCTTGAACGACCTTGAAATTGAGCAGTGTAGCAGTTATTAATGGAACTGCCAGCCCCAGTCCCCGAGGCACTGTACTTAGAGCTGCACAGTCTCTCTGGTGACCATCAGCTCTACACTCTACCAGTTAAGGTCTAAAGGAGATTCCAGACAGAGCATGCTGCCAAGCTGCAGACCCTGTTTTAGAGCTGATTAATATGATTAATACTTCTTTATTTTTTTTTTTTTTTGCTCATGTTTTCATTTTGAAGTGGTTGGCATCTCATGGAACTGCGCTTCCAACGGAGAGTTTTGAGCAGGAAATAAACAAACATACGAACAAACAACCAAGAATTCAGAATCCTGCATCTCAAGGGTGACGATCTAGAAAAAAATCCCAAACCCTTAAATATCCTTCTGTTTGTTCAAATGCTGCTATGGTATCTCATTCGCATTTCCACCATTTATCTACCCTGCCTGCCCTGTTAGCACAACTATTGTCTTGACAAATTTGAGCACAGCTCCATACCACTGCTTTTACATCCAAACTCATTACCCATCTCCACCACCTCCAGTCTACAGTACAGTTCCATGTACTTCCCTTTGCACCATGTTTACTCTCCCATTCCCCAGCGCAGCACCCAGCTTGCCAGCGGGCTCAGCTTGTGTTCCTCCACTTCTGAAGAGCTGGGAATTATCCCCAAATAATCCATGGGAGTTATTTCCTGAAAATCTGTTTTGGACAAACTGGAGTCACTTTATTGTCACATTCCTCACTTTGGTGCCCAGGAGGAGCACTGAACTCCTCCATTTTCAGGATCTGCCAGATTTATTATCCAGGCACAAGGGATTAAACTTACATAGTACGTGTAATCTTCAAAATATCTTGAAATTAACAACAATTTAATGCTCAAATCTACAGATAAAGACAATTGCGACCTCTAGATTACAAAAGAGAGATGCACAGGAATGCCTTGCCCAAGGTCATGCTACATCAGTAAGGATTAGGCCCCCGGAGCTGCTGGCTCACAGCCTGCTGTGCTGCCTTCCTGCTCACCAGGGAACACTCGCAGCCTTTCAGCTGGCGTCAGAAACAAAGTGAAACTTTAACGAGATAAAAGTTGACCCCTCATGATGATCTTTAGCCATTTTAATCCCATTTGCAGCACAACTACATTGTATTGCACAGAAGGAAGGATCAGGATTGCTCTTCAATTTTTCCACATCATGCCTCTGATCTATATCTGATCTAAGCTCCCAGCACCTGCTGCATCAGCTCCCATAACAAGGAGAGAATGGAGAAAATCATTTCCTAACCCAGAAGGTGGGACACATCAACTGCTGTTCAGAAGTCAAATTCCTGCAAGAGGGCTAACGCAGTTACAGCACCAGCACAGCAAGGAAGGGGAGGTGGCAAACATTTTACCATAGGCACAGAGGGGTCACGTGTGACATTTAGGAGTGAAGATTCCATCGAGACTGTCAGTCCTCACGCTCTGTGTGCTCTAAGATATCATATCACTGCCTCTGCAGGAAAGCCTTGAACTTACATTTATTTCAATTGATTCTTAAGTAGCACTAGTTCAAATACTTGCTTCTCCAATCCCAGTGCAGAGGAAGTATCTCAGTTGGGAACTGACTTCATCTGACCACAGAATCACCTTGCAGTAAGTTCTGATTTCTCTATTGAATCTATTTTTTAGAACTGGAGTCACTACAAGACTATTTTGCCTCTGGTCTTTGTGTCACTCGTGTCCCACAATCTGCCCTTTTCTTAATCCTGCCCTCTATCAACATTCTAATAACCCAAAGCTTAATGCCATGGACTTCAGTTCTTCCAAGGATAAATTAACATGGAAAGTTCCATTTGTAAGCTCTTCCCAAATTGCAATCCCGACAACTCTTAAACTAACAACAGTACAAGCATGCAGTTTCTTCTCTAGCATGTTTAAAAATCCATGTTAATAATTCATGTTTCCATAGCTTGAGTAGGAACAGAGTTCATCTATGTAATTTAAGCACGCTGATCGCTGATTCACTTCAGAAAGCACTTCAGTCATGTAAGTCTAAACCATGAAGACAGGCACATTTTTGGGTGTGATTTTTTAGAACAATGGATACCTTATTCGAACTGCTAGGGCAGCAAAACAAGAAATAAAACCATTCACAGCACTCTGTAATGTTAGAAGTCGTAGTTCAGAAAAAGGCAGACTTGCCTGCAGACAAATCTGTACTCTCATGATCATCTGCTGCTCAACAATTGCCACGTCTCTTTCATTCTTTCTCCCACACTTGCAACAAACAAACTATTTCACTGTCTTGCATGTTTCCTTGCCATCCCTCCCATCTCAAAATGGCTTCAAAGGAATAAAGAAATAAAGGACAAAGAAGCAAGAAATTATGGGCTCAATTCGTAAACTCGCTGCCAACAGAGAAGACTGCTCCTTTTGTTGTTCTGGAATTCTATTCCCAGGCACTATGATTTTTTAATCTATTTTCCTACACAGAGCTCACAGGTTTCTGTCTCTCAGACAGCAAAGTGCTTATTGTGAAACCTTGAGGAAAAACATCATTATACGTGCTGTGAGCGTTTAGAGCAGCTAAGTTAAGACAATACTATTAACAGCCCATGTTTGCACGGCAAATAAAAAGAGTTATTAAACATCTCCATACCATTTTACTTTGCTCTATTACACGTGGTTTAGCTGAAATAGCCCTGCTCATCAGCTCTGGCTTTCATCTTATGCTCTGACTGTGACTTGCAAGGTAGATCCTGAACTCAGCATTGCTTGCACCTACCCAGGGTTTGCTAAGATACTGCTGAGGATCCACAGCAGATTGTTAACAAACAGTAATGCAACCATGTAATTATGTGTGCTCATTCTTGCCTGTGTTCTAGTACAGTTTTTTAACCAAACTGGACAAGTATGGGCCACAGACATACCTTAATCTCACCCAATTTATGACACAATGTAGGAAGCCAAAATATAGATGTCTAATGTCACTTTGGATGCTCTTTAGGTATTTTAAAATACCTTCACTGACCTGAAAGACTTGACAGCACCTATGGGAGATAAGTACTCTGCCAGAGAGGCGCCAAGAGAGCAACTGTGATGTCTGAAGACATCCCAAATGGTGCTGGACATCAAATAGAACTGCCATAATTTCACAACAGATTTAGAAGCTGATGTTCCAAGATGGGTAATAACAGCTTTTATGTGTCATTTTCAAAATTATTTCAGTACCCAAGTACCACTTGGGTAACTTCCAGCCACAAAATGAACGATGACATAATGCAGTGCGTTAATATACAACTTCATGAGATCACTGATCCCAATTAATTGGTTAGCAACTCAAAACAGTCAATACTACTTTGGAACCATCGTATTCCCAGTTGATTCCCTGCTGTAAAGTAGTACATGTTAAAAGGAGATGAGCCACCCTTTCCGTTGCCTTTTGAAAATGTCATTCTGAGGTGACAAGATCCTGATGAACCTGGTGCTCAATATGACTTTTCCCAAAAGCAAATGAGCCATTAAGAGCTCAAATTTGAATGGAAAGTCCAGGTGACTTTGCAATTTACTTTCACCTTCCTTTCTCCACCACTGCTTCTATCCGAGATTGATGAAAATGAAAAACCAGGATTGTGTTTTGGGTAATGATGACTATATAGCACAGAAGAATGATAGGTGTACATTAAGTATACCTTAAGTACTTCCCCTGTTGTTACACAGCTTTGCTTAAAGAAAATGAAAAAGTTAAAAACAAAAAACAAAAAACAAAACAACAATTTCCCTGCTGTCCAGAGATCTCCCATATCCTAATTAACAGGAAACAGTTTCCACTGGAGGGAAACACTGATGCATTTCAAGGTGGAAAGACAAAAAGCGTAACTGCTATAAAGGAGGGCAGATACAACAGCAATCCTGTACTGGACTAAAGTCTTCCATAGAGATACTCACAGAGACAGATCCCTAAACAGTCTGCCATGTTATTTAATGTTTGTATTCCAAATCCTTTGGGCATGCTGACAGCAAGATAGTTTGATCATGAATACTGAGTGAATGCATGTGATGGAATCAACTGAAGATCAGAATCAGTTGTTAAGTGCTTCGCTTAACAGTGACTGGATGCAGAAGGCTGGATTTCCAGAGAATGGTGTCAAGAGACTGATCATCACCTACTGTTATTTTCAAAATTGCTTAAGTTGTTTAGAATTTCATATTCAAGAGCAAAATGTTTAAAAACATCTGGTCCACCATCCATCTAGGTAAAGATTAAGATAAAGAGTGACACTATTGCACAGCAACAATTACAGCTTCACCTGCTTGAACAAGCTGAATGGGTTAGCCTGTCAGCAGTTCTCAGTGACCACACTGCTAGACACTCCTATGGATATTCCTCAGTAACAAAAAGAAGATGTTGTTTTCCATCTCTTTCAGAGCTTCCCTGCAGAAAGGCAATGCCCTCTGCTACCCACTCTTTATGCAACAGCAAACAAAGCAGATCTAGGCTTGGCCAGTTATGATTCTCCTGAATGAGTCTGTTTGCAGAACATTAGTCATAGAGCCAACACCTCTGCAGGTCAGCAAATCTCTGGGAAGGTTCACCTGCACTCCACCCCACTTTAAAAGAGACAAGGGGATGGCTGCAGAATAACAAAGGTGATCTTGATAATCTAACACTAACTATATAGAAGCATCTGTTCAAATAACACCTTCACTCTTTCATCAAATAGAGACTAAAGACTGGTTACAACACGAACTTCCTTTCCCCTTTGTTGGTCTGTTCATATAGAATTCCTCTCTGAATAACCACAGCCGTAGTTAAAATCTCTTAACCCTGACAGACACATCAATGTCTGTACAAAGCAGAATTTCTCTGAGCATTCCTTCAGATATTTGCTTGGATTTTCTGGAAGTTTGTTAAGTCTCAAGTGAAAACTCAAGCTTGGCTATGCCTGTTTTGAAGATAATACAGTTTCGTACCTGGGCCTTCACAGTGCCACAAGCCTCTTGCATCACGACCTACACGAGGACACCACAGTGTTTGCCTTTAAAATGAAGTACACAAAACCCCACAGATTAACCAAAGTTTGTCATCTCTGCCAATCTGGGAGCAGACAAGGAGTGTAACTGCCATCTACCACTGCACTGCGTCGTATTTGAGAGTACCCAGCAACCTGGCATAACAAACAGACATCCAAAGCAAACGGTCTAGCAAATGTTGAGAGAAACTCTATATCACATGTATGCCTACTGGCATGTCCTCCTGTAAACTCAAATCTATTTAGGAACTGTTAATACCTATGGGTCCGCCAAAAACGCAGTCACCTGCTGACTATAACCCTTGTCTCCTCCTAGAAAGGATGACTAAAATGTTTTACATAGCATTATATCAAAATTAAGCTGATGGAATTTGCAGAAACCCAGCTATTTTCTGAATGAGATGCCTGTACTACATACAGTTCCCCTGAGATAAATCACTATTAGTTGTATTAAGAATTCCAGGATATTCCTCTATTCTTGTTTGCAAATAAGTAGAGAATTGTCTTCAGCTCAGCAAGTTACTTCCTTGCTAATGAACCCAGCAGTCTGACACTCAGGCACTGCTGAATTAACAGTGGTAACATGACAGCTATACTCCCCCATTTCTGGGAAATGCAATTAAATCAGATAGAATACCAGCTTTAAGTGTTTCAAGAAATACAGGAAATTAAACACAAACAAACCAGCTACGTAAATTGAGTTAGTAATGGTCATTGCTGAGTAGCAAGCAGACACATTGCTGTGCGCACAGTGCATGTACAATGGCTGTCACAGCTGTGCATTAACATCTGAGCTGTGTCTGGTGGTCAAAAAAGAAGATTAGGGCCTCCTGGTCCAAGAAGCCAACAGGAAAGAGAAGTGAACAGAACCCTGCTCCTTCCAGACACACATCAGCGCTGTGTATCGCCTGAACCAAAGGCCCAACTGATGCATCTGCATGCACAAAGGATAACCAAAAAGTGATCGTAAGTAGGAAGATGTTCGATATCAACATTTGCAGAACTCAGTGTATTGAACTGCTCAGGAGGCCAGGTTGAGAGCTGGCTCAGGGAATTATACTGGCTGTGGAATTATCTACATGCTTTTCCTCCTTCACCTTTCTTTGTTAAAGACAGATCCTGATCTAATTCACCATCCTGCCCATAAACACTTGAGCTCATCCCACTGAGGGAGCAGCAAGCCACTACAGAGGAATGAAGCAGCTGAAAATGCCTTTGGTCAGTGCTGCCGAGCGCTTTGTATTAGGAAACCATGACCCGAATCCTCCAGTTCAGGAATGCTGCCCCACACTTGGCCAAAAGGCCATGGCTGACTGAGCCAAAATAATTTCTCTCCTCACGAATTCTCAAACCCTGCTAATCCAGATAGAGTGGGAAGGAACAGAACAAAAATTAAGATATGAAGAAAGCTTCCTCCTCCTTGTGCAAAACAGGGCAGAATTTAAAAAATAGAGGCCTTTACATTTTGAATAATACTTAATACCAACACACGTCGCACTGCTATTACAACTGCTTTTTGTTTATTAAAATACAGTGACCACATAATAAACCCAGTTTTATTGCTGTTTCCAGCTTGCTGCAGTGAGGGAGTGGGGAACAGAACTATGTTTAGTTTCCACAGCTCATCTAGAGCCTCAGCTGTGCCGAGCAGAGCAAGAAGGGAGCCAAAGAGCACTGTCCTGAAGAGCTGACACTGGGAACGGGGCTGAAATCATTAAAACTCCATCAACACAGGATGAGATGCATCAAGGAACCAGACAGAAGGACAGAGAGGAAGAAATCTCATAACATAATGAGATGGTTATCTATAAAAAGTTGCCCACTTCAAAGCAGGAAGAGCTTCAACTCCTTGGTTAAGAAAAAAAAAAAATAAAAAGCACTTTTAATTAAAAGATCAGTCAAAGATTTTCCGCAGTCAAGCAGCCTCAAAGAAATTGTGAGTGGAGGAGGGAGAGGCCAATCTCTAACTTGATTAGCCCATTCTTCAAAGTCAACAAGGATTTGTAAAAGCAGGATTTCTCAAAAATACATAAGGATCGTGGAAATACATCCAACTCCTCAAAGAGTGCTGTCCCTTCCCTTCAGATGACTGATCACCACCAACTTCTGCTCAGGAGAAGCCTGGAAAAATATTACCAGGGTTGTGTGCCTCTCTCCTTAAAATGGACAGTAAGCCCAGCACTGATAACACAGCTTGGGTTAAACTAAGCTATTGCCATGCACTTAAAGAGGCTGCAAACAAGCCAACATATTTGCATGTTGCCTTAGCCTGATAAAACCAGGCACACAACCTTCTGTTATACGAGGGCTTAAACTTGTTTAAAGATTTACACAAACTGCCTCAATTTTTGGGAGCACACTTCCTACCACTGCACGACATTTGCCAGTGGAGATGGGTGTGACACCAGCGTGCCGCCTCCGCCTAATGCCAGAGTACCAGCATCCCTGCTGACATTGTATATTCTTGGGAACAAGACTTAGAAAAAGCATTAAAAGTGTTTATGATCAAACAGATGCGTGTCTTCTTGTTTTCTGAGAAAACAGGATTTTGACAATTTCACCCACAGTAAAAATAACATTTTCTCTACAGGCTGCTGCTTACCAACTATTTTATCACGTCACTGCTAGGAAAACAGCAGGGCTCTTGCACTCAGCAGGCTGGTGCAGTGCGTGCTTTCCCTGAGAGGAGAATACCCAACCTGCAATGACTGGCGTTCATGAAAGCTGTCTCATCCAGTTACTAGCTGCTAATTGTGACTGAACTTACTGCTGAGCTGGCTCTTTTCTGCACCATTCTGAGGAATTACCTCTGTTTTGGTTTGTGTTTTTGTCTATGAAAGTAAACATTCAGATATGCTTTTGAAGGTCTTCTCTTCCCTGTCTTGCAGAGAACTTGATTTGTGCCAACAAATTTATCGTTACCCACACCCTCGTAGAAACAATCCCTACAAAAGTGATTACATGGGGCATAATTACACAGTATTATAAGGATTTCTCCATCTTCGTTACAAATGCTGCAATTTATATTTAAATTGCAGTAATTTAAATTGCAGAAGACCTCTAGGGTGTTAAAAATACAGCAGAAAATCCTCTGAATTTGAGATGCCTGCTGCATTCTGAGGCAGAAGCTGTGCAGAAGGGCAGCATCCTTAGTGATTAAGTTTGTTCAGAAAGATTTTGCATGTTTTATTCTTGGTTTATTTGCTTTTAAGTAGCCATTGTATTTCTAATATTATTTTGCTTAGAAATGGAACTGATCATAGAAAGCAATCAAGTTCTTAAAGCAGGACTAATTGCCATTCATCAAATTACATGTGCAACGACTAGTTCATTGCAAATTGAAAAGTAAAGCAAATTATTCTGAATATTATCTACAGTACGTGGCAAAGAAATGCAAACTAAGTGTTAAGGATAGATTACAGTTCAGTAGGAGGAGGAGGAAAAGTCAGCCAACATAAGCACCATATGTCAAACCACTAACTGCACTCTGCCCCAACACCCCTTTCCCATACATTAATAAATAGGACTTTACTGAAGCAACTGAGAATTTTACCAATTTCTTCAGTGGAGTCCTACCTCCACTGATCCTCTTTGACAGCACCAGAGCAATACAGAGGAACAAAAATGAGAGAGCTGTGATTCTTCTCGGAGGACATGGATGTGTGTGAAAGTTCGCTTTTACCTTTACTGTTATACCAGATCTATAGTTCATAGGCTCTAAAACATCCCCAGAGCTGGGAAGAAGCAGTGTGCACAGCTCTGTCACAGGACAAGCCCCCACTGACTACCTCACCCAGTAAGATTCCTCAACTGCAGCAGAAGTTCTTTGCTTTTTTTCCAAGAATGGTTTTAATTTTCAACAGCAAAACAATTTAACACAAAACAAAATCCATAAACCACATCCTGCTGCCTGCCGTGCCCTAGAAGTTCTTTCTGTAAGAGCTTCAGTCCAGCCCCCAGAGAAAGTACTCCCACTCAGCACATCCTCCCAGCCTACGCCAAATGTTGTAAGGCCCTTGCATTAAGCAGAACTTTACTGATCTCTTCCACAAATTTAGCATTCACTGGCCTCTCAACTTGGGATCAGGGGACCTCTGATTATCACTTAACTCTGCCTCAAACAGATATTTTCAGAGGCAGCTAGTTACTCATACTCATGACTAAATTCCTCTAAGAGGTCTGTCCAAATAGTGACATAGTCTCCTGGCTGTACTCGTTTCGCTGGCCTACAGAGCAGAACACACTACTGCTATTTGACATCTGTTTGTCAGTATTTCTGAAATGATTTAATAGTGTCACTCCAGTTGAGTCACATCACAAAGCTAATCAACAGAGCTGGCCCTAACTGGCCTTGGAAGAGAGGCTTAAGTCAAGTAGAAATTACTCTCTGGGGGAAAATAAGCTCCTTCAATGCTAGTTTAATCAGCAGTGTGTTTCTACTCTGAAGAATGAAAGCATTTGTAAAACCCTCGTGCAAGAGTGACTTGTGGGAGGAAGAGGTGACAAAGGAATTAAGCTATCCACTGGAGAGCAAACTGTGGTTTGCTGGCTCCACTGGGAACAAAAGGTCTACGGCTCGCTGCCTGGGCTCGAAGAGGACATGACTTGCAGTCGGTGTTTCCATGAAAGCTGTTATGTGATTCATTAGCTCTGCTGGCCCCTCTCGCCTTCCTCCCTTCCCCCCACACCATCATTAAACTCATCTGTTCTCTGGAGCTCTTGCTTGGCAGAAATGGTGTGCTGACATAGAACAGCTAAAATGAGTGGTTCCCATGTTTAAAAGAAAGGAAGAGAAGCAGACAAAGACTGAAGGGAGCACCCAGAGAAAGACCCAAATGTACTCCCTGAGAAGGAAAATCAGACATTGCTAGAAATAATAGTTCTACCCTTTATCTTGACAGGGTCTGATGTTTTGTGGACTGACTCCCCTACGCTGAAACATAAAATGAAGCCACTCCTGGGTCAGGACAAAACAGGCACAAGAAAACAGATCAATACTGCCTTACTGTGTGCACTGACATCTGATAGCCTCATCCAAGCCTTGTAAGCATGTTTTACAAATAAGCACAGTCCCAAAAAAAGTCTAACCCTTGGATAACCCCACTCGTTACCTTGTTCCAGCTAGAGAAGTTAACATTTCCCATTCAACTGCTGCTTTCAAAGTTTTTGCATGTTTTGAATCACTTTTTCCACCTCTTCTCAAAGACATTATTAATCACCACATCACCTGCAGATGTTTAGAGGATAAACAAAACCTCACCATCACCAAGTCAACCAATGTCAATCTTAGCACTCCTGTTCACAAGCACTGGCTGCCTCACTGTTTCCAAGGAAAATGATGTTTGAAAGGCTTCTCTCAATAAATGCTTCTGCACTGCATGGTGTGTATTCTTCCACACAGATCCCATAAAATGTTCCAACTATTTCACAGGTGCCCTCACGGTTCCTTCTATTTGAGGCAGCCAGTCTCAGAAGCAGAAAACTAATTCTACTGATGAACTGCAGCAATATTCACTACTGTTTTTACAACTTATTTTTGGTACTATTTCACAGGTGTTTTCCTTCTAAAAACTCAACATGCTCATTACATTCAAGTATGCAGAGCACTTGGAGATAGTTATTACTTACCCACTTTGCAAGCAGGAGAGTTTTGGCAAAGATGGTGCAAACTTTGGTCACAACACCACAAAACAAAGTTCTTACAGATTATTTTTAAAACGGTTTAAAGTAAGTTTAAAGTTTAAAGTCAGGAAAGACCTGTAGATTGAATATTGTTCCTGGTTCTTAGCAACGTGTAGAGTCATCTAAATTGATACTTGACTGTTGCAATCCTGTAAACCTTTGGTTCCAGTACACCCATTAGACATCAGCAGGGGTTTATTTCAGAAAAGCATGCAATGTATCTAATGTCCACTTTCTCTGTCTTCACTTTTCTGACATTTTCTAGCTAAATTTCTTCCAGAGTCCAACATAGTAAGCTGTCCGCTTCGAACTGCTGTGCTTGGGCCCAATAATTTCCTTCCTGTTCTCAGCAGCACTGACCAGCCCACCCAGAACTTGGGGTTACCACTGCTGTGCCCATATATCTTGCATCTTGACTGTTAGCAGGCACAGTCAGCCCCCCAGAACGTTGCCTCTGCCCTGTATTATTTTATTCACAGGTTTTAAACTAAAGTTGATCTTTGTAGTACAACGGTAGCTACATCAGGCCAAAAGCTGTGCAAGCCCAGGTCCTGCTTTCTGTACCCGCGCTCAACAGAAAACCCGCCAAAGCACTTTTACTCTCTTAAGTATCTGGAAATAAGCATTTAATCCAGGTTACATACATCATAACAGAGGCATTCAGAGTCAGATTTTTAAAGACTTCTGTGGTCCAATGGCATCGATAGAAGGAAGAAGAGTTTTAAAGACCTGTCTGTGGCAACCCAGCACAGTAAGTGCTGGGATGAAAGACTGAAGATGAAACATGCAGTGTCTACAAGATTTCCTGAGAAGAAAAACAAACCAGATGACACTGGATATCGCAAGGACAACAGAAGAACTGATTTCTGTAGTTAAATCTGGAACATGAACTACATCAATAAAGAGCCCTGTCTAAAAGGGACACAAATACTGCTGATGCCTTTACGTTATCCTCTGACTTTCAGCGTCTGAGATCTCACACATGGAATATGTACTCACAATTCATCATCTGCTTTGGTGTTCCTGAAAGTTTTTTTTGTAGTTAAACCACGTTTTGAGCACACAGTTCAATATAAAATCTGGGTTTTAGTCATGTTTATACGTTATGAACCATGAGATCAAACTAAAACAAGACTTAGTGTGGTCTACATTTAAAAACTAAAAAGCTTTAAAAATTTATAAATGCTACAGAAATATAACCCTTCCCCCTTCAAATAAATAAATCACAGGACAAGAGTAAACAAAGGTTGAAAGAGGTTTTCTAAACCCACGGGGAGTCTGCATTCATTTGTCATTTAAGTTAATAGTAATAAGCTGTTCAAATTCTGCCACCAGCCCTGAAAAATCATGGCCAGTCTTCCCAAACTCTGACCAGAAGTTAGCAGTGCCACCCGTGCCATTATCCATCGCCCCACAGTTTATCAGCCCTCCTCAAATGACAGTAACAGGGTTGGTTTCAGCAACACCTCCATAGCTTGCAGTGGGATGATTTCAGAGACCACGTTTGGAACAGCAGTACTTTCCAGCCCAAAGTTCAAGTTTCCCTTAGGGCAGCATTTCTTCTGGTGACTGGGTACTGGCAGCTTTTGTGTTCCTCATTAGCCTGCTGATTAACGTACTGCTAGAGAGTTCTCCACAACACCTCACTGCTGTTCTAGCACTCACTAGCTGATCTATTGTGATCGATTCTAGAGCAGCAATGCAACACCTTCTGCACAACCCCAGAGCTCAGCTATACAGGTTCACTTGTAAAACAATAGCTACACATCTAGACAAAAGCAACGAAGAAACACTGATCACTCAATAACAGCTTCAACTAAATTTTGTGAATGGAAATCCCACACAACAATAAGGCACACAGCGCCAGGAAATCCAACTGATGCTGGTTTCTGTACGTTGGAGCAGTCTGAGCCTGAACAGGAACTAGCAGCAGAAATCTGTGGGCCTACTGTTTTTCCTCATTCGGTATTAGGGCAGCAAACAAAATGAATCAAAGGGCAGTACTTCATCAGGAACAAATCATTATTATCTCCAAGCTTACGGCAGAGACATCTGGCACAAAGGGAAGTAGATATACCTGACTCCTGGCTTTCTATAAAAGCTGCTACTGATTAACATGCAAAGCATTACACTTCTGAAAGACAATGGTGGGAAGACCGTCCACAAAGGCATCATTTTAAATTCTAAGGCCTGGAAAATGTCAGGCTGGAGGCCACAAACAATAGTAAAAGCTAAGACACCAAGCTGCAGATTCTAACAAATTGTATGTACATCACTAGATTAGCTTTGTAACTTTCTAGCTGCATCATGCAGACTAAACAAAATAACATCCAGCAGGCACCCAGGTCCCTCCTTTGTCAGCATTCTGTTCTGACCAAAGGATTTCTTTCAGAAATTCCCCCGAGGACGATGCTTCGAGCTCAGGTATGGAACTGTAATGAATACCATTTACAGGTTACCAGGTAAACAGCCCTAATTCCACTGGCAGGCTCAAAGCTGTCAGCATTACCTATGCCAACAGCCTCTTTTTCCATCGGCAGGACGCTGCAGGTAAGCTCCCGAGAACAAAACCCCAACCCCTGCAGTTACAGCCCTGCAAGCTGCAGGCAGCAGCCCCGGCGTTGCGCAGGGCTGGGCAGGCAGCCGCCCGGCCGTACAGACCTTGGTCGTGCTCCTCCGCTCGCCCAGGCTGGTTGCCCATCTTCAGTCACCGCCAGCTCTTCCCCAGGCTCCTCTAGGACCCCATGCTCTCAGAGACAGACCTGCCTTTATCTGCTGGTAACGTCTGCGCTCCGGTCAACTTACAAAGGAAAAAAAAGTCAGCTCCTTCCTAGTTCCTGGCACCAGGAACAGAGCCTGCTGCTCATGCTGGAGCAGCTGTGGCTCTCCCTCCTACCTCATTACAATATTATGCACTGAAGGCCGGCCTGTGCAGTTAATTAGCTGCCTGACTGCTGGAATAAAAGGAGGGGAGAAAGAGAGGCAGAAAAAAAAGAGAGCTCGCAGAGAAAGAAAGAGCGACTCAACGAGCAGTGGAGGCCACTCAGAGGCGGCAGCAGCGAACTGCAGGCAGCTGAGAGGCACCGATTGTGATTAAGCCCCCTAAAGCCTGAAACCAGCTCCACCACAGACAAGAAATCACCCTGGAAACTTAAGCAGGACTTCTGCGTCCCGGTGCAGCCACATCTGATGAGGAGCCGTGGCAGCAGGGGGTGACTGGCCCCAGAGCTCTGTCATACACCAGTAAATTTGATTACAAATATGATCTGCACACCATATCTCTAGCATCAACATTTTTTTTGACCACACCTCGTCGTGCAAGAAGAGCTGCGTGTGGCAGTTCACAGACTGGCTGATGGCTGATCTTCCTTTGAAATAAATCGAGGTGCTTCTCACTAATGGAGTCATGACACTCATTGGAAACAAGAACCCTGAACAGCTCCAGCAATCTGCATTCTCTGCATGGACAATTAATACAATTACCTTCTTCAAGTCTTGGTTTCAACAAGGAGGTTATAAACAAATTAATACAGTAACACACTGAAAAGTTATTTCAGATCAAAACAGGCTGAAAATAAAACACACAGCAATTAAGATAGCCAATTGTGAATCTATTGATTCAAATTAAAAGAGATTGTTCCATAAGACAGAAAAACTCTAAGACTTCAGCGTAACAGGGAGTTAGTCGTCAACTGTAATTTGTCATTGTTCACTCCATGGATGAAGCTAAAAGCTTACATACATCTGTCTGGTTTGGAAGACAATAAACAAAACCCCTGTCTATTTTATGACTTGACAAGTATGAAATGCTTTAATGAATAAACAATGTAATTTCTATAAAAATTAGCACATTATCAATGACGCTTTTCCTAGAAGCCATCTCATGGTCTCTTGAGCTTTGGTATTCAACATGTCCATCAGTTTCCTCAGAAGAGAAGATACAAATGTCCTCCAACTGCTCTTGAAACATCTCTGACACAAAGAGATTTTCTTGTGTTATAGATTAAAGAGCAACGCCTGCTTTTCATCAACAGAATTCAGAGGAACTGCATTAGCCAATACAATCTCTTGGGCTGATACATTCTGACACTAACTATTCATCATTTCAACACCAGCTTTCTACTTCAGTAATACAGAAGGGGTATCAGAATCCCACTACAGTGTGAGGGTAGAGCTTGAAGTAACTACAAAATGTAACCACAGAGCCAGAGCAAACACGCTTAAGATCTGAACACTGTGCAGGTATCACTACTGGAAGAACCAATCTGCTATTTTTGACAGCAGCGTGAAACAGAAGTCAGAAATTCTACCACCACAATAGGGCGAGTCAGGCATAAGACTACAAGACCAAACCCACAGCAAAAGGTAGAACTCAAGTTTTAAAAACAGCTAAGCCTGAGAAGAGCCTATGGATATCGAGATTAGCATTCATGGAGCACGAAGCTCAAACAGAGGAAGAAAGGATCTGGCACAAGACTTCTAGAACAGTACAGTGCTATGAAATTATGACAGATTCTTGGCTAAATCCATAGGCTACTATTTATTTTCTGAATACTTTACATTTTTTGCCTTCCTCCTCAGCAATAAAGGTGAATGACTAAACCATTTCATCATTCTAAAGTAGACTAGCTGGTTTCTCCATAGGCAGGAAGACTGACTCATCCCTTTGCACTATTCACTTTTGGGCTGCCTAAAAAGACAATAGTCCACAGACACCCTTTTCTAAGTAATAAGAATGAGAATGAGTTACTCAAGGTGTGAAGCAGACAACTTTTTCAAATAGCAAGTGAAAGGACTTATCTGCCAGGCACAGTCCTCCTTCTGTCCTGCTCTCACTGCACAGCAGATTAATTAGCATAACTTTTGAAATTTTAAATTACAATCCACGGTCAAAAGAAGGTTGCAAGTGCTGCAGAATGCTCTCAGATTTCCAGCCGGATAACTGGCACTCTCTTCAGAAAGAGAAGGTCTAGAGAAGGCACTGCTGAGCACGACCTCCAGAGAGTGGACCTGCTGGCCAAGACTGAACCGAACAAGTCCTACACGTGGATGCTGACCATCAATACCAGTGTTCACACCACCGTCCTCTGCTTATTCTATTCATGCTGAAGATTTTCTGAGCACTAAGTGCTACTTATGAACCCATTCAGCATGTAGCTGTCAACCCCTCCCTCTTACCTTACAGTATTGAAGTCTAATGCAAGCCACAGATGCTGGAAAAAAAAAACACAAAAAACAACCAAACAGTGGAAAAATAATAATAAAAGGAATGCCAAGCCCTCTCCTGATATGCATACTTGTCAGACCAGGCCCGCTCCGCATTCCTTTCTTTCCCTCCCTCTCATTCTCAAAATGCAAAGAGAATGGCATTCTGCCAAAGCATTCTGGCTGTGATACATTTAGGCCCTGAGACTGTTAGGGATCATTTCTCTTCAAACTAGCTGAAGGAAAGCTGATAATTAACCTACAGTAGGTAGGCAACACAAAGTTGCGTTGACTTTGCTGGACAGTTTTAGCAAAAAAGACTGAAAATGAAAACAAACAGAGATCACAGATGTCTGTTTAGTGCACTGTTCTGAGACTATCCAAGCAAGCCCCCCTATCTGTTTAGGTATCCCTAGCAAACCTTTTCTGATCTTCACAGTTTGCTTATAACTGTAATGGAACTTCCCTATACGTGCCAGCTTGAGCCAATTAACTGTCAACAGTTTAATGAGTCAAGTAATTACATCTAAGATTCTGCATTTCGGTATCCCTACCACACACCAAATCCTCTTAGCTGGCTCAGCTCCCAGGGCTGTAAGCATGTGCCAACAAAGTCATTCTCAGGAATATACACGAGAGAAAAGGGTCTTCTGTGTTTCACAGGTTGTCCTAACAGAAAGCTGCACGCAAAACATTAGAATGCTTTAATACAGACCCAGTGCAGCAGATGCAAGTTGTGCAGTGCATTAAGATGGCAGCAAAAATGAGAAGGGCACATACTGCAGACAGCGTTGTCAGCAGAAGTTAATTTCTACTTGTTTAATAATGCAAGATGACTGCAGCCAGTCTGTGAATGCCTCTCAGAGAAGTTGTTATCCATAACAGAATCAGGTAACAGAAATCCCAACAGACAGCCACTGTAATGAATTGCTCTCATTCCATTCCTGGCTATAGAAGGAGGCTCATGTAAAACATCCAGCAACAGAACAAAAGAATAATGATGCTGGTCAACCATCATAGTCAGCTCTGAACAAAAAGAAAAAAGGCTAGAATCTTCAATGGTGCTGAAATTTAGTTGAATTACTTCATTCCCAGGGAAATCATTTTGTTAAGTCAGAGATGTGAGGGTTCAGATTCATTCACATTCGCACAAACACGTTACCTGCAGATGTTTGAGTGCATGTGGGTGTCAATACATACATCCAGCTACATGTGGAGCTGTGGTGCAAATGCAGATGAGCATTTTTGTTGCTTTGTGTGCTAAATTTCTGCAGTATTTCTTGTCTTTTTGTCAAGGCGTCACTCAAATACAATCATTTGTTTTTTGACTCTTTTCTTTCTATATCATTTCCGAAGTAAAAACAAATAAATCTCTTTTTCTTGATAAGAAGCATCACACAAGAGCTGTCTCTTATACATGGAAAGGGTAGCAAAATGCAACCAGCCTTCCAGATGAAAATTTAAAGCATATTTATTATTCTTGGGAAAGCCCAGATGAGTTCAGTCATTTGGTTTCTAGTGGAGTCTCGTGGAACAGAGCACACCAATCTCATTAGTGCCTCTCACACCTGTCTGTATCTTTCACAAAAACGAGACAGTAACGAAGCTGAATGCAAAGCACAGCAACCCTCTGCAAACCTGCAGTAGTGTTTGATGTGACAGATCACAAAAAGCAGCCCCTGTCAAAAGTGGATGTACAGGGAAGGAAAAGGACCCCAAGGCCAGAACGCTGTCCTTCAAAGGTATCATTTTCCTTTTTTTCTATTTTAATTGGGGTCTATTAGCATCTTAAGAAGAATTAAACTGCCAGATTTTGCAGTGATTATTTTTTTAAAGCTTTTATTAGGAGTTATCCTCATTCAGAAAAGAGTTATCCTCATTAACTAAGCGTCATCACCATCAACAGAGAAATGCTACACACAAGCCTGTGAGGGAAATCAGGACTTTCCCTTTTTACATGACTAAATGAAAGTGATGAGCAAACAGATTAAGTTGGACAAAAGGACAGCAAGTGCTCAGCCAGAACTAGGAAGGAATTGAAGATGTACAGGCACCATATTCAGCCACTGGGACACGAGCTCTGCCAACCCCACACGAATATGGATGACAGAAAACTCAAAAGCTGAGGTCTCCCTTATGGGAGCTGTACATTGCTCAAACCAAACAAACTGTTCCATGATCTGTCTCCTTTCGTAGCCTTTACCAATTAGGCCAAAATTCTTTGTCTTTTTCTTTCACTATTTAAATTGCTGGCATTATTAAAACAGCATGCTTTGTACAGCTTCATTTCTAGTGCTGGTAACCTTTTTTAGGATTAGGGGGCTTTGTCCAGGTAACCTGCAGTTCAATTCCCAACACAAGAAGCTTAGGAGATCATTTTAACTGTTCATCTCTTTCGAGTTTTCCTCTCCTATATTTCTGCATTGTCACTGCCTTCAGCTATCGATGTTCATCAACTCTGAAGGCCTGCACAGAAAGCAACACTCTTTTCTTGTTCTGGCTGTAAAACATCCAAGATATCTAGAAATAATTAGTTGGACAATTATAACACTGGTATTGATGACTTCCTATGTTTCTATGTAAAATTCAATAGCTCTCTATATAATTTTAGACTTCACTTAGGTTTAAAGAAATAAGCTAATGAAGCAGACAGGGAAAACAGGAACAGCTAGCTTTTATTCACATTTCAGGGATAACCAATACTTCATACTCCAGCTGGCAGAGCTTTATACAGAAATCAATATCTCTGTGAGAAATGCTTTCAGATTACACGTGCACAGCACAGCCGAGTCGCACACCCCAGCTCTCTTTTCCAGTGTCCAAATTGTAAAGCACAAGACTTTTTTTTCTGCTGTTGAACCCGACAGATAACAACTGCCGGCACTGAAATAACAGCAAGGAAGCATATGAATGTGATTAAAGTAGAGAGCCTTGAGGGAAGTGTTCAGAAAGTGTTCAAATTGAGAATGCATAGGGAGTAGGAGAACAGAAACAGGATTTGGAATGACTTCCAGGATCCACTGAGCAGGCAACTTCACCTTTCTGAACCTCGAACCCTCTATTTGCATGTCAATATTACCACGCAAAGCTCTTCACAGAAAGCAAATGGCCATGCAAGCAGCTTTGGAACTCTTCGACTGTGAAACAGCAGAGTTTAAGGCTATTTCCTTTATAAACCTTGAAGGTTCAGCATCTCAAAAACCACTAGTTTCCTATAATCCTGAAACTGAAGACGAAATAATTTTCTATATTTAACATTTTACAAGAATTTATTTACTTTACGGCTTTACAGGTTGGATAGCTTTCCAAGTGCATTCATTTCAGTAAGCATTTTCCAAGATTAGTGATCTCCCCATTTTCTTTTCCCTGTTCTGCAGTTTTTTTCCAGCTCTATTTCTTCTGAAGCATTAAAAGCAATGCAAGACCTCTGTAAATTTGGTTTTTAACATAACAGCAAATAGCTACCTCAGGACAGACCATGGACAGCCAGAGCACCGGGTAAGGAAGCAGAATCCAAGACTTTTCTCCGTGTGTCATTTCCCATTACTTGGGGGTTTTAAAACTGCCAAGCAGAGGCAAAGCCAAACATCACAGCAGAGAACTCCCAGCCAGAATTCCTCTCCAGTTCCATTTGCTCAGCTCCACTTGGCAAGATTGGAGACATGCAATTGGCTTCATCTTCCTTTAAGCCACTTACAATTTACTGCGTTAGCTTCCAACAAGGCAGACAAGGGGAGTGTATGTCAGCAAAAGGCAAGAATGAATAACCTAAACCACACCAAGGGCAGCATACAAATAACCCTACTTAAACACGCAATCTTGGTGTCAATTATTTATTATCTGCAGCATTTGGAACATGTGCTGTTGCTCAAGGTTGAGACACAAATACCAGGGCAGTCACACCCCAAAAAGAAACATTTTTTTCTGCTACAAAATACTGAAATACCAAATGAGCATCACCCCAACGTACCTGGAACTAATATACATTTCCTTTCTGTAAAATAATCAAAGCACTCCCTTGAATAACAAAGGAAACCCAACATAAAAAGCACAAACAAGGCAGGGAAAAGAAATAATGTCTGCATTTAAGAAATGAAAGGAAAATGCAGAACTGAAGAAGGAAATCAGGGGAGCCAAAGAAAGGGGTTTCAGAACAGAATTTCAAGATTTATGCAGCTGGCTGTGTACACAAACATCTGCATTTCTCAACTACAGGAACGTTATTTCTTGGCTTAGCTCCACAGTCAGCTAGAATTTCAGAGTCATCTTGATCACAATCAGAGGTTATTTGTGATGCTATTTCAATGAAGGACAGCAGCTGAAACTTAGCATTCTTTCTACTTAATGTTCTCAGCAACATGTTCTGTTCTCTGTAACTGATTTTATTTTATTTTCCCTCTAAGCAATGATACATTGTATTATAATATGCTTCTGGTATTTTTTCCACAGTGCAACCATCTAGAATTACATCTTGTAACCTTGCTTACTAATATCTAGTCTTTTAGTGGCCATGATAGTGACAAATATTCTCAGAATCTAGGCAGATTTCTAAACAATCTTTTGGACTATGAAACCACTGTGAAAATTAAGACATACAACATCCACACTGCTGTGCGTAGCTCCTGTAAGACCTGAGCTTTCCTCTCTAGGCTCAAAGAAAATTTTGAGGGATAACATATTCTTAGTGTTTATCTGAAACCTTTTTATCATGTATTTAAAGCAGTCATCATCATAAATCTCAGTTCCCCTCCCCTCCATCCGGTTATTACACACAAATGCAGAAGGAGGCTCTCTATTCCAGTGCTAGTATTTTTGTATCTGACACATGTATTTCATTCTGAACTCCCTGCAGTGCTGTTTCCCTGGCTGTATTCCCAGGATCCTGTATTGCATTCTCTGTGCAGGTTCTCTACTCTCCTTGTTATTCCTCTCTCAAGCATCTTTAGCTAGCATCATGTCTCTTTATTGGCTGGAAAATCTCAAATGTCTGTGGATACAACTAAACATTTAAAGCTGAGGATTTACACACCAATTAACTGCAGAACAAGATCTGTGTTTGGGTTGTTAAGATGCATCATTTCCATTAGGGGCTACAGGGTTGCATATCTTAAAAAGAAAAAAAAAAAAAAAGCAACAAAAGCTTGAATGAGAATTCTCTTTCTGGTTACTTTCATTGTTCTGTTTCACAGCCAAACCCTGCAGAGGCTGTGACAAATTGCGAGGTCATGATCAAATTTAATAACATCTCACATTCCCCTGGAAATGCTACCAGGGAGCAGACAAAAGAAAGCATTTGCCGAGCTCCTAGGGGAAAACAAAGTATTTGCTCAGAAGGCCTTGGTATGCAGATGGTGTCGCTGCCTTTAGAAATGGGCTTAGATCTGAAGTCAATAGGAACAAGCTGGTGGGGATGGCACGGAGGGAGGGAACATGCCGCAATGTAGCTTAGGAGGACAACCTCCACACAAGATGGTAGCGCTGGCTCTTTGTTCCTGCAATTCTGCTGTGTCCCAGGGACAGATTGATAACTCCTCTGCTCAATCAATTAAAGGAAAAGCGATTGCTGTATACACATAGGGTGAAAATTAAGTAAGTAAAGAACAAGCTTTCAAATGGCCGCGTCCTTTTGCGAGCTGCGCATCTCCCCTGGCAGCCCGAATTACCAGAAGGCAGCCAGTGCCACCGCGTGGCCACTCAGCGCTCAGTTTCTTCTTCCCCTGCGTTACTGACCAAGCAGGATACACCTAAACACGAGCCCGTAAGGCACAACAGGTTCCTGTTCTGTATGCTGAATATTACAGTAGGTAAGTTATAACTGTGCTACAAGGTGAAAAGAGGGAAAACTCAAACAGGTTCTCAGCAAACCAGGCGCATTTCACACCAAGTAGACTTTGTACCAACCTGTGCTGGGCTTCAGCCGACTCTCCGCGAGCTCAGAAATTGCTCCAGTTGTAATGGTCTTCTTCAGTCTAGAAACTCCAGAAGCTGCTGTCACTCCCGGTTTTGTAAGCATATCATCGCTGCACGCCCTCTTCAGCTATAAGAAAGAGATTTTGTGAGCAACCAGAAGAATCAGAAATTGACTATTCCCATGAAGCCGTCCCAAAAGCCAGGTTCATGGGAGAAAAGGACCGTTTTCATTAGGTAACCCAGTGGAAATATTGCTAAAAATCCTATCTTATTTTCAATTTATTTTTATATAACTTGTATTGCATTCTAGATTTTTGAGAAGTGGGTTAAGGGACGATACTGTTTCAAGACCAAAGATGAGAAACAGGAACAAGTGTTTAAATTAGCAAGTAACTAAGATGATGGGAGAAAAAAGTCTACAGTAGTAGAGTACTGGGTATTGCCAGCTTCTCAGATGCTGCCCTGAACAGCAACCATTGGATTTCCTCACTGGTTTACATTTACTGAAATATTTAGGTCTCTGCATTTCGGTGCCAGCTGACACATTCCATGTCATGAAAGAAGAACTATTTGCCTTACATGCTGCTTTACAGTATATTTTTAAAAATGGTATATGATATCACTATATATTATTCACATGACTTATTGTACAAGAGAAAGCAAGGAACTGTTGTTGCTGTGCTGCCTTTCTTGGGACGGGGATTTGCTTTTAAGTTTACTCTAAAGCAGAACACTTAAGTACCAAATAATCTCAGAACTTTTGGTGAGCTGCTTCCCCATTTCTGTACCTCTCACAGCTTATGTACTTCTGATAAAAACCTGAATGCATTTCTCTTGAAAGTAAAGCATTCTAAAAGACCAAAGCTAGAGACTCCTCAGAAGGGTATTTTCCTATCCTTCACAGTTTGTGACACCTAAGCTGTTTTCACAAATCAAAACCAAATTCTTAGAGGTTTTTTAGTGACACAAGGGGGGTCCACAAGCCACAGGCTGAAAACCACTGCTCAGGTTGAAAAAGAATGCACATGATGATGAACGTTCATCTAGTTAACAGTTTCTAAACGTAAAATCTTAAAGCAAAATAAGATCTCTCTCAACTCCAATTCTTTCTCCTTTTTGTCTCTGACTCAGTCTGTGGCTTCCTGGACCCCATGAGCATGCAAGTTTCAGAAGCTGCTGCTGATCTGCTTCCGGAAACCAAACAATGTTTCACCTTCTGCCAGAAGTTTTTTCAGCTCCCCCTTAGAAGCAGAAAGGAATAATTTCTGACAATTTAGAGACCTCAGCAACCTCTCTACATAACTTAGTCAATGAATCCTCCTTTACAGCAGCAACTGTTAGCTTTTCCTAACTTTCTTTTTTCAAATATACTAGAGGGATGCTCTGAAAGCAATGCCTCCTATTTCATGATGTTGGACCATGATGTTCACAGCAGATGTTGGTGGCATAGCAGTAGAGGCTGAACTTCTCCACCAGGACTGACTGAACTTTGTTGCCGTGCAACAGATGGCAGCAGAGAGGCAGTCTGACAAAACACTGACATGCAGTGCACATGAGGCAAAGGTGCCTAATACCTCCATGCAGAAAAAATTGCACCTGTGGCATTCTTCAGTGCTTGCTGAATGATGATGGAGACCAAACAGAAGATGTGAGAACAGTGAGGCATTTCAGCAGTGATGTCATGGCCAATGGATCCCCTTCACTGGAGCAGATTTTTTTATTTCTGTTTTTAAACAAGTGTGGCATTCAGATTCACGTTCTTCACTGGTTCATAGCTAATGGTGGTGACTGTGCTGACAAATTGTATTTTGTAGCTGAGAATTTGCTCTATCAAGCAGTGCTATTGTGCTTGGTGCCTGCCACAGTTTCCATGGAAATAAATCGGAGGCATTACTTTCGGAGTGACCTATGTAAACTGATGATCTTGCATTTGCAGGTGTTCAATAGTGTGAAAATATTAGCTGTAATTAGGAAGAAAACCCTCTGCATTTAACATATATGCAAATCAATCGTATCAAATTTCTGGACTAGTCTCTTCAGCAGCATCCCTTAGAGGTGCAAAAAACAAGGCAGAAATGCTTGCACAGCCCCGACTGGATTCAGTACCTTGCTGAGCCGAGATTCGAAGGCGAGTGAAGTCGAGGACTTGGATGTCTTCATCCCTGATGAAGTGGTGGAAAGTGACTTTCCTCTGTCAACCCCATGACTTCCTTGCTTTGACACTGCACTCCAAGGCCTGGCAGTACTCTTCATTTTTTCTCCCTCCCAGTAACTCAGTCTACAGACCCTAAAAAAAAAAAAAAAAAAAAGAAAGTGTTAAAAAGTGTCTTTTCATCTGAGAGAGCAAAGCTGAGATACCTGGCATGAGTTTAAAGAGCTGAAAAGGATTGGTCAAATTTTGTTCCTTCTTTTATAAACATAAGACCTCAGCCTACAGTGTTCTTTAGTATACAGGCTGCAGCCATTCATACTTTTAACAATGACTGGAAACATGAAACAACACAGACAGAACAAGGATTTCTGTTGGGACTCTGCAAGTCAGAAACATCTGTCAACCACAGCAGAAAACCCACGAATGCCAAAGCTCAACAAAAGAGCAACTGAGGACACGTGTGAGAAAACCTACAGCAACTGAGGCAACGTTGGCATAAAAAGAAAACTCTTTCTCACTGTTAGATCTAGAACATCTTCAACTGAAATACTACTCTTTTAAAAAAGCCACATGAGAAGCAAATTTCCTCAGTCTTACAGAGAATATTATATCTTTAACCTATCGGTCAGCTGATGTTGCCACAGTGATGAAGATGTGTTTCGCAATACCAAGATCTACAAACCATGGTAAAAATAATAACTTCTTGCAAATAAAACAAAAAGCAGATCCACTATTCCTCAGAGATATGCTTATGCAAGAGAGAAATCCTGCCAGGATCAGGAAATAGATTTTTTTTTTTTTTTATTATAGCTGAGTTGCCAGCAAGAACAACTACTCTGCCTCTCTCAGTAAGCAGGCTGCTGAGAATTCAGTAGCTCAACTCCTGTGGACCTAAATCCATACATTTTCAACCCTCCATTTCCCCAATCCAAACCAGGAGCAGAATAAAATAATTATATCTATATTCCTGAAGTCCCACGAGCCTGCAGGGCTGGGAGTGGGAGGGAGAGGAGACTGCCTGCTATCCCTCCACACTTCAGTATGAGCAACATCTCTCTTCTTCAGCTTCAGTTCTAAAATAGACACAGGACGCAGTTACATATCAGTCCCGTGTTGACAGAAGCCAACTTATTTCTACGGTAAACAGGTAATATCCAAAGATCTACAAAGAGATCAAAGTCTCATCAAGGGGAAAGCATGAAGCAAGCAGTAAGTGCCTGCTGTTTATCACGCAGAAGTCCAGCTGGGCAGGTATGACCTTGGATGGCAACCCTGTGACAGAGGTGCCAAAACAATTTCCTCCTGGCTGAGTCAATAGAAGGGCTTAGGTCACTTTTTTATCCCACAGCTTACTTTCCGCATGATTTCACATTCGCAAATAGCATTCACTGAGCACATGGAAAGCAAATCACTTAAGGGACAAGACACAGTCAGCACTCACAGCAGCTTCTGTGTGCCACCATGGTCTGTTCAAGGAGTGCTGTGCAGCACAGAGGCGAAGGGAACATCAGGTGCTGTGCTGCTGTCTGACAGACCACAGCCAGCAAGTGGCAGCTGCTGTTTATCCTCAGTGCTTCCTGCAAGGTTTGCCTGCTTTCCCTGCAGCTCTAACCTGTCAGCTGCTCAATAAAGAAATTACAACATTACTGGCTAGCATTATTACCAACTACAGATATTCCTCCATTAAAATTCTTAACACATACACAGCATAGAGCCATCAACTGATCTCACAGAGAAGAAAGCAGTACCATTTCTGTTGATAATCGTACTGATCAGCTGGCTGCTTTGTTGAAGCCTGGACAGACACGTAAACCATATTACAATAAAAAATATTTAGCATCTCCAGACTCTGTGATCTACCTTAAGGAGCTTCAGTGCTTGCATGTTTGTAATAAACTGCTTTATAATGAGCATACATTCACTGTATTTATATGGGTGAACAAGCAATTACAGATGCAAGCTATCTTCCTGATTAATCTCCAAATTATGCAGATCTGGGTTTTTGTACAGTCAGTGGTTGCACATACCCGCTGGATTTCCTCATAATTACCTCATACTTTCTTGCCTTAAGATGCACAGATGCTTTCTTGGTGCCCAAAAGAATTTAATTCTGAGTCACCCGTGGCATTTTGAAGTTGCAGTGGAGAGAGATGCTCATGAGGACACAATGCTGGAAGCCAAAGGAGGAGGTACCAAAAAACAAAACAAACCTGAAGCCATATGCAGCCAGCAGCCTGCAGCAAAGCAGCTTTATCGAGTGGTGATAGCTGAGTTGTGCCATCTGGATTTAATAATAATGGACCACATCAAAGAGATGAAACTAACACTGAGAAGAGGATGTTTGGATTTGTTCAGCGTTTAGTTTTCACAAATTTATACGGGAATCAGCATTTGCGAAACGTGAAGTTGATGCTTCTGATGCCATTGACTGACCTGAACCTCTACTGCAGATAAAAAGGTTTCCATCTGTGAAGTGGAACCCCAGTATTTCCCACAAGCCTTCATTCTTCAAAGAATAAAGACAAGTTTCACACCTCTTATGCAGGTTTCGCTCTCAGGCAGGTGACACGCAGTATTAGAAGCACTGCTTCCAGAGAAGTGCCAAATAAAACTACTTCAGAAATCAAATAAAATGGTCCTGTGCTTTGATGGGAGCAGGAAATACATCCCAAGAGTTTGCATCTGCTTCTCTTTGCCTCAAAATACAATTTATTGCATTACGAGAAAATAAACCAAGAAAAGTTTAGTATCAAGTAATGGCTCATGGACAGAGTTAGGCAGGCAGCAATGAACTGCCAAGAAAATGTTCACTTGGGTATCTCCTGTGGCTGCAGACAGTTAGCATGCATGAAACAGAACCTGTGTTTGTGCACCAGTGGATAATGGCTCCCAGTTAGTGTACAATGCTTTGAGAGAAGCCTGCTATATTTGAAATAAATATCAGCGTTTCCTTGCAGAAGAACCCCAGAGAGATTTTGACTTGATTTCTAGGCTCCCCACAGAGGGAAATCTGGAAAATAATAAATAAAAGTAAATAAAAAGCAAATAATAATAAAAATAAAAGTTCCTTTACACAAGAGATGCAGTGAAGCTGCTGTCACAAACGCAATGACAAAAATCACTGCTCTTGCATCCCTCATGTCTCACACATTCAGATGAGCACACTCCTGCTCGCTCTCCCAGATGACAACTTCATAAGCAATGACCAGATTTCTACAATTTTCATTTCTTTCTTCACATTTTCCAGGAGCTTTCCTTAGGAAGCAAACAGATCCCAGCCCTGCCTCTCTCTGCTGTCAGCCAGAGCAGCTCTTGAGTGGGCTGCAATTACAGCCCAGCAGAACGCTCTGCTTGGAGCTGTGCTCTGAAAATGCACATGAACCAAAGACAAGGAGCAACCCCATGCTGAAGTAAGTGGGGGCTCATGCCAAGAACGTATTGCTTAAGAGCAGCAAAAATCAATTCTGTTACCAGTAACTTCCAGAATTAGACTGAAGGTGTTTTTTAAGAAACATATTTTCAATAATTATTTCCTACTCAAAGAACACTGGTGTCTGAGTGTCCTTCCTGTCAGAAATGGGCGCTGCAAATGAAATAACAGGAGGGCTTATAAAAATGGAAAGCTGGTCCTGATGGGGCTTTTCCTCCCAGTAATTCTCAGGATTCCCTGCAGGCATCAGTCTCTAACAGTTCAGGCCATACTGTACAGTACAGCCTAACTCACTGTTTTTTTTAAGGGGATTTGGAAAATCTCGATGTGGACTATCTTGGAAGTTGCCAGAGGAAGCTTTAGAGTGGAAAAATGGTCCATTTTACTTACAGTGCTATTGTTTTATTAAAGATGGAAAACCTAGACAATCCTTCATCAGTCAGTCTGCATGCACTTATTAATAAAAGTTTTCAAAACCAGCCTAGAATGGTTCCCATTTTACGGCTAGAAAAACTGGATACAGAATTTATTCCAACTCCACAGGCAGTCAGCATCAGCAGAAACAACAGCAGGTCCCTTGGATCTCAAGGCTTGGCTATCCATCAAAGGAGGAATCCACCCATCTTGATGAACAAACTTCTAGGAAACATTCTGCTGGCTGTCAAAGGCTGCTTTCCTCTGAATAACTAAATAAAATTAGATTGAACTGAACGGCAACAGAAATTTTCTACAACCGGGAAACCCAGCAGTTCCACTGCTCAGTACACAGATCTCAGTAACGTTTGCAGAAATTAATTTCCATAAGAAAGTCCCAGAGAAGAAAGGAGGACGTGCACAGAGTTCTGTACCCCTGTATTCCACATGATTTAGGTTTCAGTGCTCATCTCTGTGTGCAATGCTGCCTACTCTATAGAACAGCCCAGCTATAAAGCAGAATCATTCAAGTTGCTTTGGTCAAACAAATGAGAAGAATAATTGCCAACGTTCTTTATAACACTCACCTGTAATGAGTAATGTATGAGTTGAGGTTCATTGAGACCCATGAACGCCCATTTCTGAAAAATGAGGCCAAAAGGACCACCTTTGGAGAGAAGACTCTCAAAGGACAGCTGTCTGTTAGTCAGGTTGGTTGAGAGCCCCAGCCCAGTGCCATTTTCCTATAATTCATTTACTTTTATTGTATCAAGATGTCAGACTATTCCAGGACCTTCAGTACAAACTTTCATGAAAGCAAAACAATTCTCCTGTTTGCTGTTGTTGTTTTTGGCATGCAAACTTTGCATCATGCTCATGCTGTCCTCCTAACCTAACCAAACTCTATTATCAAACTATCAGCTGGAACACAGAGATGGACAGCGAGTTCCAAAAAGTGCAAGACCTTCCCTTCTGGCCTGCAGAAAGCTGTACAGCAGGACAGCCTTCTATGCTAAAGCAGAATGATTTTCTGCCTTTCACATAAATTCATTTTCAGGCTTGACAGATGCTTCCATATGAGTCATGTTTGGTTTTCGGGCTGATACCTGGAACCCAGCCAGGTCAACAACAGGGAAGCCCACAGTCTGACACAGGAATTGCCAGGGTGGGGGTTGCTTTTTTATGTGCTATCTGCAAGGAAGACCAGACAAACAATCAAAAACAATCTGTTACTCCCTTGTGGTCATCATTAGCAACTTTCCTTAGGTATCAGTTCCTTTCAGCTCTGTGTGTAATATTTCTGTCCTCAACATCCTCTTTTCATTTAGTTTCCATTAGCATCAAACTTACTGAAAGCATACTATCTCAGAGCACCAATCCTCTGTTACTCATCCAAACAGACTTGCTGGAACTTTTTCTAGTGCAAAGCTTAACTTTCCTTGCAGTTGCATTAAAAATCCCTCAAAACCACAAGTCAGATCACCCTCTTCCGCCCAAAAATCAACCCAGAGGAATAGGTAATAGGTAAAGTGTGCCAGCACCTCACACCTGACACTCTTGCTGGCCATAGAAAACAGAGAATCAATTTTAAACCTGACCCCAATCACTCAGGCAGCTGATTCCTCCGGTCTATCTCAGTAGACATACTTTCCCATTGCATTTGGGGTTGCATTTTCATGTTTTGATGGTAAAGAACAAAACAACAAGACAACACCTTGAGATTTTCATGTCCAGACTGCTACAGCAGGGAAAAAATGGTTGGTTTTATGCATGCCTCAAGCAAAGATGTTTTTGTGTTTTTGTTTTTTTTTTTTTTAATTTCAGTAGCTCAAAAAAAAAAAAAAAAAGAAAAAAAAAAGTAACAGCCAGGCAGTGAAAGAATCCAAACAGTTTTGCACGGAGTTAAAATCTTAGACTGATTTTAGACAGAAAACATGCACAAATGGAAAAGCATGCCCAAGGTCACCTAACTCATCACTGGAAGAATACAAAACAAAGCAGCACTCCAAGAATTTAACCATCAGTAGTTCTGATACAGCTGGAGGGTCACACCTCCAACCTCTCTGCTATTATCTGAAAATTGTTTGCTTTTTGAGGCGTTTTTCAAGGACAGAACAAGCAACTAACAGAACAAAATCTGTTCTTCTGCAGGATTCCTAAAAATCTCAGAAGAAAGCCTTCAATACAGCCTCAAATAAGAACGTTCTTAGTAGAGCACAGGGCTCCCTTCCTCCACAGCATGAGGAACTACAGCAGAGCCAGTTCCTCCCCCTTCCCTTCACAGCACCAGTGAGAAGCTCACAGCCTATGGACACCCCCCCTTTACCTCTCAGTGACAGTTTCTGCACCACTGGTTACTGAGGTAGGACAATCTCTGGTGTTTGTGTTGTTTAAAGCGTTTCCTGCTTATTTCTCAGCGTTCGTAATTCTCTAAAATAGATACGTATTAATCAGCGTATAAATACACCAGATGGTTATGAAGACATGTAAATAACAGCAGAAACGGTCCAAGTGATGACAGTTCCAGGTAGCCACAAAGGACGAGTTTCTGGTCAGCAACTCCACCTCCTGACCCATCCCAACGTTGCTGACAGGCTCCAGGTCAGCAACCTCACAGCTCCGCTTCTCAGCGCTGCTCAGAACAAAATGCTCTCTTCCCACACCAGCCATTGATGTCACTGATGATTTTTCCAGGCACAGACAGAGCAGCACACATCCTGCTGCTCATCCCTACACACATTCTCCCTGGAGTTTGTGATTTGTGACTTTTTTTTTGCTTAGTTAGATCCCATATAGAACACAGAAATTACAGTAGAACCCTCAAGTGCATGTATGGACAGAGGAGATATTTAGCTGTATTTCTTTTCTCCTTGTTTTACATTCCTGATCATTTATAAAACAGGACCAAAAATCATACAAGAAACCCACCAAGCTAACGCTGTGCTCTGAAACAGCTGAGAACCATCTTCTGTTTGTCCATGGATATTCAATCTTCTCCACCCCCTCCTTCCTCACGCTGATTATCTAACCAGCCACCACCACGCATCTCAGAAGAGAAGCTGTGCTACCTCCCAGTGACCTTCCATCATACAGAAAATACAGGGATAGGGAAGCAAAGATATCAGCTGATTTGTCAGCGTTTTGCTCGCATGTCCTCCAGACAACAGCAGCAGCTACCAGCTGGATGGCACGAGACCTGAACTGATGAAGCACAGCCATGTGCTGGCCTGCAGGAAGCAGTTTGCTGTGCTTCTCTGGTTGCAGTGGATGCTGTCTCATCCAAAAGGCAGGTAGGGTCTTCCACTAACTGCAGGACAGAGATATGAACTTGAATGTGGCAACTCTGAACCCATATGCACCGTGCTACTGATCATTGCACATCAGGAAAAAAAAAACCGTGCAGGGTAGGATGGAAACACTGAAAGAAGGGAAGTGGGCACAGGCAGCATGTTCTCCAGCTGGGAAAGCACATAAAGCATGGAAGGCATATGTACAGGTTGCACAATAAATGACAATCTTCCCCAGAAGGGAGAAAATGATGCCATGATCCTGAATTTCCTAGCTTCTGGAATTGCAATCGCCATCACCACAGAGAATTAGGTCACTCGGGGCTTTCCCCACCACGTCCCTGCCTTGAATATAAGGGTTTAATTTATGTTCAGTATATTGCACATTGAGAACAAAATGTTTTTGAACCATTTCAAAGTAGCGACTGCCCATTAACCCAGGTTCTTTGAACTGCTGCCCCAGTGAATGCAGCACAAAGAGAGTGACACATACGGTTAACACTTATGTTTTGTCAACTCATAAGGAGAAGGAAAAGGTTTCATTTTATATAGAGCAAGAGCTATATAATTGCTAGAGAAATGAAGAATAATTATAAGTGGTTTTCTGGGTAATTACCTGCAATTACGTTTTTCTGCAGCATAGGAGGATAGATAGAGGTACAAGAAAGGGAAGGAATGAGCCCATTTTTAGGATGGCAGAGATGCACAGCAGGTCACTGCACAGTACAACTAACTGGTACATAAACACAGACTGGCAAGTTTCCTCTGTGTGTGATGCACAGCTGGGTGACACCACAGCCAGTGCACTGCCTCGAGATTCCTCCTGATTCTGCCCTCAGCTCCAAAATATTGCCACATGTTGGGATGTTTCCCTGATTCCCCTTTTCCACCCATCACAACAGGGGGAAATAATTGAGATCTGGGAGCCATTCCTTAAGGAGATACTTATCCTCCGTCAAGGTGCTGAGAAGGCCGTTTATTAAAATTAGGAAATGGGGAACTCCTGAACTTTTACGAGTGATGTTGTAAACTTCAAGCTGAAAGGCTACTTTGGGAAGGCAACAGTAGTAAATTCTAAACCTGAAGGAGAAGCTAGAAGACTTTTGAATTTAAAAAACAGTCATACTGAACAGGAACTGAACAGATCTAAATAACAGTATCAGGGGTTTGTGACTATGAGTTACTGGACCATTGAGGGACTAAAGGACCCACTGTGGTGTGCTGCATAACGAAATGAAATTGTTTTAAAACAGAGGAAAGTGAAGAGGTAGTACATGTGTGCACGTTAGGATGAGGTATCCCTGCGTTAGTCATCTGCCACACTGTGAAAAAACCCAGCATATTTCTGCAAATCAGACATCCTCTCCACAGCTAAGCTTACAGGGACAGAAAGTGCTTCACAGTTTAGAAAGGGTAGAAGTGGACCAGCATCCTGGAGGTGAAACAAAGAACTAGTAGGGGACACTCATAAGAACTTAAGACAGCACACAAGAGAAGGTGGTAGAGAATCCCTGTTTTCAAACCAGTTCTACCAGTAATCCCTTACTGCTACTTATACAGAACGGTAATTAACATCTCCACAACTTTGCAAAGCTATGTTACATGCTATATAAACACTGCTATTATTACAAACATGCTTCAGCCCAGAGTATACTTCTAAGGCCACCTGTCAAAGTGGTACAGCTCAAGGGCCCTGCAAAACCCAGAGCAGCTGCATGCTTTGGTGTTACGGGATGGGACTGTCTGGCAGGCTCTGCAGTGCTGTCACTGGTCCCCTGCGGAGAAGCGAGCTGCCAAAGCTATTTGTTTAGCAGCTTGTTCCTTTCTGCCCTTTCCTCAGTGGGCTGCGTGAACACGCAGTAGCAGAGGAAAGCCTGCTCATGCTCCTGCTTGGTTTAACTGCTGGAACGCAACACTCGGCTCCCAGAGAAGAAAGGAGATGCAGGCACAGAAATAGCTTCAGCCCTTCTGTCACCCAATTCTCTGAAGCCACGCAGGAGAAAACACAGTAGCCAGCTCTCCA
Organism: Centrocercus urophasianus; assembly: GCF_019232065.1. Classification (NCBI taxonomy): domain Eukaryota; kingdom Metazoa; phylum Chordata; class Aves; order Galliformes; family Phasianidae; genus Centrocercus; species Centrocercus urophasianus. The sequence continues at coordinate 3,551,500 of NW_024884900.1, forward strand.
GATTCACTTTTTGGTAGCTGTCATGACTTCTAGATCACCCCCAGCCTATTTTCTGTAACACAGAATTGTTTGCACTCTACATATTTGCGTTTCATGCAATTTCAGTTTAATTAGAGTAAATACAAAAAAAGTACTGCTGAGCATTACAGGCTCATTCACTCTAAGACGTGCCGACATTCCTACAATCCTGATACAGATATTCCCAGCTTAGAAAGTAAAATACTTACAGTGAAAGCTTGTCCTCTTCTCTGCATTAAGAAGAAAACTGTCTCCCACTAGCTTCTGACAGCATGTGCAAGCCAGACTGAAAATACAGGGCTTGAGCGCTTCCCTGAGAGGAAAACCACATTGCAGCGAGACAGAGAGCTGCTTGAGAAATGATTCACATACGGAAGCAAGCTGGCTTCACCAGCACTTTGGCATTCAGCACACACACGCACACATATATGCACACTTGCTTACTCAGGGGAAAGAGAAATATTATATTTTCATCAAAGCAAGGCAGATTTATTCAAGAAAGCCATTTCAAAAGCACAGAGATGCTTCACGGATTAAAGCAGACCAAAGTTTTCTTTCAATATCTCACCATCCTTAAAAGCAGATCTGGACCCTGGGCAGACACACTAGCAGAAATAGCTGGAGTCAGTCCTGAGTGACTTTTCTTGAGCTGACCAAGAAGTCTGGTCTCTATTTAAGGACTAGAATGAGGGGGATCAACAACCCACTTGCTTAATCTTTCTGAAGAAAATGTAGTCTCTGAAAACAGGAAGGAAAGTGTCAGAGGCTGTGACAGATCAGGCACTGAGAGCATCACTGGTCAATGTCTGGTGGGTGCCAGGCACCCACGATCAGCTGTAAGCCCCTAAGCACTCACCCGACCAGGACAGCTGACACTGAGAGCTCAGATACCTGCAGTACCAACCTGACTCAGCCTGCTTTGCCAGTTTCTTCAGTACCTGAGGACGGACTGGGTCATCACAGGCAGAAGAATTTATCAATGCCTATTTCTATACATCTGATATTTAGAGTCTGAGATTATTCACAGCTCAGATAAGAGAGCAGTACTTCCTGTCATTCATATTAACCAAGCCATGGCAGGTGTTGCCATCTACACAAACGGCGTTTCTCCTCCTAAGGAAGCAACACTGCTTTCAGTGACACATGCATAGACAGTAAGGCAGGCTGCAAGAAGCTCTGCTCTGACACTGGACAACCTTCAGAGCTGAATAGAAATGAAAAGTACTGACGGCATTTACATACTTCAGTTTTGCTAGAATAGAGCCACACAATTTCCCCAGGCCCAACAAGACCAGACATACATTTGTTTATTGGGTTTTTCAGTAGCACTTACATTCATCTGATCTCTTCACTTAGACCAAAGAATTATTCAACACAAAACCTTCTGAACTGAAAAACTGCATTTCTGTTTAATGAACAAAGAGCCCAGAAACAGACAGCTAAAATGAGTTGGCTGAGGTCATAAAGAAAGCCTGCGGCCTGTCCAGGGCATTAACCATAATTACTTTCACACAGCCAGGATGAGAAAATTTCAGCAGCAATATGAATTTCTTTATTTCTTTGTTAAAAAATAAAAAAATAAAAAACAAACTGCCAGGTTCTCACCCTACCAGTAAGTCTGGCCAGCAGACAAACACATGAACAGATGGCACACTGGTTGCATGCTGGTCAAAGCCACCAGCTCTTCTAACAAGGGACAAAAGTTAGACTGAATCTCACTCACCAGTGCACCTTCATAACCCTGCATGTGATGACTGCAGGTGCTTTGTGGTGCAACCTGCATCACTGGTGTAGTTTCACAGGAACAAATAGGATAGCACATAACTTAAAGGAATGGGCAAAGGGCAGAACTTCCAGTGGCACAGCTCATTTGAGACTCAAGCATACATGCTGCATGGAAAAAAAAAAAAAAAAAAGCTCATAGGAGGAACAAATGAAAAGTATCTTTGCATTTACAGACATTTATACTATTTTTAACTGCTTTTGTGCATGGAACAACCTTAATTACAGAGACAGAGATTCCGTAAGCAAGGCTATTATGTCAATAACAACATCTTTTATAAAGCAAGTCTGTAATTCAGCTATAAGACTTGGTTTTATAACTCCAGACAGTAATGTGCCAAGAGTAATTACAAGGGAAAGTCTGCACCAGACAGCGGGTGTAAGTGGATTGAGGCCGTGGCTTTGGTCAGTATTTACTCCCCTTTCCTCCTCCCCCTCTGTAACTGATACAAACTTCTTTATTTTCTCAGTTCCACTACAGATGTCAGGAAGTTCAAGCAGCCAGCAGACATGTGCAGAATGAATCATGGGGCACCGCTTTCCATCCCGACAAAAACAACCGCTGTTCAGCTAACAAGATGCTGCTGCCGATCGAATGGGCGGATAGAAAAGGCAAAGTCCTGGAACTGCTGCCAGGAAGGCTCCACTAGCACAAGAAATACTGCATACACTCAATGGGGGAACTCAGATTTTCTCCTGCAGTGTCACTTCCCCATGTGTACACCTGCAGCACGTACCCTGTGGCACAGCTACCAGCTTTGACCTGCAACCAGAGCAAACATTTCTGCTGGAGGAAGCTAGAATCATTAAAGCTGGAAGAAAGCAGATATGATTTATGGAACATGGAGTGCTACAAGAGACAGAAAAAGCAGCTTGAAAGCAGCTTCCTTTGTTGCCTATTGCCAAAATTTCAGAAGACCAGACAACAACTTGAAAATTTCCAAGGGAACAGCCACAAAGTACGTCAAAAATAGAATTAGGAAACTGCCTGATTCAAATGTAAGAGTCTGTGAGAGGAGCCAGCATCTTGCAGTATTTCTGTCATCTCCATCCAAATCACTGAAGAGTTAATAGACATCTATCCACCAAAAAAATCCAACCCACAGAACATGACAGAATGAGGAAGGAAATCTACATGGCAAAGAAATATTCACAAGCTCTCTGCAATACATACATATAAAATAAAAGCCTCATTGCTTTTTTCCACACACGTATCTAGAGAAGTTGGCGTAGGGACATCTGAAAATTGCAGAGAAAAATTCTCAGCCCTAAGAGGCACAGCAGCAAACCAAAGGCAGTGTTACTACAGCTGCTCCTCTGTTCAAAATGCAGATACATCTCAGTGTGTGAAAAACGCAATGCTCAGCTCTCTTCCCTGAAAGGGGAGATAAGACTTCCAGTGTTCTTTCTCACTTAACTGTTTTATTCCAGTAATGAAATTTAAAAGACTTAGAAGAACAACACCCCTGGTCTTTATTGCTCTTCACTGTTAGTTTTCTGATGCATAGGCTCTAACACAGCATTAACAACACAGAATTACCATATTCAAGTTGCACAGCAAGTTCCTACTACCTACACAGGCAAAGTACTGCACAACCCGATTTGCTCTCTCTCTTTATTGGCCGGGACAGACTTCATGTTGGAGAAGCCAGCATTTGATCACCTCACAGGAGAGGAATCAGAACAGGCATCCATTAGAAAGATGAACAGAAAAATCACTTCTTTAAGTTTTTGCTGATCACTGACAATGGAGAGCTGTGCAGGAAAATTATGGATCAAAGATGGTGTGTGCTGGAGGCTGCCTTCGAAGCAGAAACCCCAATGGGATGGAGTAGGAACGCCCCATCCCACTGCTTTGAACTTCTTGATGCATTTCAGGGAGATAGAAATAAAAGAGCCAAGGTGCCAGCTTTGTTTTGGAAGGATTTGGAAGTGCTGACAGACCCTGAATGGAACCAGAACTGCAGGGCATGCCTGGATGCAAAGTGTGCATCACAGGGAGCCCAGCAACCACAAGAACTAGGACAAATTAACTGAGAAAAGTGATGAAGCACAAGGAGCTCAAACCCCAGAAGACTAACATGCCCTCTAATGAAGATCAGGATTTCAGAAGAAAAAAAAGCTATTTGCAAGATTTGGTTCTCTATACAATAATATCCTGAAGTTCCATTCTTGTTCTTACTCTGCATTTCTTATTTCTTTTTTTTTATAGATAGTTTAAACAGCACCAGCAGCTTGGTAACCCTTATCTGTTTTAAAGACAGTGAAACAAAGGCACCTAATTTATTGACAATGCATCAAGAGCTGGTAAGGATCTACAGCACTCATTGATTTCAGCCCCCAGCCAATAGGAAGTCAGCAGCTTTGCAGAAGCTGGGCCTGCTGTTACTGATAGGCACCCAGACCTGCAGCACAAAGATTTGGCTTTGGTGGCCTAATCAAATGCAGGAAAAAGGGGGAATCTAAATTAACATTCAGCAACTGATTGCTTCCAGTCAACTTGTTTAAATGACTGCACTCGCTGCTGCCTGAAAGCTGAAGCTCTCAAACACAGAGATTCATCTCCTCCAGCATTAATGGCTGTGATACAGCATAACCGTTAAGAAACCTGCAGGAGGGAATGCGAGGGACACCTGGGAACCCATCACTTGGGGAAGGCAAAAGGAACTACTGCTGGTAGAGAGCAAATGAGGACTGATTGGCCAAGAACAACCAAGGAACTTGGCAAAGGAAGCCGCTGTGTGGGACAGAGGGGAAGATTAGGAAGTTCAGGACAGCAAAGTTGCTCTGGTAGTGCCCAAATAGCAGTGCTAGCATGATGCCCAGCCACAGTATGGGGATACAGAGAAAAGAGAACATAGAAGGCAGATCATTTTTTTCTACTACAGACTGAATAAACCTGAATAGGAACGTCTGTTCCTGTAGTGAGTACCACAATTCCATATCCTTCATTAAGATTAATTAGTTCACTTGTTGGCAGTATCAATGGAAAGGTCAAGCACAGGATTGATCAAGGAAAGCCAAGCTTCCCTATTGCTGTAGGAGCTGCTGGGAAAGCCATGCTCCTAGCATGGCTCCCAAAAGTTTGGGCTCTCACTGCCCACATAACCGACCTCAGTTCTCTCACCTGAGGACATCTAATATGAGAAACATCAATCTTACAGCCTTCCATTACCATTAACATTCACTATCAAAGTGAAGAACTAATGTATTTCCTCTTTGATGTTGTGGGTAATCTCATTCAGAGCGTGCAAACAGCCTGAGCTGCCCCGCTGCATCTCAGGGAGCTGGAAGCCTTCTCCCAGCAAGAAACCCCTGCAGCAGTTACCATGGTAACACCAGTATGAGACATTCAAAGGCAGCTCTCCCATAATCACTTCTATTAGGGATCAAGAAGCTTTATTAAGAAAAAGCAGAAAAAGCTTGAAACCAGAGACCTGGGTCTGGTAACAGAGTAAGTGGACAGGGAGCATCCAGAGATCTGCTCTTACACCTCCTGGCTGCACACAAAGCGCTCGTTCCATTCAAACCTGAGGCAGCACTGAAGTTGGCACAAAAAGCTACTTTTAGTCATTTAAAAATTTGTTCCACCGCCACATTTCAGCAGCAATAGCTCTATGAACCCCTCCAGAAGTGCAACAGGGGGCTGTGCTGTGGCTCACTACCGCAGCAGGGCCGGGCTGTGGGACGTATTGCTGCCCATGGCACTCAGAGGGCCTTCCTTCCTGCAGGGGACATCGGTGGCACTGCAGGTCCGAGCAGCGCAGCACCACCTAACAGCAGCGGGGCAGCCCCAGTGTCACACTGCTATGTGCATGCAGGTACGTAAGAAGCTCACTTTGATGAAGAGCTCTCCTGGGAGAACTAGAGCTATGAATGTCAAACAGTGCATTTCTTGAGGTTTGAATCTGCAGCCTTCCAGACCGGTGGAATGCAACAAAGAATCTGCAGGACCAGATCTCCAGCCACCAAGTCACTGCGAGCTGGCTAAGGCAGCTAACAATTATCACCTTGAGATTCCCTTTCTGCTGCATATTTCCATGACAACTTTCCCCAGTATCAACTTCTTCACATTGGAAAGGTCTCTCAAATGAGAGTTTGGGCTCCTATAGCAACGGCTGAAATCCCTGGGAGATGATGATGTCTGAAACTTTACACAGATCTTTTTTTAGCCCACAACACGAGTGCATTTTAGATTTCTTAGATCAAAGCAAAAGTTTGCCTAGTATTGGGGAAACTGGGAAGAAGGAAACCGGTAGCTCACTGAAGTGGGACAAAACTGAAGGAACTGTGGTCAAAAAGGATGTTCACTTTGAGATATAAAATGTTAAAGAGAAGGAAGAGAGGATCAAACAGCTCAAAAACCACACATCCTGCTCCTTTTCCCTGAGCTACAAATCAGAGCCGCAAGGAACAGGCCTGCTGATCCTAAAAGGAGATCTTCTGTAAATCTGTGTCTATATCACTGCAGTCTTCCTGACCTGAAGAAAAACCAGCGAGTCAGGCTGGCTGACTTTCCCATTTTACCTCCCATAAACCTGCTGCCATCTCCACAATGTGACCTGTTATTAATACTTCAGCTGTCTGCCATCATAGTGACAGATTCTCCAGCATAGAAAGCCTTTTTTCTTTTTTAGTATTAGAAGAAAAAAATATCTGCACTATCAAACATAAAATTGGTTAAATTCATAAGCCAAGGGAAGCATAGATGTTAAAGCAACTAAATCCACTGGATTTAGGCATATTTCACAAAGCAATTTATTGCTGTAATGTCCTTTCAAAGCCAACAACTTAAAATCTCATAGGTAAGAAATCATTACATTTAGAACCTGGATGAAAGGTAGGAAAGCTGCAGCCTCAGTTCATGGATATGAGAACTACAGAGTGAGAACGTTAGGTGGTACTGCTGGAATGGAGCCCAGCACAGCCCTCTGTAGCCATGGAGAGCCTATGGGCTCCAGGAGAGGCAAGGACTGCAGAGCAGCCAGCTACCAGCACTGCAAACCTGCTGTGCTTTCTTCTGCTCATGGTACAATGGAAAGGTTTTCCTTCTTCCGTGAGATCAGTAAACCTGTCCTCTCTTCCTCTCTGTCTCTTGGGCTGCTGCAGTTCTGGGAAAGGAAAAGAGGCAGGCAGGTAGGTGTGAGAGTAAAAAAGAATGGATTAATCTCACTGTTTTCAGCTTCCATCTTCAGCCACTTCCTGCTTCAGAAAGGACTCAGGAACTGACAACGTGTTACAAAATAAAGTTGAGCTACAAAAACCTTTGGCTTTTGTTTTCAATCAGCACTGCCAAAAATGACAGCTGAAGCCTATTCAAAATCTTGGAGGGACACACAAAACCAGGATTTCAAGCAAAACCATTACTTCCAAGGTTTGAACAATCTGCCTTTCAGAACCCTGTCTGGAGAACATTGCAATGCAGGATAACAACCGAGTCACTGCACAGGCCAAGTGAAATACAGTCGTGTAACATTCCTGTATGCTGCCCTCTGCTGAAGTGCTGAGCACAGTGGGTCCATCACAGGCCTGAGCAAAGCCACCGTCAGCTGCACCTCATCTTGTCATCACACTGAGAGGACACACACAGAATGAAGAGGTTTCACCTGGGGCGAGGAAGAAACAACTTAAAATTTCACATGAACAACTCATCAGAGATGCCTCAGACTCTCAGATTCCCTCTCCAAGCCTTGATGTTCCATATGACTTCCCTCATGTGACTATTTGGATAATCCCATCAGGACTTTTCAAGCACATATATTTGCTCAAAGGTGGAACAGAGAACAGCACGAAGGAGAAAAGGGTAAATACCTAAAGGGGAAATAGAAATGTTTAATTCAATATACATATTCATAAATAAACATAATTGTTTCATATAAACGCAAGTGAAAAAACTTGTGAAATATTGTTATATTCACAAGCTAACATAAACTCATGATTTTGGGTTTGGAAACACAGAAAAGAAATTAAAAGCAGTATTCCAGCTTCACGTGTAAACTCACAGCATCAAATGCCAGCTCCAACATATTTTCTTCCCTTTATGTCTTCGGAAAATAGGCTTTGCAGATCAGCCCAACTAGGTTAGTGTGGATCAAAGAGAAGATTGAGATCTACAGTTCAGGGCTCCCTAGGGAGCTCAACCTGCCACCAACCTCCCCTCTTGTATGAAGATCCCATTGTAGTAGATATTAACAGCACGCTTTGCAACAGTTTCTGACCTTAAAATACAAAAAGCCTTGAAGAGTAAAAGAATAGCAAGGGAAGAGCTCTGGGCAGGTCTGATGGTCCAGCCAGCAGAGGGCAGTGGAATTTAAGAGGAAAAGAGGAAAGTTGATGAAAATAACTTTGTCACTTCACTTGAAGAGGTACTCAGTCAATCCAGGTTGTTTTTTGAACCTGCATATCCAGCGCAAACAAGACACAGGGCAAGAAGTTTAAGAAAGTGAAAAGAAAGAAGAAATAAGAAAAAATTATTTTGGATCTGTTGGATTTCTAAGCAGTCACCTTTCAGAGCACCGCATGGCATCAGGAAGATTTCATACTTAACCCACTACTTAAGAACATGGAGCAAATCTTTTACATCATTTTCAATTCTTGAAACAGATCTGAAGCATCCTGCTGAAGCTATCGTAGCTATTTCTCAGCTATTTTCTTACGTATGGGTAACAAAGTTAAACCAAGCCAATGTTGAAGTCACCAAGGCTATTTCCTCCAAGTGAACCCATCTGCAGTCTGCTGGGCTGAGCAGAGCACTGCTTGTGCTCCACATAACAGCAAAATGAGATGGAATACACGTGTGTGGGTGAAGGCTTTTAACCTTGGCAGCACCTCGCTCACTGAGGGGGGCACTGAAGAAGAGTTTCCCACTCCGTTACCAAACAGAGCAAGCATGGAAGGACTGAGGTTTCTATATGACTTGCTGTGAGCTCAGTTTGCATTCTGTGACAGAAGGGCAGACTTTCATTTGCTCTCTAAGCACCTTTGAAGTAAAGCTGCCTCTCCGTGCCTCCCTGCACCAGGGGCTGCTCGGATGGCCGCAGGAGATCCCCGGCACCTCGCACCTTCACACACCTCAGGAGAGCCCTGAGGGCCATCGGATGAAGCCTCGCCACCGCAGGGACCTCCTCAGGGCTCGGCCCGGTGCTGTGCAGGAACACCACCGCAGGACCCGCAGCTCCCATGGCGAGGCTGACCTGCTGCGCCCAGAAGTCACTCAGACGGAGCGGCGGGCAGGAACGGCGCCTCAGAGCTTCACGGCGCCTCAGAGCTTCCCGCCTCCCCGCACACCTGAGGCAGAGAGACCCCGCACTGCGGCTCCTCAGCCCTCCCGCAGCCCGCGGCTGCCCCCAGCCCGCTCCCAGCCCTTCTCCATCCCACTCAAAGCCGCTCTCACCTGCTGCCGCCTCCTCTGCCGCCGCCTACCTCCGCTGCCGCCCTGGAGGATGCTCGGGCAGCCGGAGCGCTCACCTCAGCTGCACCGGCCCCAACGGCCGCCAGGGGGCTGCGGCACGCCGGGTAACGGAGCTCCCCGCCCTCAGCGCGGCCAATCGTGTTTCTCGGCGCGAAGCGTGCCGGGAGCTGTAGTTTCCCGCTCTGGCGCGGCCGCGGCGCACACTGGGAGATGGAGTCGCGGCATCGCGCCTCACCGCGGGCGTCTCCCTCAGCGAAACTACGATACCCATAGGCACCCGCGCGCCACTCCCTCCGCGCTACGGAAGCCGCGCTGCCTGCGGCTGGAGCGGGTCGGGGCGCCGAGGACAGCGATGGCGGGCGCACCTCCGCCTTCCACGCCGGGCGGTTCGCAGCCGCCGCCGCCTCTGCAGTACAGCGCTCTGCTGCAGCACCTGGTGGGAGAACAGCGGCGGCCCCGAGTGTGGGACCCCAACACCTTCGGGGGCATTCCCAGCCCGCCCAAGAGCAAGGAGCAGAAGATGGTGGAGAGGGCCATGGAGAGCTGCGCCTTCAAAGCGGCGTTGGCCTGCGTGGGGGGTGCGGCGGGGCTGGGAGAGCCGGGGGGTCCCGCGGTACAGGGAGGGGTTGGGGCTGAGAGAGAGGCTGCGGCCCCCTCAGTTCTCAGGGCCCGTTCTGGCCCGTGGGCCCGGGGAGGGGTCTCCTTCCTTCCCTCCCCAGTTGAAGGAAGAGTGCTCCGTGCTGTGTGCCTGCAGTAAAGGAGGGTCAGCATCATTGCCCACCACAAAGAGGGACAGCCCCTCATGCTGCCCATAGGACCGGGGCAGCTCTGATCCTGTGAGGAGACCTCTGCTCCAATCCAGAGGTTCTTTTCATAGCCATCGTCTTTCCCAGGGTTCGTCCTCGGAGGAGCGTTTGGGATCTTCACTGCTGGCATCGACACCAATGTGGGCTTCGACCCCAAGGACCCCTATCGCACCCCGACTGCCAAGGAGGTGCTGAAGGACATGGGGCAGCGCGGCATTTCCTATGCCAAGAACTTTGCCATCGTGGGCGCCATGTTCTCCTGCACTGAGTGCGTGGTGGAATCAGTGAGTAATGACTCTCAAACATTACATAAAGTTTTATTATACACTAGTGATCACCTTTCACGAGTCCAAGCCCCCTTGCACTGTGATGAGGGATTGGCTCGTTTCCTTTTGCTTCTTGCTCATTTAAGCTTTTCAGTTCTAAAGGTTTTCAGAGCTGTTCTCTGATGGAATAAGCAGACCTGCGTGCAATAGTAAAGACCTTTCCCATTCAAGTCCTGGAATTTGGCATTACTTTTTGAAACCTGAGTTCCAAACAACTTGTTGTTGTGTTAAAAGATCAAACTGGGAGTTGCAACATGGCCATCTGAGCCTCTAAAAATTGTATGTGCAGAAAGGGATCCTTTGATGAAAGTTCTGAAATAATAGACCTGTTTTCATCTTGCCCCTAAAGCAAGAAATGACCTCGTGCAGCTCGGCATTAAAGCTGTCATCCATTTTCTTAAGTAGGAAGATGAGTCTGTTATGAATGTCACTACTGTCCTTTAATTGAAAAACACAATTAGTTCTTATGTAAAAGAAAAGTGTATCTGTTTGCACAATGAAGCAGAACAAACAGATGTTGCACTGGTGAAAACTAGCGTGCTCATGCTATTTCCATAGCTAATGTTTGCCCGCAGGGTGCTGATCCTCTCCCTGTGCTGAGCAGCAGGCTGCAAGACCAGGCTGTGCTCACAGCGCCTTTAAAATCTGTGAGCTGCTTCCAGTGGACAGTGCTGCCTTCTGGGGGCTGTATGGGTTCACCTGCAAGTCTGCTGTAGCACTGCATTGCACCATGCAGATGTGTCTCACCTCTCCTGCTGACCCGCTCCTTTCCCTCCTCCTGGCCGTGCAAAACCTTTTACGGTGCAGGGGGGCCATCTGCTGAGAGCAGAGGGAAAAACATCCTCATCTGAAACAGGGCTGGAAGGTCGCTTCATCTCCCTTGGTATTAGCACAGATGTCGAGCTGTTATTCCATATTTACTTGTTGTCTCTGTTTTTTAATTCCACAGTATCGTGGAAAGTCAGACTGGAGGAACAGTGTTATTAGTGGCTGCATCACGGGAGGAGCAATCGGCTTCAGAGGTTGGTGATGCCTGTTAGCAACTACTGTGATAAGGCAGCAGTTTGGTATGGTAACAAGCAGCATTTTTAAGGCAGCACACATTGCAAATCTCTTTGTATGGGGTTGTGTAGATGTCAGCATGAGAATGTGCTTGAAGTTGGCAGAATTGCCATCTCTGTCGTTTTCCTGTCATCTTGAAAGATATGTGTGGGTAGGGAAGGCTGGTTGTACAGGACAGGGAGATCGGAGAAAAATGAACAGAAGTGACTTGAAAGCAAATCAGGAAATGGTGCTAGCTATCCACATGCTTCTGGGGTGTCATGGAAAGGGAGCCAAAAATATGTTCTGAGCAACTCGCTGAAGTTACAGGTCTTGTGTTAATAGAGCTCTACTCATATATATTGTTTCACTGGCAGGAACTCTGTTAACTTGCACAGCTTGTACAATGCTTCCCTCCTTTCTCCCATCTCAAATCAAACAGGCAATTCTATTTAGCTGCACAAGAGCAGGAGCACTGAGATTTTCATCCAGCAGGACCTAGTGGGGACTTCTTGGGAAGCTTTGACTGTTAACATCTGGAGAAGAGCCCCAGGCAGGAAGAGAGCTGTGCTGCTGCTCAGCAGAAATATCAAACTTCACTTATTTATCGTTAAGAAAACAAAATCAAACAGACAGAAACAGTTTACAGAGCATAGGAGAAATGGAAATGCTCTCAAAAGAGCTTCTAATTGAGCTTGTTAAGTTGTGTCTGTCCTGAACCTAATCCTCTTAGAGCATTCAAAGTAGCAGCTGCTTTTGCTGTCCATCCTTGCCCAATAATGAAGTCGCTTGCTTTGAATCAGAGCACCCTGCAATCGGCAGTGGCCACTGCTGTTTTCTGTCCTAGCCTGCATAGGGAGACTTGGCAACACTGCACGCAGTCACTGTGTTATGCTAATCCAGATGTTGGGAGCTGCAGTCCCATCTGTGCCAGGTTACCCCCTTTCCCTTGGGCAGTGGCAGCATCCCCTGGTGGAGGACCGCCAGGTTCCTGCAGGTGTCAGCTTCTCAAGCCAATGCATTGTCGGCTAATTGCTGCGAGGAATCTTTTTTTCCCTGTTTTGTCTCATTCTTTCCCACCCTTTTGCATTGCAGCTGGTATGAAGGCAGGGGTGATCGGCTGCGGTGGATTTGCTGCTTTTTCCGCAGCAATTGATTATTATCTGCGGTAACGGCAGGATCCCTCGGGAGCAAGTTTTCCTCGCCTTCCAGTGCTGCTGCTCAGAGCCTGCATCACGGCAGAAGAACCATCAGGCCTACCTTTCCACTGCCTTGGAGTCCTGATCAGTGCAAGCTGGATGATGCTGGCTGCTTTTCCTGAATGACTAACAATAATCTGGCTGCGAGCCTTGGCATGCTGCTTCAGGCAGGCCTGCAGGAATGTGCAAGGATGGAGCCAGGCGCAGGGAGCAGTATCACCAGTACGGATCAGCTGACTGTCAGTTTCCAGGAAACAAGCCTGGACTCCGAGCTTTCTGGATCCTTTGGGTCTGATTTTGATTAAGTCTGTTGCTAGCATCAAAAGAGGCAGGAGGACAATCTTCATAAAGAAATGCAGTGGTTTATGTTATTGTGTTTGAATATGCTGCAAGTGTTTAGCAGCTCCTGGTTTGCAGCTTGCTGCTCTGTTGGGGAGAGGTAAGATCCTGTGGAGAAATAGTTTGTTCCAGGCTTTTCTTAAAATACCAACCGAAGACAAACCACCATCTGTACAACTTGTCTTATTTCAAGTACAGAACGAATGCCAGATTTCTTTACCATTTCCTAAAGGGGAAAAGCAAGAAGGAATCCTGTGCCTTAGAACCATGTGGTTCCTGGCAGATGAACAAAACAGTTGAAGGGTAAAAAAGAGGTTGTTGCAGATGTATAATTCTCTGTAGCCATTTGGCTCGCCTGATTTAACCTCGCCCTGGGAGTACAAGCAGTTCTGCTACTGCTTTATACTGCCACAGGCTCACACCCTCAGTTCCAGCAGTTTGATGGCTGGGCTTTAAAGCAGAGTTGTGAGAATAAAGACAGATAACAAGGCGTTCACTTAGAACATTGTCTGCTTCCCATCCTTTTCCTACACCTCCTCTGAGCTCCCCAGTGTTAAACTGGGAGAAAGTGAAACATCACTTCTGCAGAACACCGGTGCTGAAGTCAGAGCACCTGCTCATGAGCTTGGCTGGCTGCTCCTCTTTGGATTTGCATTCTTATTAGCTGTCTTGTTTTTCTAACCAAATTCTGTTTTTGGACCTCAGGGGATAATTTTTATATTCAAAATAGTTCAGATGCTGTTTTAACCTTCTTTGAGCCACAGTGCAAGGGCAAACACCCACCCTTGCAATGAAACAGCAGGATTTAAAGTGCAGTGTGAACATCTAATGGGGGTTCTCCCACCTGCTTCCCCTCTGCATTCAGGGTTTGACATCCCAGGACAGCACAGCATTTGCTTACCTGGAAGAGCAACACCAGCTGGGTATTTAGTGAGAAAGTGGTCACTTTGGAGGCGTGCTGTCTCCCATGCCTACGTGGAAAGAAGTGGGGAGACAGCTCCATGTGATCTATCAGCTGAGGTTCCCTATCGCCTGATCTCCCTTGCTGTGCCTGTTCAGTATCCTCAGGCCAGAAGCTGTGCAAGTCAGCTGAATTTGAAGCTTGAGTAATTCTGGGCTGATTAAACAAGCTGGCTCCAGACAGTCCAGGTTTTTTCCTCCAGAATGTACTGAAATGCAAGGATGTAGCCCAAACCATAAGATGTCTCCTAAAAGATTGCCTGGCACGATGCCTGTGCTTGTACCACTGGCTTAAAACACATCTAGCAAGATTTCCATGACTGAAAGAGGAGCAGTTATGGAGCCAAGGTGATCAGCTCGTGCAAGCAGCAACACCACAGGGCTCCTTTTGTGCAAATGTTGGGGCTTTGCGTTTTTATTAACAGGTTTTTTTTTTTCCTCTTCACATGGTTTACAGCCATTTAAAGTTTATAATCTACAGAAATTGAAACAGAACACAAACAAAAATATATCCTTAACAACTTCTGAAAGTCAAATATTAATTAACAGTTCTATTCTACCTGTAGCTGCAAAAGTTCACCCCCCTGCCTTCCCCTCCTGTGGGGACAAAGCCCATCACAGGGACAGCTGCCACCTGCTGTGCCGGGGCTGTGCGGAGTGGTCCCCGGCCACCATCACACAGGGGGATTTGGCTGTACACAGCCTCCATCTGGAATGACACTATGGTGGACAGAGACTTGGACACATGTAACAAATCAGACACGCACAGGGATCCGTTGTGCAGTCACATCTAGTGCTCGGCCTCCTTCCTGGGTCCTGGGCCAAGACAGACGCCTGGTTATTTTCTGCTATGCTGTTTCCCTTCTGTTTAGCTGGTAGTCAAGAGGAGCAGGGGCTGGAGTGTGAGCCCTTTAGAGGGAGACCAAAAGACCTCCCCTCCTGTAGTTGCTTTGCTGGTGGGGGGCTGGCAGGTGCTGTCTTCCCCAGGGAGGTGGGCTTGGGACATACCTGGAGCATCAGCCAGGCTCTACCTGGAACAGTCTGATAGTCAGGTGGGTAAAGGCAAGGCTGGTAGTGGGGACATGCTTGGTCACCTCTCATCCATCTCCTTTGGCACAGGAGTGCGTGGGGCCACTGCAATCGAGGAGGGGGCTTTCCCCATGATAACACAGAGTGGGCTCACAGAACAGAGGCTTTGTGTCCCAGCAAGCACCAGCACCCACCTGTAAGGGCAGGTACACAGCCATTAATGCAGCTTTGTGAGAAGCACTGCTGCCTCCAGAGTGAGAGCCAACGGAGCCCACAGGGGCTTTCCTCCTCCTTTCCCTAGGCCACGGAGGGGAACAAAACCTCCCCTTCCTCACTGGGGCTTCGGCCAGCTTTGTTGTGGAACGCAGATGGAGCTGCAGTGCATTGCAGCCCAGGGGTTGGTAACCCAGTGGCAGTGCTTGGCTGGAAGGGGCACGTGCAGAGCTAAGGCAGGGATACAGAAATGGCAGGGAAATACTCTTGCTTGGCAAGAACAAGGCCTAGATCCTAGACCCTGTGAGGGGGAAATTGTGAGACCTGCAGAACACCAAAGGAGGTAACCACCATGCTGCACCCCTGCAGGTGGAGCACAGGGAGCAAGGAGACTGGCCTGAAGCACCCAGCAGGGATGTGGTGGGGAGGCAGCAGTGCTCTGCTTTGTGCTCTCATGGATGCAGAGCCAGATCCAGGCGGGGGGTCCAACGGCGCAGGCAGCGAGGCAGAGCAGAACTGGAGCCAAGCAGCAGCTGGGCACTGGTGGGTGCTGCAGGCTTTGAGCAGGGTGAGATGAGGGCTGCTGGGCAGGAGTAGCGGGTGGGAAGGAATCCAGGAGAAAGTAAGCCAAAGGAGAAGCCTGTGTCCACAGCCCTTGTCAGTCACTACCTCATCCGTTGAACAAATATACATAAAAACAATTCTTGAACACAAGAAGGGACATAAGACACGACTACTTTACAGAGCGGCACGGCGCTGGGGCGGCACCAGGCCATCAGTACACGATTGTACAGGAGCTGCAGGCAGCACATCTCGGGTCCAGGCTGATGTCCTCAGGGGCCGCGATCCGGTCCATGGCCCTGGCAGGGAGCTGGGAGTGTTTGCAGCCGGTGCCTCCTCCCTGCGGGCTACACGTCCGTGGAGAAGTAAAGTGTGTTGCGTTTCAGCTCCGTGAAGGAGATGGGAGGATGCTGCAGGTAGTAGAGAAGGACCTGGACCTACGGTGGGCAAACAGGGGGTGTTAGGCCAAAAAGGAGAGGGCTGCCAGCATGCCCCGTTGCAGCAATCCCCAGTGAGGACAGACAGGGGAAGCCCTTTAGGGGCCCCTGCACTGCCAACTCGGCTCTTACCTGGGCCATCACATCGTGGGACCAGATGTCCGATGCCAGGGTGAGGTGTCCTTTGCTCTCCCCCTCTGAAGGTCTCAGCAGTGTTGGCCCAAAGACTGTGGCCAGATTGTGGAGGGACATTTTGTTGATGGGCTCCTTTTCCGCTACCCTGTAGGATGGGGAGAGAGCACAAATGCGAGCCCCCAAAGCTTCACCCCCAGCGCAGCACAGCCATGGGGCAATGTGAGGGAACAAACACCAAGCCTTCCTCCCCACCCTTCAGTCCCAGCATTGGCTGTTCAGACCCAGGGGCAGGGCAGAGAGCTCAGCCCCCTTCATGGCCTCTGCGGGAGCCGCCAGGCCTGGCTGGGAGCCCCAAGTATGATGTGGCAGCGGTGTAGCCTGGCCTGCTTCTGATCTACAGAGCCTCCGCCCTGCCCCAGCCCCTGCAGGGCATGGGGGATGCACACCAGCCCCTGGCCCCAGCTACACCACACTGGGGGACTGCACTGCCATGTCAGCAGGTAGCCACACTCCTTGGCTGAGCCCCAGCCAGGACAGCAGATGTAGGAACTGCCTGTGCCCAATTCTTGGGATGGAAATGGATTTTCCTTCCCCACCCCCAGCAGCAATCACTTTTTCTGTTTGCTTTTAGCCAAACCAGAGAAAAACAGTTCCTGATGTGAGTAACACGAGCTGCCAGTCCCATTCCCAAGCTCATAGCACACTGTGTCCGGGCTCTGCTGACAGCTGCATGTCCACCACTGCTGCCCTTCCCCAGTCTCAGAAGGGCTCTCCCTTCCCCACATGGAGCCGGCACAGGAGCTCCAGCCTCTGCCATGCTGAGATGCAACTACAGCAACATAAGGTGCTGCATGCAGCTTCAGGATGGCTCTGCGGAGCTGAAGACCCCTGCAGACACGTTATGGGGATTAGCACAACGTGCTTTGCTCCTGGATTGATGGGAAAGGATGCAGTACTGTTTTCTAAGAGGGCACTGCATGGTTCCAAATTGATTCCCCGCCCTCTGCTGAGGCCACAGAGATCTCATCCCAGCAGCTGCACACAGGTTGAGGCAGCCAAGAGCTGAGGCTGAGTTGCCAAAGGCTGAGCTGCCCTCCCTGCCCCGCACCGCCAAGCTGTCGTTACCTTTTCAAGTGCTCCAGCAGGAAGAGGAAAGTGATGAGGTTGGGGTCAGGCAGTGAGCGGAGAAGGTGCATCATGCAGTTCTCCTTGGCAGCAGGATCCGAGAGGGCTGGGGGCAAGGAGAGAGAGCTCAGGACAGGGCATCCAGCCTTGCATGAGCGGGATGGTGGGGAAAAGCAGCGTGGCCAGACCCCTTCTCATCCCCGAGGCCTTACCAATGCCCTCCATAAAGGCAGGGTACAGTCTGTCAGTGAGGAGGGGCTCAGGCAGCTCCCGGAAATACAGCTTGAGCGTGCCGGCGATGGCGTTGATGTCCATGTCACTCAACATCACCAGGATGTCCTTGTTATCTGGCCACAGAGCAGAGCCACATGTGATGCTTCCTGTTTGCCAACACCTGTATCTCCTCAATGCCCAATAATGGGGCAGCACAGCTGGGTCCCCAGCCCCATGGCACTCCAAGAGACAGCATGAGTCCCTATGGATGTGACCACCCCACAGGGAGGACGTGCACCAGTGTGAGCATTAATCCAACTTCTGACCCTCCTGCTGCTGTTGGGAATGGATTGTTTGGCCACGCCAGGGCTGGGCACAGCTGAGCGGTCCCCGCCTGCTGGGCCATGGAACGCGGAACAATTTTGCAAATCCATCTGCAACCTTACCCTGACTCAGTGTCTCCCTGGGAGCCGGCCAGGCATGGAGGCAGAGCACAGCCATAACATAAGCACTACCAAAAATAGGTCAGGGGTTGCAGGGCTCCCTTCTGGGGGCTCAGACCCCATGCACCCACCCACACAATTTGCAGACTCCGAGCCTGCAGGACTGAGGGCTGGAAGGGTGCCTGATGCCTGCAGATGGACAGAGCAGTCACTCACTCGCATCAAAGACAGCCTTCAGTGCCTGGATGTCCGTGGCGACACCGGAGATCCTGTAGATGCCGACCTCCTCAATGCCTCTCTTCTCCACCTCCTCGATGCACTGGCGCACAATGTAAGGCACCTTGGAGCGCTCACGCCTGGCTCAGAAAGGAGAGGTGTAAGCAGTAATTGCTGGACTCCACCAGCCCCATGTTCCCAGATCCCACAGGGAGTGGGACAGCAGCCACCCACAGCCCCACACACACTTTGTCACAACGCTGATTTTGACCCCGAAGACTCCGGTCTGCTTTTTAGATGGGGTCCTTTTGAGGCTCATGTCTCTGCTCGTGAACTTCATGGAGAACTCCACCTTGATCTGCAGGAGATGCCCCGGTTGTCATCTCTGTATCCCACAGCCTGGATCCCAGCTGGCAGCTCCCCTTGGGGAGGAACCAACGATCCCACCCCAAGGAAGGGGGTTTGGGTCCCGCTTACCCCATTCATCTCAATCACGTCCATGTGCCAGTTCTTGGTCTGCACAGCCTGCGGGTCCAGCTGTGGGGAGAGACAGCACAGGAGGGTCCTTGAGTCCCCACCTGCTGCCAGCCCCCCCCAAGCCGCAGGTGGTGTTGGACAAAAAGGGGACAATTCGGGGTCCCTTGGGTTGGGTGCTGAACCCATGTGGGATCAGTCCCCCCTGAGCCCCCAGCTGAACACACACCCCAGAGGCAAGAAATTTCCAAGAATCGGGACTATTTCTGGAAGCAGATTGACGGAACAGAACTAGGGCAGCATTTTCCATGCAGAAAAAAACAACATCTCCCAATAGCCAGGGCTATTTATAACCCCTGGGAATGACAGGCTCTGCTATTTCAGGCTTTCGGGCTAGCAGGGGACTCGGTGATGCCTCCCCTGGGCCGCAGCGAGGTTCTGGTGTTCCCAAGGCCCTGACACGGGTGGCAGCGAGGTGGCACAGAGGTGTCCCCAATCCCCAGTGATGCGGGACTGGGGCAGAGGTGACAGTGCTGATTCTGGACCCAAAAGAATGGAGATCAGGGATCTCATCCCTGGAGATATGACAACAGGGGTGAGGAAGGCTGCCACCAGCTCGCCTTCCCACAGGGATGGGGACTGGGATCAGGGGGGCTGCTCCCACTTGAGGGCATGGGGCTCTGCCGCAGCAGCCAGCTCTCACTCCAATGGCCTTTTGGGGCTTTTTGGTCCCCAGCTGGTAGCATTGATCTATCCCCATCGATCCCTGTAATGCACAGGGCAGGCAGCAGGGCAGCGCCCGGCACTAATGTCCCCTCGGGGAAGGGGACGGGACGTGGACCTGGCGGGGGTCCCAGAGCCATGTGTGTGCAGCTGCCAGGCGAGGCTCATGCCACACGCGTGAGGTCACTCCTCAAGGACGTTGGAGTTTCCTCTGGCAGCTGATGGCTTGGGAGATGCTCGAGGCAAGCAGCAAGATGTCCAGAGCTCCAGCCACTGAGCTGTCATTCCCCTGCCACATCTTCTGGCTGCTCATGAAGCCATTGCTTGTTGTGCTGTGGATGCTGGGGTCCCTCGTGTCCCCTCTTGCACACCAAGACAATAAGTTGCCCTGGCTCCCTGCTCAGACCCAGTACTGTGGCTGCTGGGAACAGTGAAGAGGAGGAGAAGGAGAAAAAAGGCTGCAGCTACTCTGGGCTCCCATGGGGCTCTACAGTAGGTTTGGACACAAAGATCATGAGACTTCAGCTGGACCGTGGCCAGCCCCAGCCCTGCAGCTCCACCTCCCTTATGTCCCCTCCACCACAGTGCCACAACATGCCTGCCACAGCCCTCTGCACAGTAGCACTACAGTTCTGGCCAGGTACCCTTGGACAGATGCAAGAGGCTTTCACCCCTTTCCCACATCTCCTGTATGGCAACGGCACAGGGGCTGGCTTGTCACTGCAGCCCCAACAGTGACAAGTGAAGCCATTCACTGCCCAGCCAGGTCAGAAGCCATGGGCCTCCGCACTCTGCAGTGCGAGATTAATTGAAAACAACACACACATCTGCCCCAGCCCCATCCCATGGGTCCCCCTGGCTCCGATGGCCCTGGCAGTGCACATCTGGAAGGGCTTTAGCAGGCTCTGAACAGAGCCATAATAAAAGCCAGGTTGGATGCTGCTAGTGCTGCAGACCTTACCCTGAGCATGTCACGTTCCTGAGGCCACCTGCCACACTACAGCCCCCTGCTTCCATCACTGCCCCACAATGGAGATGGCTCAGCTGGAGTCACCAAGCTGCCCTGCAGCTGGGGCTGGCCCCTGTGCTCCCCAAAGCCTACCCACATCCCCACAGGGCAGTGTCTTGCCCAGCCTAGTCCCCACACATGGGATGAATGTGAGCATCTGCCCATGCAACGCTGGCAAACACCCAGCCTCAGCAACTGTCACCATCACCAAATCCTTCTCCTGCACCAAAGGGAGCTGCCTCACTCCAGCACAACCCAGTAATGTCCCCAAGCTGACAGAGAGGATGGTGCAGGTGATACACTGCAGTCCCAGATGCCAGGTGCTGTGCACAAGCTTTGTGCTGAGCTGGATGCATGCATCGCCCTGCAGCCAGGCAAATGGGTCACAGGTGTCTCTGTGGGACAAGTCCCTCCTGCCCACAAGGACAGGGCTGTGACAAGTCCATGCTGAGGCCAGCACAGAGGCTGCGTTCACTGCTGGTGGCAGGGAGACCCATGCAGTGGCCCCAGGAGCTGAGATGCTGCCGGGCACATCCCTTCTTGTGCCTCATCCATGAGGTCACTCGATGCCTCAGCCTGGGGTGAAGCCATTCTGAGCATTGCAGTGACTCACCAACATGGCGTCACCCTGTGTCACCCTGGAAGTGAAATCCCAGCAGAGTTGCTGCAGTTGGGGCCATTCCACATCATTTTGGTATCTGAGGGCACTCAGCCTGGCCTCCAGGAGCAGCCCAGTGAGCAGAAGTTGCTCTAGATTCCCCAACCAACTCCTTGCCCACAGAGCTGGCAGTGCCAGAGCTGTGCCATTGCAGCACAGCAGCCCCCATGCTAGCCCAAAGCAAAGCACAGTCCAAAGCAGCAATTCACAGCCCCATCCAGCAGGATGCAGGACGTGCTCTCTGCACACCAGGACCCTGCACACAGACTTGCTGTAGCCGAACTCCTTAGCAGGACAGCTCATGGTGACACAGCCTCTGCTTTCCCGTCTGCCCCGCAGCAATGGGAAGCACAACCGCTCGGCTTTTGACCCAGCAACAGCCCCCGGCAGCCTCCGGCACAGCCCTGCCGCCCCTTAATCCCCGGGAGTGGCGGCTGCTCAAAATCGAGGTTAATGCTGCTGCGTCACAGCCAGCCCTGCTGTCACTGAGCCCCCTGTGCTGTTGACAAACTGAACCCACACGTGCCAGGGCAGCTCCTGTCCACCAACGCTCTGAGCCAGCACAGGAAGAAAGCCCCTGGTGTCACACAGGACAGCCTGAGATGGTGCTGTCCCCCCTGTACATCATCATATCCCAAAGACAGACAGCACTGATGGGGCTGCAACGCAGCTGCAACGCAGCATCAGAGCAAGGGTTAGGGTAGGGGGGCTGCAAGCCAGGCAGCACCTACCCCCCATGGGGGAGTGCAGCACACTGAGGTGCTGTGTTTCCTCCCGGCCACTCGTGGGGTGTTACACCCCAAGCACATCCCAACCAGCGCAGCACAAAGCAGCTCAGCATCCCCCAGGGAAGAAGGAAAAGAAGAAAACAAACACTGAGAAGGCAGCTACTTCTAAAAGCTCCCAAAGCATCCAAACAGAGCATGCAGAACCATCTCCCCAAAGCAAGCGGGTAGCGAGGCACCCCCACAGCCACAACCCCCCTCAGCCAAAAGCCACAGCATGGGAAAGCCATCCGTGTGCCCCTCACCTCCTCCCGGTCCCCCCGCACCTTCTGTCGCAGCAGCTTGCTGCGCACCCGGCCCCAGAGGCGGGCGCCAGTGGTGGGGGGCCGTTTGCCATCAGGTTCCTCTGCACCCGGCTCCAGGTGCTCCCCCCCAGGATTGGGGCCACTGTCCGGCTGCACCAACACGTCGGTCATCACCACCGCTTCGTCTCCGCGGACGCGAGAGGAGAGGTTGGAGGACCCGAGGATGGCCCGAGTGGGGGTTAGGATAGCACTGGCATTCCCGCTGCTGGGGCACGGAGCTCAGCGATGGCCGGGGACAGCCCAGCTCAGGCAGCAGCAGGCTGGGCTCATCTTCAGGGTGTGAGCCAGGCTGGCGAGAAGCGGCTCGGCAGCCCCAAAGCCTCCCTCCCACTGCGAGGAAGTGACTCAAAGCAGCCCCCCCGGCGTCCCCCACGCGTTAACTCCCGCCCTGCCGCCCGCCGTGCTGCTCAGGAGGGTTGCGCAGCCTTGCCTGACACGGCTGGGGACACAGCACCGGAGCATTCCCAGCTCCCCGAGCAGCCGGGCTGGGCCTGGCAAGAGGCACGGGGTTGGTGCTTTGAGGATTGCCCTGCCAAGCTCTGGGGAACAGGGATCCCTCTGCACCGCCCCATCCCTTCCTGGACCTCGTCACCTCCACTGCTGGGGGAGCGAGCAGGGGACAGAGTGTGGCAGAGAATGGAGATGGGGTGTGCTGCCCTGGAGCATCACCACTGCTCCTCATGGCACACAAGGACAGAGCACAGTGATAGTGTGGGGACTTGCACAGTCCCTTGTCCCCATGGGGCTCAGCACCAGGAAGGATCCAGCCCCCAGGCCTGCATGGAGCATCCCATGAGTCCCTGCAGACCCAGTAGAGCCCCAACACCACAGATCTCCCCCTGTGGAGCCTCTGCCAGCTCTGCATCAGGGGGGCTAGCCAGGGGGTGAACTGCAGGAACTGCAGGCACCGTGCCCATGACAACACAGCCTCCACTTCCAAAGCTGCATCTCTTCCCCCTGCCCCAAAATGCAGCCATACAGCCAAGAAAGGGCTGCTCCCTCCTGCTCCATGACCCCTGGCTGCCCCCCAAGGCTCTGACCCCTCCTGATGCACCCACTGCCCAGCCCCTTGCCAACCTCAGCCCAATGCCTTCTGCTCCTCACTGCCAACTAGAACCAACACCATCTCAGAGACCAAATAAGAGCTATCCTAGGCAGCACCCCTGCCTTAGCAGCTCAGAGAACAGAGTAAGGATGCAACAATGCAGGTACCCGCAAACAGCAGTGCCTGTCCTGCCCATACCTGCTCCATTCCATTCCCAGTCTTTAACCGTGCTGGTTCTGTTGCAGCCAGTCCTGCCCAGAGCAATGGGGCCGGGTGATGGTTGGACACCCCTGTCCCAGTGTCAGAGACACCACTGCATCCAGCCAATTCTTCCTTAGGGCAAGCAGCCCTGAGGCCTGTTATCTCTCCCTTTCTTCCTCCAGGACTTTTGCATAGCAGAGACAAGCTGTGCTGTCCCCATCTTGATCCCTGCGTCTCTCAGCGTGACTCATGTTTGTTGACACGGGCTATTTCAGAGAGTGCAGCTGGGCTGAGCCCTGCGAGGCACTGAGCCCCTTCCTCGGCCTCTTGCACACTGCTTGACCCCACATCACCCCTGCCCTGTGCCAAGGAGGGCAACAGATGGGCAATTTTGGGTATGAATGAGCCCAGCCGAGCCCCATCTCCCATCTTGCACCCAGTCTGGTGCTGACCCCACTTGGTGCCTCCATCTCAGCAACGTTTCTGTGCTCCTTCCTCCCTCCCCAGGGACCTGCCCTCAGCTACTTTCCCATGGAGCAGACAGCCATGACAGGCACTTAGAAGCACAGGTTGAAGAGACATGTCCCCAGAATGATGCTGTCCCCAGCATAGCAGGGAAGGCAGTCAGAGCAGGGCTCCTGCCACGAATCAAGGTGAGCATTCCCTGTTGTCCTGCTACTGCTCACCTGGGAGCATCTCAGGGCATCCAAGGCCTCCATCCTCCCTGCCTGGTAACCTCCAATCAGAGGCAGCTCAGCTGTTGCCTTGGAAACACCCGTTGCCATAACAGCAGCTGATGGAGGCGCAGGCGAGGCAGATGGTGGCAGAGGGGGACAGCCGTGGCCGGCGGAGTGGGACGGCTGTGCTGGCGTGGGAGATGTGGGGCAGCATGCTCAGAGCCCTCCTTGGGGCAAGCAGGCAGCCAGCTCACAGCCCCATCTTGGACAGAGCAGCCCCATTCCTGCAGCCCTCTGCCACCGGGGAAGAGTTGGATGCAACCTTCAGGGCAGTCATGGGCTTTGCCACCTCCCCAGGATCCCTTTGTGCTCTGTGCCTCTGCTAAGGCTATTGCAAGCAGGGATCATCACCCAAAGGCCAGATACACACCAGCAGACCAGTCCCAAGAGGGTGAGAAGACGCCCGAATGCCCCAGCACATACCTGGATCTGCCCCTTGCCCATGATCTTGTCCACGATTTCATTGTTGTCCTTGTTGAGCTTGGTCTTGTCGTAACATTTCTCATAGCAGAGGATGCGCAGGGACTGGGAGCCTTCCAGTTCAATCTCAAACTCCTGGGGAGAGGAGAGAGGATGGCTCAGAACCAGCACTCAAATCAGCTTCAAAGCCTGGGCTGGAAGGTGAGCATGGTCTTTTCCCCACATCCCACAACCTACTCTCACCTCATTCCACTGCGGCTCTGTTGTGTCCCGGAAAACCCTGGTCTTGGCTTTGCTGACAAAATAGCCGAAGGAATCCACCTCCAGTGTGCAGTACAGGTCTGGGGGAAGAGAGAAGGCTGAGCATCCAGAAATGCATGTACTCACTGCCAAACCATGGCACACTGGGACAGAGCGGGGCCACATGCAGGACCGAGCTCCCTCCCCAGTCCCTGCACACGAGGACAGGTGCCCACACTTACTGGCTGACTGCTTGAAGCCCTTGGCAGAGTGGACGATGACGTGCAGGAACCCATAGAGCCCAGGGGACTCATCGTCTGCAAGACAGGGGGATGCGTTAGGGCTCTGGTTTTTACCATCCAGGCCCCGGGTGACACTCCAGTGTCCCCAGTCCTCTGCAGGGCTGTCTCAGAGGTCTGGGGAAAAGCCAAGCATCGACCCCTCCCCATCAATAGCCCCACTAGGCATCCCGATGCTGGAGGGATGCTCCCACCCCAAAGCCAGCCCCATGTCACACCTGGGAGTGCTGCATCCAGGAGCCCAGCTGTGCTCCCGCAGTGCCACCTGCTGGGGACATGTCCCCATGCACAGCCAGGACCACCGCAGCAGGGACCTCACACCAGGCCAGGGACACAGCATGTCCACCCCACTGACACCACCGTGCAAAGAAGGGCCACCGGCCCGGTCATCACTCACCATCCTTATTGCTGGTGACCGGGATGTTGTGGACAGTGCGTAGCTTGAAGCAGGACCCTGTCAGCACCTGCAGCTCCACCGAGCTCAGCACAAAGGCTTGGAGGTCTGCAAGAGGACAGCAGAGGAGCTTCAGAGGGACATGGCCAGCACTGGCCCCAGGGACTGGATGGCAGTGGCTGCAATCCCTTGGCACCAACCCATCCCAGCATTCTGGAGAAAAGACGACCCATGGGGGCCTCAACAGGACAAGAATTACCTTTTTTCTGCAGTTTCTGAATGGCCTCCCTCCATTCGGACCTCTCGTAGTCAGAGGACAGCAGGAACAAGTAGCTCTGGAAGATAGAAGGCAATGCTGCAGGGCTGACTTGTCCCTCCTTGGCCAGTACAGCCCTGTCCTCTCACCTGCAGCCCTGCTTACCTTTCCGTTGCGGTTGTGGATGCGGAAGGGAATGGCTGGCGAGTTGAGGAGCAGCCAGAACTCATTCTCAAACATCTTCTTCTTGAGGCGCTCAATGGCACGGCTCTGCCCTTTGTTGGCTTTCTGCAGGCAGGGAGAGGACACAGAGGCTGAGTCGGTCAAGGACAGGCAGGCAAGATTTCATCAGTGTCCCATCCCAGGATGGGGATATCCTGGCACTTCATAGGCATCCCATGCTCTCCTCTCACCTCCTTCTGCACCTCACTCTTGATGGCTGAGATCTTCATTTTCATGTCCTCCAGCTCGTGGTCGGGGATGACGTGCACCTGAGGGCAGTGCTCCGACTCCTCCAGTGAGGGGAACACCAGGTCGGCCAGGGGCACGTACCACTTACAGTCGTACTGCTGGTGCTTCCTGCAGCCGAGGTGTGAGCACTGAGAGATCCACTCAGCCCTACTGGATCCCACAGGAGGCTGAAGCATCCAGCCCATCTCCCTCCAAGTGCCCTTCTTACCCCACGGCTGTCTTCTTCAGCTTGGCGCAGAGCAGCACGTCGGTGAAGAGGAAGACGTGCCGCAGCTTCCGCGAGCCCTCTGACAGCTCCACCAAGAAGCCGTCCTTGATGAGCTGCCGGGTCTGCAGGGAGCAGGGTGGGTGTCAGAGAGGGAAAAGAGCACAGGGTGGCACACACAGACACCCCTGTCCCTCCCCATGTCTCATCCCATAGGTCCACGTCCCCTTGGTACCATTCTGTCTCCCTGAATGTCAGAAGGGTGCCAGCAAGCAGCAAGGGCCAGGGCTCAACCGCCCCCCTGCCTGTCTCACCTCCCCCTTGGGAGTGGTGACCGCTGTCCTCCGGGGATCGATGTCCTCATTGATGCTGGAGAGGAAGTTCTGTGAGATGCGGAGGGCGTCCTGCAGCAGTGGGTAGTCGGGGTGGTCAGACGGGGTGTGCTTGAGGAGGTCCTGGATGGGGTGAGGATGGAGTAAGCTTGGGTTGCCCCCCACAGCGCTCCCCAGGCAGCAGCAGGACATGGCTGGTCCAGCTGGGGGACACAGCCATCACAGGTCACCTCATCCCTTCCCGCCCCAGTACTGGCACCACACTCACGTGCAGAACAAGGGTGCTCCGGGTGACACGGTCAATGGGTTTGTACAGCAGTGCTGTGGGAGACACAAGGTGTCAGTTGGTACTGCCTGGGGGAGCTCAGCTCCTCACAGCCAGAATCTTTCTCAGTTTCCCTTTTTACTCCATGCTGGGTCCCGTGCAGCACCCACCCAATGAGATGCTCTGCAGCTCCCTTCAGCCCCAGCAGCAGGACCTTCCGTCTCATCATCCCCCTGTGGTGCTGGGTCCCAGCAGCCTACAGCTGGTTGCTTGCACATCCCTCTGGGCTATTTATACCCAGATTGAGGCATCTGGATTTTCCCAGTGACTTGGATCACTTCCTCAAATTGCAGAGCCCCAGTGGGGAAGCGCTGCAACCGGGAGAGGAAGAGGGAAACGTGCTGACCCCACACCGCACTGTGAGTCATGGAGAAGCTCCCAAGGAGCCTGGAGGAGGGTGCTGTCTGACAGCCCCAGGAGACAAGGGAAGGGGCCCTCTGTCTGAGAGAGGACACGGGACTGTCCCCCACGGCAGCCACTTCCCACACCTCGGAAAGCTGGAGTTCTCGCAGCACTCAGTGAGAGCCAGGAGGGAGGGGACGCTCAGCGTGTCGCCCCGCCTTGCACGCAGGGAGGACGCAGCCTCCTGCTGCCATCGCTACGGGAAACACACAAAGCACCTGGGATCCAAACGCATTCCCAGGAGGGGTGATCCGGCACAGCACCAACCCCCTCTCCAGCACCGTCCCTATCACCGCAGTCCCCGGGGGCTGGATGACAGCAGGCAGAGAGGCAGTGAGCCAAGAAGGGCGTCACAGCCTCAAGATGCTCACAGCATCCAGCGAGCAAAAAGAGGACCCTTCCCCATCGCAACCTCTGCTCAGAGCCCCGTTGAGCAGCTCTCTCCCCATCCCCACAACCAACACGAGCCCCAAGGGCCAGGTGAGCGCGTGGCCACGCTGCCAGAGCCAGGCGGTTCGACAGAGCCCAGAACAAAGAAGAGCCCAACTCCAGGTTGCAGAGCACAAAGCCACCACCGTCCCGCAAAGACGTCGGCCCCTCAGCAGGTCAAACGCTCCCCCCGCACCACAGCCCCCACCAGCCCTCACCGTAGGTGCAGTTACAGCAAAGCCGGATGATAACGAGGATTTCCATGGCAGCCCCTTGTCTGCGCAGCCATCCCTGCCTCCCCTCAGCAGCTCAGCCCAGCTGCTGCGCCACGGCATCGGCCCCCAGCACAGCTCCCAGCGCAGGAGGAGGGGGTGGGCAGGGGGTGGGGGGCTGCTGCACGCCCCCAACGTCCTCGCGAGGGGCGTCCCCCCCTACTCAGTGCCAGCGCTGCGCATGGGAACGCAAAAGGGCTCCGCTGCCGGGAGCTGCTTGGTAATGCACCCGCAGACAAAAGGCTGCAGCCCCCTCCCCACGCCCGCCCCTCTCATGCCATACCCTCCATGGTGACGGACGTGTGGCTCTCCTTCGAGTCCTTGGGGCCTTTCACCTTCAGTTCCTAGGGAGGGAAAGGGCAGCAAAGCGGGGCTGGGGCAGGGATTCATCAAGGTTGGGAGGCTCTGCACCAAGACTCTCCCCCAGCCCCATGGGGCCTTGCCATAAGCACGGGGTGCTACTAGCTAGGGGTGGATCCAGCCATTCTCCCAGGTTTCCCCAAAGCAGTATCATACTGCTGGTCCCACTGAGGGGTCCCAAACTGGGGTGCAAAGCGTGCAGGATTCAGAACAACACCCAGTGAGCACCGCCACCCCACACAGCAAGAGGTGGTTCTGCTTTACACATAGTACCCAAAAGTCCCCAGGGCAGGGGGAAACTCTCTATAGGGTACATGTGGTCAGCACAGCTGTAGGAACAAAGTTCCCTTCCCCACCCCATGACACACACTCCAACCCCATAGCATGACCCCAGCCCCACTCACCTCAGAGATCTTCTGGAACTGGTTATTGCTATGGCTGCACTTCTCAGCTGTTTCCAGAGCAATTTTGTAGTTATCCACAAAGGCCTTGTACACCCCGAGCTGGCTGGCCTGTGAGCAGGGGGGGAGTGGGGTCAGCCAGGTGCCCACAGTGCCCCTTGTACCCCCAGAAGCCAGGCAGGGCCATAAACCACCTCAGTCTGTCCCTCAAGCAGAAGGGGATGTGGATGACCCAGCCGAGCAAGGAGCATACCAGCTTCTGGAAGAGGTGGCCCATGGTGATGTTGCTGTCCCACTGCTGCACCTTGGGGCACAGGTTGTCATAGAACTCCTTGTGGATTTCGTAGATGTCCTGAATCTTGTAGAAAATGGTTTCAATCTGCTGCAGGGTGAGGACGGGCTGTGATGTAGTGGCTGTGGCCTTCAGCGGCTTCATGGGCTGCCGAAGGAGAAGGGAGAGCGTCTGAGAGCTGGGCCCCAAGGACTCCTCCAGCCCAGCAATGAGGACAGCTCTGGGACAGCCCTGGCCCCCAGCAAGAGGGGCAGTAACTGCAGGGTCTGCTCCCTCTTCCTGCATCCTCAGACTTGCCCATCCCAGCAGCAGTGATCCTCATGTTATGCAACTGCATCTCCACTGCGAGGGCCAATGTGGCCATGGGAGGAAGCAGGGCTACAGACACTTCTGTGCTGGGCAGGCTGGCAAGGACTGCCCAGGAAGGAGGGTCCCCACCCCCCATCCCTTCTGGTGACCCCCTTGGGGAGGGGGCCCGGCTGTGCTCACCAACAGGAGTGCCTCCAGCTGGTTGATGTAGATCTCCTCGCTGGCCAGGAAGCCGGAGAGCACCAGCTTCCGCATCTCAAGCCCTTTGCCAGCATCTCGCTCGCCCTGTGCAACACAGCAAGGAGCCTGGCTCAGCCAGCAGTCAGCATGGCTCAGAGCCCTTCATCCCCCAGCCCCAGCATCTCACGAGGACACATCCCTTCCAGCATAGAGACACCGCAGCAAGGGCCGGGTACGTGCCTGCAGGACAGCACGGCCAGGCTGGGAAGCTGGGGCGGCACCGACTTGCTTGGCCTTGAGCCCAGCACTGTAGGCAGTGCTCCAGGGCGGCACAGTGAGGAAAAACCCTCCCAGGGCAGAGTCCACAGGCGCCCAAAGAAACCATGCCTTAAGGCTGGCTTT
Organism: Centrocercus urophasianus; assembly: GCF_019232065.1. NCBI lineage: Eukaryota > Metazoa > Chordata > Aves > Galliformes > Phasianidae > Centrocercus > Centrocercus urophasianus. The sequence continues at coordinate 3,581,680 of NW_024884900.1, forward strand.
GTAAGCCAGCACCACCCTCTTCCCAGCTGGGTTTTCTCTGGGAAAGTGCCACCCCTGCGGTCACCACTGGCCTCTGCGTCACTGCTTGGTGGCATCAGGGCAGGCCCAGTGCCAGGGCACAGCACTCATCCATGCACACCAGAAGCTTCTGCTCTGCTCAGAAGAGATGCACCTAGCCGTGACATCAGGCACAGGCACAACCCTGAACGCTTCTCTCAGGCTTTGGACTGCCTCAAACCCACGTTGTGCTCCAAATTCCCATCCCAGCACTAAAGCTCACTCTCAGGAGCTGGGCTTTGCCAGCCAGAGCAGCACCAGGCAGAGACACAGCCCTGCCTTAACCCAGCTGTTACAACCTAATTTGGAGAGCGAGAATCACAACTACCAGCTTGTTCCTCCAAGCAATTTGGGATGGCTAAGCAGGACCACGGTCCTCTCTCTCTGCCAGCCCTGGGCACCACACCAAAGGTACAGCAACAGCAGCCTCGCTCGGATGCCATAAGCAGCATGAGCAGCCCCCCCCCGGATGGAAGCACAGCCAGGAAGCACACAATTCTCCTGTCTCACCCCATGTGGGCACCGCTCAGTCCCGTCCCATCAGCCAGCTCAGAGCTCAGTGCTCCCTGCCCAGCAGTACCATTAAGGCCAGGCTGCAGGGAGCTCTGTGCGGGGAGCACAGGGAGCCTGCTTGGTGCTGGCAGGCTCGTTGCCACCATTAGTCACGGGCTCTTCCTGCTTCCCCTGAGGCTGGGCCCTGCGTGAGAGCTGAGGAGATAAGGGGGGCACATTTGCACCCAGAGCCCGTGATGCCCCTGGGGACAGTGTCAGTGGGACCCCCATGGCCCCAAGGGGCAGAAAGTCCACCCTCACACAGGGTCCAGCGGCCACCCTGTGAAGGAGACCCCAAGGAGAACAGAGATGGAGACCTCCTCCTCCACCCCCCCATGAAGCAACCATGCTAGGTGGGCTAGAAGTCAAAGGGCTGTAGCTAGAGACACCCGGACGCCTCCCTGGCCAAAGTACCAGGGCTGGGAGCTTGCTCATGGTTGTGCAGTGAGTCAGTGGCACAGAGTGGTCCAGCCTCATCTCGAGCATCCCAGCTCCACCAGCACAGCAGCCCACCCCAGCAGGTACACACAAGCGCAGGCTGAGCTCTTGGCACTCAATTCCCTCCCCACCCCTGCCCTGGGAAACCTCACACCCAAGCCCCCTAGGCCCATGCCAGCAGCAGCAAGGAGCCCATTTCCATCCCCACCCCATCCAGCACTGAAGCAGGGTGTCCCATGGGTGCCCACCTTCTCACTGGCCGAGAATGGAGACCCGGGACTGGTGGGGGTTCCTGGCTCAGAGTCATCTTCATCCTCCAGGACTTTATCCAGGTACCCTATGGCTTCCTCTTCCTCCTCCATGGCCTGCTGGGCACCAGGGGGGCTGCAGGGATCCCACAAGGCTTCGGACGTGAGGACTTACGCAGCCGAGCCAGCCGGGCTTGACTCAGCCCTGGATGCCGGCCACAGCCTCTGGATGAAAGGAGCCATTATGGGATCCCCGGTGCTCCCGCCTGCCCCAGCTCAGGCCGTCGGCCCCGCTGCGGGGCTCCCCCCACGCAGCAGCACAGCCACCCGCGCGTGACGGCAGCGGGGACGGCGAGGTCACCCGAGCAGAGACGGAGGAGCTGCTTGGCTCTGCCTTGGCCAACGCTTTCCCCGGGTGCTCCGCCAGCAGTGTAGGGCCGCTGCCCGCCGTGCCGCTCCGCTCTGCTTTGCAGCCAGCGCTGCCGCTCCGCCCTGCGCTCTCGCTACAGGAAATGCACGTCTGGTGTGGAGGTGGGGCTGCTCACACTATGGTCAAGACAGCTCGCCAAATGTTTTTTTCGGAGTTACAGCACTGGGGAAGCCAGAGATCAAGAGGGAACTCCATGGGGAGAGGTCCCCAACCCTCCATCTACACCCCCACGCCCTCCCCGGACTCGCCAGCCAGAGCAGCAAGCAACAGAGCACCATTCTGCCTGCTATCACCCATGAGTATCCCCATGAAGGGGGAGAGCTGGACCACGGGATTCTCCAGTGACCTCTGAGGGCAGCAGAAGGGATCATGTCCCATTAGGACATCTTACCCCCCACTCTGAACCCCACAGATGAAGGTTCCTGGGCCCCTCCCTGCTCCAGAGGAAACTTCAGCAGGGAAATGGTGCTGATGCACGGTACTTCTCAGAGCACCTGGTCTACATCTAGCAATTCCGCAGGGCCTCGCTGGCCCTGGTGAGTGAGGCAAGAAGGGACTGGAGATGCAGATATCTGGAGGAGGTAATGCAAGAGCCATTTCAGCTGTTTTCCCACTCTCCTCTGCAAAAAAAAAAAAAAGAAAAAAAAAAAAAAAGGGGAACCAGTAGTTGCGGATGCTCAGCCCCCACAAGCTTCTCGCCTCCCTACTCCTTTCAAAACCTGAAACAAAGCATTGGTGCATGAAAAAATGGAGGAAGAACTTTCTGGAGCCCTGCCCTGCATCCACACTGCACCACAGGCTTTTCACATTTGGTAAGAGAGCTCTTTCCCAGGACCCCAAAACACAGCAATTGGATCACCAGGGTGGGGAAAGCCATCTTCAGCACCAAACCAGCAGCACCCTGTGCTGTGGCCGCAGCCTCTGCCAGGATGCTCGTGGCTGCAGGTGGGATGGGCTGGTCCCCATGCAGCTGGGGGAGTTCTGGGATCAGTTGCTGTTTCACAAGATGAGACCCTGCCAGAAACCTGCCAAGCTGGAGGTGCCACCTCCAACACCAGGTGGATATGGGATGTCAGGCTGAGCCAGTCACCCTATACCACCCAGACAATAGGCTCCAGCTTACACACATGTACCCACCTAGAGGCACTCCAAGACCACAGCTGCTGGCACCCAAAGGCACTCTCCCTAAGCCCCAGCCCAAGCAGCTGCAGATAAAGGGATCAGAGGCAGAGCTGGCGCTGAGCTCTAAAGCCCCCAATCCTGTTAGTGCTGGACCAGCACTGAGCTGAGATGGCCACTGAGGTGGCATCACTGCCTCAGAGCAGAAGGCAACACCCTCTGGACTACCCAGAGTCCCACTGCTTCCCCAGGACCACCCTGCCAGGGGATGAGACTCCTTTGCAGTGGGGTACCAGGGTGGGGGCTGACTCACTCCCATGTTGGTGAGCCAGGGGACCATGCCTGGGGACACAGCAGCTCAACAAGGGATGATGGGACCTGTGGGATCCACGTGGGACTGGACACAGAGGATGCTGCACAGCACCCGTACCCTGGGGAGGAAGCCACACCTCTGTGCTCCTCCGCCTCAACATCCGGGTTAGGGCTTTAACTCCTTCCATGACAAAAACCTCCACGTTTTCCACACTGCCTCCTCCCATGTCCCTGTCTCCACCGTCCTCCAGAAAGCAGTCGCTATGCACAGGGAGCAGAGGTAGCCAGTGCCACGCCAAGGGGACAGCAGCTCCCAGGCCCGTGGGACAGCACTGCACCCCTTGGGTTATAGAGAAACCCTAATTCTGGAAAAAACCACCCTCTATTTTCAATTTCCCACTCCAAAGCTTTCCAAATTTCCCTTCTGGGAAAGGCGACGGATAAAAACCCAGCAGATCTACGAGGATGCTCGAGAGCTCAAGGAGTTAAATCTGAGTTTCCTTTTAAAGAGAAAGGGGTGGACACGGTGTCCCACTGCAGCTGGCAGGCTGTCCCCAAGCGCCACTAGATGGAGCCTGCAGCATGGCTCTTTGTCCCCTCACAGAGGGGCAGGGGCACAGCAGTCCATCCCAACACCTTCCCAGCTGGGCTCCAGCACCCAGCCCCTGCTGTCTGGGGCAGTGTCACCAACGTGACCCATGGACACCGCACCATTCCCAGCCCTGGGGTTGGGAAGCCGAGCAGTCACATGCATCACAGCAGCACCAGAACATCATCAGGAAAGAAGGCACATCCCAGCCCCAATTTTCACAGGTCCTACTGCCAAGCTCAGTGCCCAGCCCACCTACCCCTGTGTTGAGCCCATCGGTGGGTGTGGGTGAGACGCCATCTCCGCTCTCCTGGCCCCGAGCGCTGAGCTGGGGGGACATGGTGGGTGACTCGTCGATGTAGGGCATGGTTTCCGAGCCTTCTGGCAGTGCTTTGGGCTCCTCGTTGCCCTCAGCATCGTAATCTTCTGCACCATAGTTGAAATCTGCCAGAAGAAAAGATGGCGGTGAGCATCCAGGAAGGAGATGGGCGATGTGGGGACAGGGACACCAAGCATTCCTGGTCTCCGTCTCACCCCTCAGGGGCTCACAACCCCGCTCCCAACCCTCGAGGCCACGCAGGGACAAGGACACCCGCTCCACACAGCTGCCACTGCCCACCTGCCGACCAGCAGCTCTTTTCCCTACATTTACATAATTCATGCTGCCGGGAAGCCGCAGGCCGTGTCTGTGTGGGGGCAGCTGCTCCTCCAGACAGCCCGGCCCTGCGCCAGCAGCCCTGCCCTCAGCGCCGGCGAGCAATGGAAGCGGGCTGGCATCCAATCCTCCTCATCCTCACCGCATGCCGGTGAGGGGGACACGGCCACCCCGCCTGGAAGAATGGGGACAACAGCAACCTGGGGCACGCGGGAGTGATGCCAACACAGCGACTTGGGACACGGCAGAAGGACTCTGCTCACCCTCACGTTGCCACCAGGCCACGCTCCCCCCTTTCCCCCACACACACATAGAGCCATTCTGGGGAGCCTCAGCCCTCGGTGTGAGCTGAGAATGGCCAAGCAGCAGCGCGAGGCCTGGGGGCTGCAGGGAGGGCCCAGGGCGCAGCGGGGGCCGGGGTACAGCCGAACCGGTTCCCATGGCAACGGCAGCACTCGGCGGGAAGAGGCGGCTGCAGCAGCCCCGAGATGCTGACAAAGGGGAGGGGGAAGGGAGCCCGGCTGCGGCACAGGAACCCCCCAGTACCTTGCAAAGAGGATGAGGACCTCACCCCGAGCCCTTGGGGTGTCCCCATGGCTGAGATCCCCGCTCAGAAGGGCGCTGGGCTGCATCCATCCCAAGCCAAACCCTGCACTGTTGTCGCTTCACTGCCCCACAGCCTCAACTGGGGAGTCCCCCGGCTCCCGCCAGCGTTGCTTGTCCCATTAATATTGCATTCAGCTCAATATTTAAAGTGGATAAATCTTTAAATCGAAGAGCACAGGGCCAGGAGCTGTGCAGTGCTGGCAGGGAGGGACCAGAACTGTCCTACATCCCAGAGCAGGACAGGGAGCCCAGCACAGGACATCCTCATTTTGCCAGGGCAGGGCAGACCAGCCATTCTCAGATCTCTCTTTATTAGCAATTAGCTGCTAACGAGCAACCTCTAGAGGCCTGACACCACCCACCTCACACCACCCACCCTGTGGAAGCCCAAAACCCCTCACACAGACCCTTCACTGGCTAGGGTCTAACGAGGGGAGCTGGGAGAGGGCAAAGCTGAAGGTTCCCCCCTGAAAATCTTCAACCCCATGCTTCTGTCGGCCAAGCTCTGTAGCTTCAGACTGAAGCACAACACCCCAGCCCTGAGCCCACCCCATCCCAACACCCAGAAATGGTGACATGGGTACAGCTAAGGCTATGCCAGCCTTGCCAAAGCCATCGCCTCTATACCAGGGCCACAGCAGCAGCCGGCAGCAGCAGGAGCCCACGCTGAGCCCAGCAGCAGAGCTGGGACCTGGCCACCTCCCCACCCCACTGCCAGCCTTGGGAGCAGCTCGGGTAACGAGGAACACCGTTTTAATGAGGCAGCTGGGGACCTTGCCAACTGCCTCCGGCAGTGAAGGTAGTGACAAAGGCACAGAGGCACAGAAGGGGAAGGGATCAGTCCATGGAGACGCAGGAATGGCCCCAGACCTCAAGCACCCATTGCTTGCCTCCAGCCTGAGCAGATTTCAGCCCCAGGTCTGACCTGGAGAAAAGCTGCAGTGTCCAAAGAAACATGAAAGGAGAGGGACCCTTGGCAGAGTCCTGTACCCACTCAGGAGCCCAGAACACACGGAGGGGAGGGTGCCTGGGCACCCAGGGGACACCGCCAGTGCCATGTCTCCACGTGCACCAGGACCGCAGGACGCCAGGAGGTGTCTTTGGCAGCATCCCAACCTTTTCACAGGCTCTCTGAAGTAATCCTCCCATGTCCATAGAGCACAAGTGGCTCCATCAGTGAACTCACTATGAGGACAGATGGACACAAGTCAGGATGTGCTGCAAGCAGGGATCCAAAGGGACGTGCCATCACTCGGTGCACAGATCAGTGCCTAATGCCACCAAGGGAAAGGGACCTTGCCCATGCGTAAGGGACACTGAAGGCCTATGCTCTCCACAGCCCTGCCTGCTGAGCCCAGCGAGCCCAAATCACACTGCTCCCTCCTCCTCCCGCAGCTGCATTGCCCCTGCAGCCTGTTCTTGTGCCCATGCCAAACCCAGAGCTATTTTTGCTCCAGCAGCAGTGGAAACCCTCCTGCTCCACCCAAGATGTGGGGACAGAGGAATCAGAACCCACTCTACAGCCCCCTCACCCAAATCAGCCATGGCCTGGGCTCCCTCAGCTGTGCTGCAGCTCCTAGCCCCCAGTACCCCAGGCTTGTGCCTGAGGGACACTGGCACCATTGGGGTCCCACAGCCAGGGTGGGGTCAGAAATACGTCCCCACATGGAAAATCACATCTCAGCTCTGCCATCCAAGCTGATGCCAGCTTGAAATGATACTCAAGAATGAGCATGGCCAAGGGCGGCCACTGGCTCCTCCCAACATGGGCAGGTGACAGCACTGTCACAGCAGCACAGTGTGGCATTTCCTTTGCTTTCCCAGATGGGCACATACCACATCCAAGGCTCCGCACACCTCAACGCTCACCTACCCTATCCCATTCCCACAGTTCAACATCCTTATGGTGGGGGAGAACATACTTTGCCATTCCCAGATTGCAAGGTTTGGGAAAATGCCACATTTTTACTGGGTGAAAATTCACCATGACAACAGGGATGCGTGAGCTGGCCTCAGACCTGCCTCCACAGGCCTCCTTGACACAAACAGCATCTCCTCCTCACCCACGCTGCATCCTCCCAGCCAGCACATCATCCCAGGATGCTCACAAGCCCAAGTGCTGAGCGCTCACTGCTCCCAAGTGCTACCATCCCTGGGCATCCTGATAGTCCCTGGCACCGTGGGCTCTGCAGGGAGGCAGCTGCAGGGAAGCTGGGTCTGGAGGACTGCACAAGCTGGCACAGAGGGATGCTTTTGACTGCAAGGGTCTGCCTTGGGGGATTTGGGATGGAAAACTTTGGGGGACTCAGCCCCATGCATTGTACCCCGTGATCAACCCCAGCTCTGGGTTCTTGCCACACTGAATTGCAAATTCAAATGTGCAATTACCCCTGAACCCCATCCTGCCTCCCCACCCAAACCTGCACCACAAGAGCCACGCTCCATGCTCAGCCACTTCCTAGCTAATATCCACAGATTTCATACCCCCAAAACCACACAGCAGTGTATGCAGGTTCAATGCTCCCCAGAAGGAATGGCAGAGACCCAAGCCCCCCCCTCTCTCAGCTCTATCCCATGCTCCTGGGATGCTGATGCCTGCACTGGGTGTCTCAGGACTGGCTTATTCCCACACCAGATCCTGGCTGCCCATCCATGGGGCCAGGAAGGATTCACAGCCCCAGTGCTGCTGCAGGGGACTCCCTGCTGCCAGCCTTTAGGTTCCACTACCACAGGACTGCGTTTCCACCGCATCCTTCTGCTAAAATCACTGCTGGGGGAGAGGAGACAACCCAAAGCCACTGAGAGACAGGGACTAAAGCAGCACCCCTATCCCCAGGCCCCCATGGGCACTGTCACATTGCTCCGGCATCAGTGACCTGCACCACACCAGTAGCACTGCCACCCCTTGCAACGGACACAGGTCCCCACTTCCAACCCCGGGGTGCCCCACCGGGACACGAGGGATGCTCAGGGGTGGGGGAGCGCAGCCCCCACCGGCATCACCTGCCCCCTGCCTGCCCTCAGCTCAGCATCACCAGCGCAGCATCCATCCATCACCCAACAGATAGTGGGGGTACCCGGCCCCCCGAGCCCCCCCGCCCCCCCCCCCCCCCCCCCCCCGCCCCGAGCACGTACTGCTGTAGAGGGTGTCGATCCAGGACAGTCGCGGCAGGCCGCGGTGGCTCAGCGGCTCCATGCTCTGCGTTCAGCCCCGCCAGCCGGCTCTCATCTCACAACAAAGGCAGCGAGGGGGAGGCGGGGGGCTGCAGGCCCAGGCGGGGGCTGGCTGGGAGCAGGGCGATACCGCCTGCCCGGCCGCGCAGCGGTTCTTCTTCTGCCAGGGGAGCCCAGGGAAGGAGGTGCTGGCTGGCGATGGCAGTGCGTCCCGCCTCCCGCCTCTGCCTCGCCGGGGGGAGCCGAGCCCTGCGTCCCCCGCACGCAGCCACGCCAGCTCCCCGCGGTGTCTGGGGAGGGGAAGTGGGGATGGTGGCTTTATGGGCACAGGGGTGCGAGACTCCATGCAGAGCCTCAGGCAACCACGGAGCCAATAGGGGGACACGGGAACACCCACCTCTGCCCCAACCTCAATCTCCTCCCCGTGCTCCAGGGATGCCCCAATCCCAGCCAAACCTCACCAGCTGAAGGATGCCCAGCTCCCAGACCCCTGCTGGTATCTCTCCCCAGGAGAAGTCAGCACCTAGGGAGCCTCCCCCGCTACCCCCAGAAAGGGCTGACGCAGCTTGGAATGGGCAGGCAGGGGTTAAACTGCCCTCCCCATCTGCGTATAGCCAAAGGAAATACAAAGTGCCAGAGTCATCAACCCCAATATGTCAGCACACCAGCCAAGCGTTCAGCCTGCCCTCCTCCTGCCCGCACCCGCACCACTGCCCTGGTCCTGCTGGTACGGCAGCATCCCAAGCCACTGTCCTCACCCACATCCTGCCCTGCATGGGGATGGGCTCAGCCCAGGTGATGGGGACAGCTGGGAGCTGTGCAGGAAGGACGATGCTGTGTGGGACATGTGGGGAAGGCACAACACCAGGGTGTGAGGTGCCAGGACATGGGAGGCATTGGTAATCACACCTGGAAAACTCAATGTGGGGGAACACTGCCACTGCCCGGTTACAGCTCCCAGGGATGCTACAGCCCTCAGAGGTGGTGGATGCATTTTGGGGAGCACAGTTTGGCACAGCCAACAGCACACGGTGCCGCCCAGGCGCAGCCTTACATCCCCAGAGGGCCGCATCCAGCCTCCACGGGCTGAGTCACCACATGCTGAGTCAGTATTGAAGGTGCTGCCATTTCCCAGCCCTCATGCTTCTGGATATCCTGGAGACCTCTGCACCCCAGCACTGCTTGGTGCCACAGCTCCCCTCCCCGAGCCATTGGCACATATGGTGCCCAGGGGAGGCAGTGGGGTGACACACTGCCCCACACAATGAGTGCATCCACTGCTCTCCTATCCCCAGCAGCCCCCATCTGAATGTCTGCAAGGCACAACCAGCCCTGATGCAAAGCCACTTTTGTCCTCTCAACTCCTGTGCTTGGGCAGCACTCTCTGAGCCCATGCAGCATAAGCCAGGGCTGAGGACAGGGACGGAGGAGGTGGAGGAGGAGGAGGCAGCAGCTGCTCGGGCTGCAGCAGGGAGCAGGCATGCATGCATAGGCACAGCAGAAACAGGCCCCCACAATGGCGAGGTACAGGGCTAAGCACACATATCCTCCACAAGAGAAGAAGATGCTGAGTGCAGGAGCAGCAGCACCACTGTGGGGGTGCAGCACCAGCACAGCCCTGCACAGAATAGGGGCAGGCAGCTCTCAGCATCTCCTGTGCAGCTGATTGTCTGTGCACAGTATGCCTACATCACTCCCCTTGTTATCAGCACGAGGGTGAGGAACTGAGGGAATCTCCCCAAAGTGCGAACACCCCACAAATAGCCAGCAGTGACAACAGCAAGTGATGCAGCCAAGATATGCTCAGGAAGGGCGTGAAGGGCACAGCCCAACTTTGCTCCATGGAGGTAGGAGCCATTTGGAGCCACGTGGAAACATCCCGTGGATTTGGAGTGAAGAAATGCTCGGTATGCACCAAGATGCCCAAGGCAGTACCATCCCCATGCCACCACTGATAGCTTCATGCAGCAAACACATATCCTGTGGGCCAACCAGCTGTGCCAGACACCTGTGCTTTATTTTGGTTACTCCACCCCATTTGCCTTTGCAAACAAACAAACACCCAAATCAAAACAAACAAACACAATCCTACTCCTGCACGTGGAGCACACCCAGCTCCCAGTAGCAGTGCCACGGAATGGACACCCAGCAGCTGGTGGCTCCCACAGTGGAAACCACACACTCCAACACACCTCAACAGCCTCTGCCCATGGCTCTGGGCACAACAGCTCGTGGAACTGGGTGCATTCTTATGACAGAGCCCAGGCCTGCTGCCCCCACGCTGCAGCCCCGTGCCCTGTTGGGTTTCTCACCACCTGCCTGGCATCTGCTGGCTGCAGCCGGGCAGCCCACGCACTGCTATTTCTGGGCTCTTGCACAAGAGGATGCTCTGACCACAGCCACGCGGCCTTGGGGTGCTGGGCATGGGCAGAGGGGAAAGAGAGGGGAAGAAGGAATCAGTGGAGAACACGCAGCCAAAAGCAGGACGAGAGGGGCTGGAGGAGCCCCAGCACCAACCCGGGGGGCTGCAGAGGAAAAGGAAGAGATGGTGGTCGGCAAGTCGGGAAGAAAGCGTCTGCCCCGAGCACAAAGGTCTCCATCTGCCAGAGCTCTGCTCCATCCCAAAGCTCACGGCTGTGGCTCAGCGCAAGGCAGACCGGCCCAGCCCCAGGCCAGGCTCTGCTCCTGAAACACATCCAAGGGAGCCGAGAGGCGTCGCTGCTGCTCATCTACATATGCAAATCCTCCTGCTTAGCAAACACTGATAAAGAGAGGAGGGATGGAAGAGCCAAGATTATTTTAAGATGTTTTTTAGAGGCGAGGAGTGCACCCCAACACAGCACCACGTCCAGAGGCTGCTGCTCCTGTGGACATTGTTACAAGGTCTGCAAGGGGAACCCGGAGATGCTGGGGGTAAATGTACCATTTTTCCTGGACAGATGCATGTTTTAGCCCTTAGCTAACCTGGGCACCCTGTTCTGACCCAAGGGAACACATCCCCCACCAGCAGAAAATGGGAAAATGAGTTTTCCTGCAGCTGGTGGAGGGGGAATCTCACCAGCAAAGACCTCACTGCACAGAAGTGTCCTTCCAGCCAAAAAACAAGAAGAAAAAAAAAAAAAAAAAAAAAAAAAAAGAAGAGAAAAACAGATTTCACGGCCCTGGTAGGACTAAAAATGCAAATGTATTCAGGCCCCAAGGGGCATTAATTAAAGAGTTTCATTAATGGGGCAAACCTGCCCCAGTGTCACCTCCCCAGACCCCCCTCCCCATCCCCAGGCAGCTCGGTGCTTGGAAAAGCACCCCGTCCTGCACCTCCCAGCACAGTGCTGGGCCCCACAGCAGATGGGGACGGTTCAAAGGTCCCAGGCAGGGCTCACAAACACACATGCTGGGGTTTTGTTCCCTCCCAAGAAGATAAAATTAAACACTGCCACTCTGCATGTCCTTCCCAGACCAGAAGAGGAACTCGCAGCGTGCTCAAACCCAAACAAACACTCTTTCAACAGTGGAAGACACTACGAAGTTAACATTAAAAAATAAGAGGACACAGATGTCGTGGCCAGGCTCGGGGCCACCCACACACCTACAGCTTCAGCTCCTGCCTGAAGCCCCTCCTTGCTGTAAAGGGAAGGAAACGGATGTACAGAGATCTGCAAAGTGACAGCAAAACATTTCAGTTTCCATCACCTCCTGCACACCATGAGCTGCTCCGGACAAAAAGAGATGCATGGAGACAAACCTCGGACTGTGTGCTGTTTTCTGTTCTCTTTTCTGTTGGGGCTTTTGGGATCTCACTCCCTCAGCTCCATTGGGGCTGTGCTCACTATTCCTGTGCCATGGGGACCCCACTGCTGCCCCTAGGACTCGGATCACACTTCCCAAGGTCACAGCAAACGTGGGGTGATTGCATTCACGGAAGAGACCACGAGATGTGATTCCAGCTAATGGAGGGCAGGGGGTTTCACTCACAGCATCCTGCTGTGCTGTATCCGACACCAAACATTCTGCCCTCATCCTGCTGGGCTGCAGTGTGTCCACAAGAAAAGTTCACGCAGCAAAGCAGCCTCACACCAAGCAGGCCTCTTCCTAAACTTCCCAGCAATGAAACCGAGCACGGAGGTGCTCTTCCTCTGATTGCAACCCAAACACTGAGCTCAGGGTGTCCCCCCAACATGCATCCCCCAGTGCCCTTCTCAGTCCCCAGCACAGGACAGGTGATGGCCAGATGAAGGGAATGCCAGCCCTTTGCACACTTCCTTTCAGCCATCTGCTCGCTGACGCTCCGATGGGGTCGGTCCTGAGAGAACTGGCAAGGGCGTTATCTCCAATGCCAGCATCACATATCTGGCTGTCACATGCCCTCCTCTGGTGCAATAGCTGCAGACGGAGGCATCTTCTAGATATCCTTGCTTTAAATCAGATTAATCACAAGCTACTTAACGGAAACCACTGTGTTCCCCATGGTAATTCCCATAAAGGCGATACCCAGCGCTGCTGCATTACGTTACCGTGAGCTCAGCCGCCTACAGGAGAGCCCAAAACTTCATGAAAATACTGGGGGACCCCAAACCAGACAGCAGGCACCAAATTACCAACAACATCACAGCCCAGCTGGCAAGCAGCACTGCAACCAGGAATTGGTAGCTACAGCTGAACAATAAAGAGAAGTGAGAAGAAAAGGCAAGAGCAATAAATGAGCCGCACGTAACTAAAAGGGGGATCCAGTCATCAGCCACACGCTGCTTATTGTATGCTCAGACTCTGCTGTGAAATGTCAGCACACACTGAGCCCCTTATAATGCACAACAAAGCAGTGCTGACGCCAAGGGATTGCATGGGACGTGCTGGGAAGAGCCCACCACTGTCACCATCACCATCACCATCACCCACACAGCCCCCAGCTCTGGGATCCGATTGTTGGGGCCCAGTCTGTTTGGGGCAGGGAACAAATCAACCCCAACAGACTGAGCAAGAGCAAAACTACTGCAAGTCAGTTGCAGAGTCAGCGACGTAAGTGCCATCTCCTGGCTGTCAGGGCTGTGTCTGAATCGGGATGAAAGCACACGGGATGATGCAATAACAACTTCCAGGCCGCTGGAAGTAGGACAATGTGACAGTGCTGGCTGCTTGCGCCCTCAGTGCCACGAAGCATGCAGCAGCTTGCAAAATAATGTGTCCTCAGGATGCCTGGACACCTCACACATCTGCCTTAGAGGCTGCAGGACTTCACAGCCCTGAGCTAAGGCACCTGGAGAAACTGGCTTTTGTGCAGCATCCGAAGGCCTGGAGGTGGCTGCTGTGCTGGTGGCACTTCCAAGAAGTGGCTGCATGGGATCGGCCCAAGGATGGGGCCTTGGCACGGGATGCCCTTGAGAGCAGGACAGCACGAGGCCGGGGGTGACGTTAACTGAGGCACGAGTGGCTCCTGGCGGTGTGATGGGGACCTCCTGGGGAGACTTTCAGATCCGCTGCCGTGCCGTGACCACGTGCGGGGATGGCACAGGGTGGGGGGACAGGAGCACGACGTCCTCGGATTTGGCACGTGAGGGTGGCCCGGGAGGACAGCACGAGAAACCCCCTGACCGTGCGAACGGGGACAGCCCGGCGAGGAGCCGGCGCGGGGGCCGCGGGGCAACACGACCCCTCTGCCGTACCGGAGGGGCCAACCCCGCTGTCGGGCACCGACCCGCAGGGCCGTTGTCCCCCGCCACCCACCTGCCGAGGAAGCGTCCTCCGCTCCGGAGCTGCCGTCGCTGCCTCCCTCCGGGGAACTGCCGGGGGGGGGGGGCGGGGGGCGGGCGGCGGCGGGGCGGGGCCGGGGGGCGCGGGGGGGCGCGGGCCAGGGCCGCCTCCAGGTACAGCACCTTGAAGCGCTCCTCGGCCAGAGCCCGCTGCAGGCGCCGCAGGTGCCGGCGGCATCGCTCCAGCTCCCGCTCCATGGCCCGCACCGAGCCCAGCTCCATTCGGGGCGCCGGTTCCCCTGGGAATTCCTCCTGCCAATGTCGGGCAAAGTCCGCCCGAGCCGCCGCCGTCGCCTCCTCGCCCGCTGCCATCCCCGGGCTTCCCCGCCGCCTTCCTCCTCCTCCTCCTCCTCCTTCCGCCCCCCACCACCGCCGCGGGCCCTGACGTCGGCTCCCGCCCGGCCCCTCCGGCCCGCCCCCGGCCGCTCCTCCTCGGCACGGCCCCGACGGGGCGGGGGCACCGCTACCACCTCCCTCCGGCACCTCCCGGCCCGACTCTCTGCAGCCGGATCTCGGCGTCCATTCCTGGAACACGGGAGGAAGCCACCCCCAGGTTAAAGGAACCTCTCTGAGGTAGCGGTGCCAGCATAGCACTCTTGTACCAGCAGCCTTTCCTGCTCGAGGTGCAACCTGGGGTCTCCCAAGGAGCTCCTGACGTGTTAGGAGGATGCTGAGAGGGTCGTGTACCTGCAGCTGGTCTGAGCCCTTCCTGGTGAGGGTCCACCTTGGAGCTCCTGACATGTGCCAGGAGGATGCTGAGTGCTGAGATGAGGTGGTGCCTGCTGCCAGCAGCATCAGAGCAGCGAACCAAGTGGCACAAACCATCCCACGCACTGCAAGGAGCTGCTTCTCAGCCAGCAAGAAGTGAGCCTCAGTGGCACTGAGTAGTGGAAGCTGCCCTATCCCAGCACACGTGCCAGGCTTATGGCTATCAGCATCCCCAGGCTGGTGGTGCTCTGATGATAACACCTGGCACGATGGCACTCTGATAGTGACACCTGGCTTCTTATCAGTGACAGTGACACCTGGCTTGGTGCACAGTGCTTTGCTCCCCACGCCTCACACAGGAATGGTGTTTCCCTTTCGCCAGAGGAGGGAAGTGTAGGTGACTCAGGGTGGTGATTCACAGCCTGTGTCCCTTGTTGCCACCTGGCTGTGGCCCAGCAGGAAGAAAGCACCCTATTCATTTACGTATGATCCCAGGAAGTGTCGCAACAGCCGCCTCCTCCATCCCCAGAGTGGCTGCTCCTGTCCCCACTGCTGTTGCTCCCATGGGGAGGGCTTTGGGGCTCCTCTTGGCACCAGCCTCCCCTTGGGGATTTTGGGAGTTGGGGCCAGTGACAGAAGTGACTCTGGAGCCCAGGTGAGGACAGTGTCCAAATATAATGCCCTGTTCCATGCTGGAAAGACAGCCCATCCCCAGTGCTGAGACCCTCTCAGGAGGTGGAGGGAAGAAGGAGGGGGGGTTGTGAGCGACTGATTTATGTGTGGCGACAGATAATTACAGCCCTTCCATCACCTGTCATGCAGACGGCCCAGCAGAGCTTTACATTGCATTTCTGGATGCCCATCCCAAACCATAAATCTCCCCAATGCAAAGCGATAAATCAGGGGGGCTGAGGGAGCAGCCCCAGGCAGGTGTCCCTCTCCACCTGCCCACCAGTAATGGGCAGGTAGGTAGGAAATGTCCAGGACGAGGTGGGGACACCTGGCGGGCTGTGCTAATTACAGGCAGCAGGTGGCATCCGAAGAGCTGTGATTTATGATCTGGTCCTTCCGAGAGCTGGGGCTGAGTCCCTGCAGGGCTGGGGCCAGCAAAGCTTCATGGATATTGCTGGGGCTCTGGGTGGGATGAAGGTAAGACAGGAGCCATGGGTACATCTATGTGCTCAGCCCTGTGCTGGCTCAACTTCCTGCACCAACAAAGCATCCCCATGGCATCACAGAGTAGCATTTCCTTAAGAAAGGAATGAAATCACCCCCCAGAAAATTAAATTGCTTTTTGTTCCTGAGCTGGGCCTGCAGCTTGCAGGGACTGGGGGACCAGAAGGCCACCGGGAGAACAAGAGGGTCATGGTGAGCACAGGTGGGTGCTCAGAGCTATTTGCAAGCTTCATTTCTCTTTGAAGTCCCACTGCCTCATCCTCCCCGCTCCCCCAGGCCCTGGCTCCTGATTTATGGGGTTTCTGAAGCAGAGGCACCTAAATTAGCTCCCACTTCAAAGAGCCAAGAGAGGAGAAGGGCAATAGACAAATAGCCCCGCTAATTGTAGCCATTGATCAACCCCACTGCGGGATGATCAGATAAGAAGGGATGGATAAAGGGGACCATGTTCTCCCAGGGCTTGGCTTCTGCACCAGTAGCCCCAACAATTTGTCACAATGACTCTCCAGGGCCATTTTTCAAAACATTGTTACCCCGTTGTGCAGGAGGGCATTTAGCAGCTGCTCTCTAATGAAAAGGTGGGCAAAAGGGCAGGGAATGAAACTGCAAGCAGCCCGGCCCTCCTGTTGACCTCCATCCCATGGCTGGGAGACCCATGGGGAATAAGGAGATTTAGGAAACAAGCTGTGGGAAACGAGATCTGGGGCAAAAGGAGCCTCATCATCTCCACCAACAAGGGCAAATATGGGCAGACCCAGCAGTGCTCCCAGCAGCAGGAAGGCAGGAGGCAGACGGCGCTGCAGCTCCTTTGCCACCTGTCCAGTGATGTGGCACTGAGGGACGAGGGTAGTGGGCATGGTGGGGGTGGTCCGAGGCTGGACTTGGCAATCTGAGAGGTCTCTGAGTGGGAGCATCCTCTGGGCAGGGCCGGCACCTGGGGGCTGGGATGGAGCCACGTGACAGCGGTGGGGTTTTTAGGGCTGGCTGCCTGACCCCAGAGCAGTGTGTGGCAGCCCTGGGGAAGGCAGGACCACAAGAGCACCTCGCCCCATCCTGCTCACCACAGCCATGTCCCGAGCAGCTGCAGCACGGCTGGGAGAGCCTGATGGCTCAGAAGAGGAGCTGGAGGTGGGGGCAGCACCGCGAGCATGCTGCAGGCAGAAGATGTGGATTCCTAAGGGGAGGAATGCAACCGCCTGCCTGGGGGACACCGAGGAGATGAAGGTGAGGAAGAGGAGCAGGCCGGCACGCTCCAAGGCCAGGAGGATGGCAGCCAACGTGCGGGAGCGCAAGAGGATCCTGGATTACAACCAAGCCTTCAACGCCCTGCGCCTGGCCCTCAAGCACGACCTCGGAGGCAAGAGGCTCTCCAAAATCGCCACCCTCCGGAGAGCCATCCACCGCATCGCTGCTCTGTCCCTGTCCTTGCACTGCTGGCCCTGCACCCACTCCGAGTGCCGCAGGCAGGGCGTGCGGGACGGCCACCTCGTGCCCCCCAGTGCTGTGGGTTACGGCTGCCATCCTCCCGAGAGCCAACTCCAGTGCTATGAGAGCCCGCAGGAGGATCGCCCAGCAGCCAGCCCTGTGTTTTACCCCGTGGGGAGTCAGCAGAAGCACGCAAGCAACCCTCAAGCCCTCCCTCTTGCACCGCTCCCCTGGCAGCTGGGGGGGTTGCAGAGCTCTGGCTTCCAATGCTTCCCCATCCACTGAGCCACAGAGCGGGGAGGGCGAAGCGGTGCCGGGAAGGTAACAAAGCGGGGCGTGGGATGGGACTGTGTGTGAGCAGTGGGACGTGGAGCTCAGCTGAGGTGCCGTGAGCCCAGCAAAGCCTGGAAACTCAGCTGGGAAGCGTGGAGGAGGTTGCTTTGTGCTCGAGGAAGGGCCAGCTCTGCAGTTTCTTTTCTTGTGAGGTTTCTCTGCTGGAAATTGTGACCGTTATTTATTCTCTTTTGCTTGCTTTGTGAGAAAACATGACTTAAAAACCCAGCATCGGGGCACTGGCTGTTACTGTGTGTGAGGTGGACAGATGGTGTGTGTGGATCACACTAAAGACCCTGGCTCTGGTTCCAGCTGATGAATTAAGGGAGCAGGGGCTGGGAAAGGTTAACTCGGTTGTACTTTTAATGCTAAACCCATTGGTGCACATATTGGTACACAGACAGATTTGTAAGCCTGGACCAGGAGGGAAGAGAGACAGATGTCTGCCTTTGGAAAACCCGTGCTTCCTCCTGGTGACTGCAAAGTGGATCTCTGGGATGATCTGGTACCGAGCTCCTGGCTGGGACAGGGGAGGGCTCAGCCCTCAGCTCCTCGTGTGCCAGCCTTCCTCCTTTAGACCCAGGGTGGGGTGGGGGAGCTGGGAAATGAGCCTGGCAGAGGAAAGCCCGTAGCAGCCAGGAGAGAGAGCTCTCTGCTCAGCAAAGGATCCTCCTCCAAGCGCTGCCTATGTGAGACATCTTGGCTTTCATCTCCGGCAGATGTTCCCCTTTCCAGGAGGGCTGCAGCCATGGCTGCTGGAGGAATCCTATGTCTCCTATCAGCATCCCCTGCTATGCAGCGAGGCTCTGCCTGTGTCCAGCGCTCATACACCGTGGTGTGAGCTCAGGAACACCAGGATCCAGAGATGTGAAAGCCAAACCAAACCCACGCCCACCCTAGCACTAATCCCTCTCCATCACAATTCTATTTTCAGTTTTTACCCCACATTTTGGTGTTAAAGCAAAACGGATGGAAATAAATGTTCGGAGAGATGAGAGAACAGGAAAGACAAAACACTTGAGACCATCGAGGCTCCCAGCTTCACGGTTATAAATGCGGATCACTTTTCTGTCCGGAGGCTGCGGGGTGTGGGGTTGCCGGTGGACAGCGGCTCTTCGGGTCCCCACGGAGTGACAGCCGGAGCGGGGCGGGCACACAGGTGGCACTCCGCGCCCGGGAATCCCCCAGCGAAACGGGGAGGGAGAATTCGGAGCCGGTGGCGAAGAGCCGCCGCCTGGTGGGCAGCCACCACCCTCCCTCCCGCCCCTCGCACCCGCTGCTGTGTCCGGGGATCCGAGCGCGGGGGGCTCCGCGGGGCGGGACGGAACCGCGCGGAGGGTGGGTGGGTGGGTGGGAGGATCCCACGGGGGGTTTCCCTCCCGCCTCGGCCCTTCGCATCCCGGCGAGCATCCCTTCCTCGGGAGGAACCGAGCCAAGCCGGGGGCGGTGCGCTGCCCCGCTCCTGCCCCGCGGGCAGAGCCCCGTTGGCCCCTCCTCCGGCACGGCCTCCCGCGGGGCGCCGAGCCCCGAGCGCAGAGCGGCGGTGGCGGGGCGAGCTCCGAGCCCGCTCCGCCGGGCCATGGCGAGCGGCGACGCCGCGCCCGCGGGCTCGGGCTCCGGCTCCGGCTCGGGCACGGTGCTGCCCAGCCGCCTCCAGGAGACCGAGAAGCTGCTGGCCGCCACCGAGGGCCGGGAGGGCCTCCGGGGCTCCAAATCCTTCACGGCCGCGTTGGCCGGCGAGGTGGAGCGCAACGGGCACGGGCTCTCCTACAAGTCGGTGTCGGTCGGGCACCTGGAGGCGGCTCCGCTGTCGCCGTCCCGGCTCAGCCTGGGCAGAGCCTCCTCCACCGCCACCAGCACGGCGGCTGCCGACCAGGGCCGCCCGCGGGACTACCTGGTGCTCGCCATCTTCTCCTGCTTCTGCCCCGTTTGGCCCATCAACGTGGTGGCCCTCGTCTTCTCCATCATGGTGAGTGCGGCCCCGACGGGCGGCACCGGGCTGCGGCGCTGTCCGCGGTGCTGCGGCGGCTCGGGGCGGGGAGCGACCGGGCGGGGCTCGGAGCTCGGAGCTCGGGATCACAGATCGGTTCTTGGGGCTTAGGGCTCGAATTTCGGGGCTCAGTGATCGGATCTCGGGGCTCGGAGCTCGGAAGGGTTGTGCTGCTGCTTCCATACCTCGACTGGGGTTCCCTGGGATGGCTCACGGAGGAATGGAGTGGGACAGCCCGGGCTGTTGGATCCGGGATTCAGGATACGGGATTTGGGATGCACAATGTGGGATTTGGAAATACGGGATTTGGAATTCGGAATGTGTGGTTTGGAATTTGGGACGTGGGTTCATTTAGGATGCGGGATTTGGGATGCGGTTTGAGGCACGCCCTGCCCTGACTCCATGCCCTCTCCTCTCCCGGTGGCCATGAGCAGCCCAGTTCCCAGCTGGGATGGAGCAGCGAGGCACGGACGAGGTCTCTCCCTCTCTCCGCCCCTTAGCAGCCCAACCCAACCCTGCAGCACCGGGGGGACCCGGGCGGGGGGCTCGCTTCTGCCCTTAGACACTTCAAAGGGAAGAAGGCTGCACCTGCAGCTCCCACATTTGTCCCGAAAAAGCAATTTTCTCCATTAAATATCCCCCACACCTCAGCAAACACACCGACATCAGAGCAGAAGAGAAGAAAGGCAGCCGCCTCCCACTTGTCTCAGCAGAGCCTCGCGAGCACGGCCACCCCCTTCCCCTGCTGCTGCACAGCCCCCGGCCAGCCTCCCCACCAGGCGTTTGCAACGGAGGCAAATCTCGTCTTTGAAAACGCTCAGGGAAAGCCATCCCCTGCTCTCCACCCAAAATACAGAGGCGTCATTCCCCCACAGCACAGAATCAGAGATGTGCAGCTGCCTGCAAACCTGCGTGGCACCCGGGTACCCTTCATGCTGGGGGGTGGGCAGCCTCCCTGCGGTGTGCCGACTTCCCTCTAGCTCTGCAATTGTGTTTTTTCTTTTCCTAAGACAATGCTTTTTTTTTGCACATGAAAGCTTTGCTGGGCGATAAGCGGCAAGCAGAGAGGGAAGCAAATGAATGCTTTGTGGAGTTAGTGTCTCATAAATCATTATTTTTTTTCCAAACGCTGCACTCAGATTCCAATAGGGGCCAGGGCCAGGGAAACAAATAAGCTCCAGCCCCTGGGCCTTTCCTGCTCCTGGTGGTCGTGGGGAAATGAGCACTTGGTGGCTTTTCCACTGCTCCTGGGGTGCATCTGCTTGGAGAAGAGCCAGAGTCCCATGGGAGTGCAGAGCTCGCCTAACAGCACCCAACAGCAGGAGCAGACCAAGGGGAGCGAAACACAGAGTGAGAACCCACCCCGAGTGAAACAGTGTGCCCCAAACCCACACTGCTGCTACAGAGCGGTGTGGGAGAAGTCAAACTGTGTGTTATCCATGTAAATGGTGCATTCATCCATCTCAGTCTGGTGATGATTTATACCTCCCGTGGAATGTTTTCTTCAACCAAATGCAAGTGTGGAGGATTAATGACTGATTCTGAGTAATGGGTGGCACTCAGCAGAGCACATCCAAAGCCAGTTCGTAGATGGAGAGAGGCTGCAACCATTTGTCTTTCTGTCCCTGGGACTGGCACAGGGTGGCTCTCCTGATGGCACTCACCTGGCTCCATGCATTTTGCTGTGGGTCCCTTCCAGCCCCAGCTCTGTGTTGGGTTGTGTTCCCTAAAAGGTTCCCCGTGACACAGAGTCCCTTAGCGCCATGCTGGCATGTTGCCCTTTGGGGCTCCTCTGCGTCTCGATTAATAAAGAAAATGGTCATGGTTTTATGGAGAATGAAAATCACAGGGTGGCTGATAGGAAGCAGCTATAATCAAACCGTTCCAATGAATAATATATGTGCAGGACCAAATGCTTGCTAAACACGCCACGCTGATGCTGATGCATTTTTCAGAATTGTTCAGGATAAACGATCACTGAACACTTCCAGAAGCTGTAGTGATAAATATGTCGAATCTGTTAGCCCATATATTTTCCTTGGAAGACAGCTAGAGCTGCAAATATGTTTCACCGCAATCTAACCCACACCCTGCAGAAACATTACACTTGGTTACAAACATCTGAGCCTATAAAAATCCCAAATGCCGGGAGCTGTCAGCGAGCAGCTCAGGGACTCCATTTATCCCTGCATGGCTGTGTTCTCCCCTGTCCCTCTGCACCATCCCATGGGGCTTCATTTCCTCCCCTCCTGCTCTGCAGCGCAAACTAGCTCTTGGCTGTGTACCGCTGATTTTTGGGGTTGTCTGCCAGGTGGGCTGTAGGGAACCAAAGGGAGTGAGGTCTTGAGCTCAACATCAGTGCAATGGTTTGGCCATGTGATGCCAGATCGCTGTTTATGGGGTGATGCAAGCTGAGGGCATTGTAAGTAATGGAGTTGCATGGAGTTGGAGCTGTGCTGGCTCTCCCAGCTGCTCGTTTTCTTTTGTTTTCAATACAAGAAAGCTCACACATGGCGCAGTGCATCTGAGATGCACATTTTTGGAAAGGAAAGTGCAATTGTTCGATACTTTTTCATCCTTGATTCTTAATTCTTCTTTGCCCATGTTGCTTCTCTCCCCTATGCCTTTTCCCCACTCCAAGCCCACCCCAAACAGCTGAGATCACTACCAACGGGCCTTACAGCTCCTTATTCTATTTTCCTCCCTCCCAAACCTTTCTCAGTTGGTTCCGCTGAAGGATCCAGCTCCAGCTCTAAGGGCTCCCTCCATCCCCTATGGACCCCAGGCCACCAGTGACTGCCTTCCCCATCCCACCCCCCAGTTAATGAATCACTTCGGGGACCCAAGTCCCAAATCCCAGTTGTTTATTTTTCCATAAAAGCTCCAGAGAGGGGTGGTTGTTGCTGGTCAATGCCTCTCATCCCAGGCCAGGGACCTCTCACCCAAATGCAGACCTGAACCCATTCATCGCCATCTTGGGGGGACAGGGGACAACCAATCGGCCGAGATCCAATCCATGTCCCTCGGTGGCACAGCTGCTGAATTTTGGGGCTGCAGTCTCTCTCAGGAGCCTCTCTCTATGCTTCCCCCCAGTCGCGGAACAGCGGGCAGCAGGGGGATGTGGATGGAGCCCGGCGCCTGGGCCGCATGGCCCGCCTGCTCAGCATCGTCTCCATCGTGCTGGGGACCATCATCATCGTGCTCTACGTCTCGCTCAGCGTTCGAGGTAACACCTCCTTCTCATTTCCCCTGCTCAAGCAGTGACCTCTCCTTTTTTCCCCTGTCTGTGGGGCTCTGTGGGCAGTTTATGGGACACTCCTGCCCCTAGGACGCATCATTCCCACCCAGCACGAGGCACTGAGCACTGCTATGCTGTGCTGATATGTCCACCACATGCAATATGTCCCAGAGAAGGAAATGCTTGCAGCAGGAATAGGACCAGAATTTGAGGTCCTCCTCTACTATCCCATAGAAGATCCCCCAGGCAAAAAGTATTTTGGCTATAATACAAGGACTTACCTTAGTGAGGCTGAGGTGGGTTTCTCTGATAGGATAAAAGCAAAGGGACTGAGGCCACAAGTCAGCCTGCCCAGTGGTGCCATCCCTGGGTGTGTGGGGATCTTCCCAACCACAAAGCCACCTTCTTAGAGCACCTGGGGACATGGGAATGTCACATCTCACCCACTCCATGGCCCAAACCCCAAAGGCATCAGGGGCACCTCTGCTGGAAGTTGCCCTGAAACCCTCTTTCTGTTTTCCAGTTTCCTAGAAGACGTAGCATGCAAATACCTCGAAGAGGAGGAAGACAGCGCTCCTTTTGGGTTTTTTTTTTACTTTCAGCCTTGCAACAAAAACTTGTGACAGCGGAGCCCATCTGGAGGAACGTGCGTGGCTGCTCCACCGCCTTCTGGGGACAAGAGGGGATGGACACACGGCAAGGGGACGAGGGACAAGAACTGGATGTGAGCAGAGAGGAGAAGGGGAAATCCACTACCTCATTCCCCTCCAACAGGGTGGGGAGACCACGCTGGGGGATGGACAGGAGGAGGAGGAGGAGGGAGATTCCAGACTGAAGCTTGTTTGAAGGAAAACCTAAGGGTGGACCGCGGCATTTTGAGGAATCCTCCTAAGGACCTTGGCACTGTCATTTTGGGGGGGGGTTTGTTGCTTTTTAAATCATCGAATTCTGTCTCTGCAAAAACAAACAAACAACAGAAAAAAAACACCCAAAAGCTCAAACTGCCACCAGGAGCGGAGCGGTGTTCCATGCATGAGGAGGGCGAGCTGCAGAGCGCGGCGGTGCTCGGAGATGCGGTGGGTGCTTTTGTATTTTTGATGAGGAAAACAAACAAAAAAAGACAAACAAAAAAGAGACATTGACCATTTGCATGCCTTTGGGAATGTTCTCCCTGTCTGCTCGTCCATCCACGCCCCTCCATCGCTCGCAGATGTCAGGGCTGGCGGAGCAGGGCGCTGCTGCATGGGAGCGCAGCGCTAACGGAAGGGATCACGCTTTCTCTGTGCAACCACACGTTTCCTTCTCCATGCACCCAAAGCGAGGTTAATGCCACTGGCACTGAGCACAGGTCCTGGTTAACCCACAGCGGTGGCACTGAGGGGCAGAGCCCTCCTGCCTGCTGGGTCGTGTTCGTCACACAAGAGCTGCAGCAAGATCTGGCCCTATGGCCGTGCTCATCTCCCCTCGCCTCTTTGGCTCCAACTGAGGGCTCCAGGGGACCTTTAGAGGGATGGAGGAGTTCAGAGTCGTGCTCTTGTCATTACCCATCTTCTGCTCCTTGGACATCTCCAGCACCACTGGAGCGTGCTGGGCTCGGGTCCATGAGTATTATTATTTTTTAACATTTTGTATTTAAAAACATGTAAAGAATGCTGACTTTTTGCTCCCCATGATCGTCCCAAGCCCCGCTGCTCCCAGCCAAGTCTTCCACGCCATGCAGCCCCATCCGACCTCTCTGTTCCCACTGTGGGCTGATGCTGGTGCTGGCATTTCATTCGGCTGTGCAGACTGAGCAAGGTTCCCGTTGCTGTACGTTTGCAGATGGCTCCTGGCTGTGCCCATTGGCTTTGCATTGGCCAAGCCTTTCTTTCAGCAAAACTTTGCTGGTGCAATTCCAAATTACAGACATGGGAGCTGCACCCACAGCCTGCCCTGGGACGGTGGGGTGTTTTGGGGCACCCTACCTGGAAGATCCACAAACCAAAATCAACATGGTCAAGAGCTCTGTCCATCTGGGAGCTGTTGTACACTGTGGTGCACCAAGAGGAGCCCCTGAGCATCCCTGTGCTTGCATCCTTCCCAAACTGGTGAGCATGGGGCACGTGGGAAGGCAGTGGGGAGAGCTGCTGTGCCATAAATCCTCGAACCATAGGGATGTAGACGGGATTGTTCTCTTGTCACTTGTTTAGCTGCTCTTTGTTACACGGTTTCCTTTGGGTAGAGGTAATCTGAACCCAGGGGATAGGAGAGCCAAATTCCTGCACCCACTGTTATGTTTTTCTTTACATTCAAAAGGGGTGCAGGGACTCAGAGCAATAGCACGGTACAACAGCACTTTCCTGGGCTGCCTCCCCACCTGTCCCTCTGCCTGCGTTTTATTGCAAACTGTGAGCTTCTGAAAACGGACCAAATTCAACTCCTGCGTTTGCAACTCATTCCTTGCACACTCAGGGCTGGAGAAGCTCTGTGCTTGGCCGTGTGCAGAGCCCACTGACACCTGATCCCCTGTCCCTCTTGGAAGGGGGATCCCCGAGGATGAGATGGGTCAGCGCGTGGGGGAAACTGCAGCACTTGAGAGCACCAAATGGAGGATGGAACGCTGCCCTGGCATTACACAAAGCCTTCCAGCTCACGGCCTGAAGTGCTTTGCCACGGCTGCAGCCCCGCGGCGAGGGCTGCGCTATTCTCATCGCACAGATGGCAAAGTTGCTCCAAGTCACGTGTGCCAGCAGCTCAGAAAAGAAAACAGTTCTTTCTCCTCAACATAAGTAGGAGGGAATGCATCCGTCCTTTGAATCTGATGCTTCCGGAGGGCTCTTTGCAAGCCAGGACCACCTCGAAGATATACAGAGCAGGACCGGAGGGGCAGCAGAGGCACCAGAAGCATCTGAGTGCAGGAGAGAGCAACAACTTTCCAATAAAAAAACCCCAAAACCATAAAACACAAAGACCCCTCAACTCCTTCCTCTTTTTTCATCTCCTTTCTGGCTAGATACAACTGCGCTGCCCTGCACTCTTCAATACATCTCTGTGCTCCTCATCCCACGCTCAGACACAGTGGAACATCTCTACAGCCAGACGAAATGTTTTCCTTCCTTGCAACCCACCTCCTGTGCTGTACCAGAAGGCTCCCGGGACCCACCAGACCCTTTCCCCACTCTCCATTGAGCTCCCGGTGCGTTCTGCAGCCCGATCCTGCACACAGGACTCTGCAGGAGCTGATCTCTGCAGCACTGTGGTTTCAGCCAGGCTCTTTGTGGGATGCAGTGACCGTAGGGCAGAAGGGATGCACAGCACTCAGTGTCCAACTGATGACTGCTGGTGGAGAGGACCACAAGGGTTTTAGCACAAAGGGTAGAAAACGACAGAAGAGCTTTCCCAGTTTGCTGCATTGGTGATGATTTCCCTTTTTCTAATCATTATTTCCCTCCTTTCCAGTTGCTGCCAATTAAACACCCAACCCCACTCCTGTTCGGTCCAAGCCCAGGATGGGGCTGAGCCACCCCTATGAGCTGCTCCCATCCCCGGTGCCCCCAGCCCCATCCCAACACTTGGCTGCTCATCGCTGCCCAACATGAACTGATTGCAGATTGAATGCCAATTATTTTCTTTCCGCTTGCACTCTTTCATTTTAGCAAAGCTAAAATCTCCCATGCCTGGGGACAAGCCCAGGGGGTGAGGGAGGGAGGGAGAGAGGGAGGGAGGGGAGCAGCCTTTTCAAAGCAAGGGGTGTCCCAGGGCACAGCCCCAATCCTCAGAGCCCAGCTGGAGGAGCGCTCAGCGATGCCATGGACACTCCAGGAATCTCCCTGCTGGTCGACGTTTCTTTTTCTGCGGGATGATATGGTGTACCTTATATACTTCCTTTGTATTTCTTGGCATGAGAAAAGAATTAAAATGTAACATGCATGGTCAAAGCCAGACTTGCTTCTTCTGTCTAAATGAGAACAATATATCAAATTCAAACTGCTCATTTAATTATTGCTCCCCATTCCAAAAGCAATGCAGCATTTTGGCTGTGGTGGCACTGCCACCAGACCTCACCTCTGCAGCTCTGCATTCCACACAGCCAATGAGGAGAGAGCACAGACACATTCCAAACCCAAATCCTCAAATTATTGATCAAAACCACAGATCTCCTGAATGGTAACTGCCCTGAGCAGCCTCCTCCATCTCCTCACTCCTATCCCAAATGGTGGCTGAAGGAAGGAGCTTGACAAAGCTTTGGGCTGTCGGTAGGCAGGGGTAGGACCAAAACCTCCTTTTCTTTCTCAAAAGACAAAAGCTACAGTTGTGGTTTGGGGACCCATCACCCACATGAACACTCAGGCAGCACTCAGACCAGCCCAGCCTTCTCCATGCCCTTCCCCTTTATCACAACACCATCTCCCACTGGGCTCTGCACCATGCTAAGACATTTTGAACCCTGTTTCTTTGCCACGTCCAGAATTTCCCCAGTGTGAATCCTATCACCCACAGCACAGAGTGCTCCCTGTGCCAGGTGCAGTCCTGAAGCAGTGGGCAGATGGAACTCCAGACCTCAGAGGTGGGAGCTGATGGCCTCTGCTCTGCTGTTTTGCTAAGGGGAGGGCAGTGCCAAGTGCTTTCGCTCCTGTTTTATTAATACTCTGCTCTGATGGCTCATGTATAATAGATAGGAGAAGGAACAGCGAAAGGTTTACATCCCATTTCCTTGTGGATATGGTTCTTGCTGAGCACCAAAGGCTCTCCATTCACCACTAATAAGTTTGTGTGATATCTGGGGGTTTGGGTGAAGGACACAAAGTCGGTCACCACTTCCCCAGCTGCTTCCCATGGGAGCTCCCAGTGGAACAGAGGGAGACGTCGGGATTTGCTCTGGCCCCCATAACTCCACACTCAGC
This sequence comes from Centrocercus urophasianus, assembly GCF_019232065.1. Taxonomy (NCBI): domain Eukaryota; kingdom Metazoa; phylum Chordata; class Aves; order Galliformes; family Phasianidae; genus Centrocercus; species Centrocercus urophasianus. The sequence goes on from NW_024884900.1 coordinate 3,609,357, forward strand.
CCTTTCCTTCTGCTGGCTGCTGCCGAATCTCCAGGTTTCCTAAAATAGAGCTGTGGGGATTCTCCCCAAGCTGAGCACAGAGATGTGACGACCAGTAGCCCCCATTGCCTCCACTCTGCAGGGCGGTTGGAGCTACCGAAGGACTCCTTACCTTACGAAGCTGCAACAGAGGGGGGAACAGAGCCTTCCCAGCAAAACACCTCCTCCTGCCGAGCTCGTAGGGGTGGCTGGCTACAGCCTGTGGGTCCTAAGGAATTTCTCCCATTATTTGGTCTCAGGTGCCATTCCTCAGAGCCCATTTGTTATACCCTTCCCAGCTCTGAACACCCAAACCCACGCGGCAGCATCCCTCCTACCCATTCCTCCCCCTCCTCCCACAGCAATGAAGAGCTGAAGTATTCCTGGATGAGAACAGATGAACTCATTCATCCCCCAAATGTGAGCTTTGTTTTCCCTTTTTACATTTCCAAGCCAGAACGGAGGTTGGAAAGTCTTCAAATTCCCCCAAACATGGGGAAACCCAGGAATAGCATCCCGCTGTCCCTTTGCCCTGCTTCAGGTGCACCACGGGCTGAACGCTGATTTGGGACAGGCATCGCTGGGGGCTGGCAGCCCCCTCCACCCCTTGACATAAGGTTGTCATGGACTGACTCACCGCCGCACCTCAGTGATGGCTGTGGGTAAATTTAGCTCTGGTGACACACGCCTGACCCAGAGGGAACTCCTCTTATAGCACAGAGGGAAACCGCCCGCGTCCCAGCGCTGCACCACCGGAGCACGGGGACGCACCGCCCCACCTCACACCTGCACTGATAACATGGCCTGATGCTGCACAGTTACCCTGGAATGGAATTAATTTTCGTGCTGTCGCGGCTCAGCCCTTTTTTGGGGCTCCTCGCAGTTCCTTTTTTTCCACCTGCGCTGTTCCTGCAGAGCTCCAAGCGAAGGCGGCCGTACGAATGTGACGGCTCAGCAGCATGGCACCAACACAGCCAGCTCAGCACGGGGTTGGGGAGCAGCTCGGGTGCCTGGGCAGTGCTGGAAGGAAGTTTCCACTGCACAAACAGCAGCAAAATGGGACCAGTAGGGTCTGCAACGTGCAGCAAGAGGCCACCAGCTCCTCCCCGTGCATCTTCAGCAAGATGCAAGCTGAAGGATTCCGATTCTTCTTCCAAGAGCACTGCATGGGATGGGGGTGGGCAAGGAGGGTGAGAAACAGCACCCGAAGAGGTTGCAATCTGCCTTCCAGCACTGCTGAGCAGACACTGCACTGTGCATCAGGGGGTGAGGATTCATACAGACCTCAGCGGCAGTTCTGGAGAAGAAAACAGTGAGAGGACCACAAATGCTGCTTCAAATGGTGGAGGGACTCTGATTGCAGCCAGAGCTCTCCTCCTTTACAAGCAGCGCTACCAAAAGCAAAGCCTCAGGGTCCCATTAGGAGCAAGGAATGGCAGCAGGAAATGGAGGAGCTGAGCACACACACCACGCAGTGTGCTGGGAGCTGGATGGTTAAAAATGTATCTGGAGCTTGTGCCACTATAAATTATTGACTGTACAGGGAGCTGGAAAAAAGGATTCAACCCCATTAATAATTTACCTCCTAATCCAAACGAAGATGGAATTTTATGCACCACTTATTACCAGTGCAGCAACTGGGAAAATGAATGGCGCTTCCCGTCTGCAGGCAGAACAGCTTCTGTGCATCCAGAACGATCCCGGAGTCGGCTCTCCAGGCAGGAACACTCAGAGCTGCCCTGAAGGAAGAACTGCTCACCCCCAGCAGCCTGGGGGCACACGAGGGATGCAGGGATTCATCATTACTGCACGGCCCCCCACGCAGGGGCAGCTCCCAGCCAACAGCTGCCTTGTCTGTGGGTGCTGTTGAGATGCACTGCTCTGTGGCTGTGGGTTTCCACACCGCTCACACTGAGCTCCAAGTGCAGCTTCACACCTGGTGCTGTGCTGTGAGGTGGGAGCAAAGGAACCAAACCACAAAGCAGATTAAAAAAAGGGAAGAGCAACACCTCCTATAGTCTGTCAGCTGCACATTGGCCCCAGTTTGGGCACGCGTTTGGGAAACCGTGTTTTAAACCATGGATAATCACAAACCTTCACAGAGCTCACCTTGAGAGAAGCCCATTGCGGCACAAAAGCAGAGAACAAACCCGTGTGTACACCTAGGGTCAATCCCAAACTGCAGAGATGAGCTCTGCAATGTCTGCATCTTCACTGGAGCCGGGGAGGGAGAAGTTGCCCCGGGGAAAGAACCAAGCACCCTGCTTAGAGTTCTCATTTATTATTAAATTACATATCAAAGCTCCGTAATTACATCCAGAGAATGCACAATAGGTGAAAAGTAATTACAGATACAGTAAGTTTCAAGCAGCTCTGTGAAAAGCAAAAAGAATCAGAAAGTGCAATCAGAAATGAACTTACTGAAGTCCGGACTGGGATGTTTTGTCAGAAAGGTTCTGTCGGTGACGGTGGTTTCGTTTTGAGGGAATGTTGATTTAAACCACTTTCCTCACTCTGCAGGGCGCAGAGGACAACCAAGAGCTGAGCACAGCGCTGGGTTCGTGCACCCAGCACACACAGATCCCAGGATTCCTGATGTCACCCAGAAAAGGGCTCAGTTCAGTCCCGCTGTGCTCCCCTTGGCTGTGCATTGCCAAATAGGCCCGCCGTTCCGAGGGCTGCCATAATCCAGCACTCTTAGAAGGAGTTTCAGAATGATTTCTTCCTGTCGCCCCTCCTGTCTGCTTCACATGAAAGGTTTTTGGAAAAAAAAAAACAAAAACCTAAGAAAAAGTTACGCATGGAATGATCTCAGCAAACTGCTGGATGCGGGGAGGCCCGATGAACCCAACCGAACGGGAGTTCCCCAGCTGGGAATGGCAGAGCAGTTTTGGGCACGTCGCTCCTGGAAGGGTCAGCACAGAGCTGGAACTTTCACATCATGTACAAACACTTCTGCTCTTTTATTTTCAGTGCCCTGTGAGGAACTGGTTCTTCTCACAGCAGCCTTAAGACCTTCAAAAGAGAGAACTTTCAGAACTACGTAAGGCTCTGCTTGATCAGTGTAACGAACCCAGCAGGAGCTTACAGCACGCTGATACCGGAAGCTCATGAGCTCAGTATTGACCACAAGCACCCACTGTGCCTTCCCACAGCAGCAGAAACCCCCACGTCCTCAGTTCTGCCACAGCAATGCTCAGTGCTGAGCAAACACACAGCCAGCGCTCCAGCAAACGGAGCAGGAGGATCAGAAACAGCACAGACACGAGCGCTGGGGTCAGCCTGAGGGACCAGAAGTTACCAGCAGGACCTGGCCGAGTTCCTACATTGCAACTCTGCTGGGAATTCCAGGAATAAAAACTGTTTAACACCACATTTTCCTAAAGATTCAGAAGAACTGCATGGAAGGACCATAGCCAGCATTTCCAGTCAAGCTTTATCAGAGATAATTCAGCATATTTGTCTCGTACTGAAATAAATCAGTTCCTCCGAAGCATCTTCATAACATGAAAAAAAAAATCAATCCTGTTGACACATTTGTTATAATTACATACTTTCCATAGCAGCTTTTTCACACAATAAGATTAAATATATGCACCAAATCATCAATTAAGTCCAGTAAAAGACGGGTTACCAGATTAAGGAAATGAATTTATTTCTGTTACTGCAGATCTGAGTGCCCTCTATAGAGCAGCCAAATCCTACAGATCCTAAGCAGGCGCACGGCTGCCAGCTGGGGTCCTGCCTGGGGTGGGACGGGGGAGATAAGGGCTGATCTCCCAGCACACAGCTTCATTAATGAACTCCCTTTATCCATCAAGGTTTTTCATAAACCCTTTTAATAAACGCTTCATATCAAACCAGGAACATTCTCAGATCAACCAAATCAGCCAGACACAAGAGAAGCACTACAGCACTGTGACTGCCCCACGAGGCTTTGTTCCATAGAGGACAACCTGGAGGCTACCTGACATCCGTGGCACACGTGGAATCTCTCAGGAATGCTGTCAGAGAGCTGATGGAGCTCCTAAAGACATTCCAGTGCTTCAGCTGGGATTCGCTGGGTTATCACACAACGGATGGAGAAAAAGCAGTTGAAAGAGCAGAAAGAAAAAAACCATCGTTCGTGGTTCTGCAACATCAAAGCCCTTCCTGCCACCAGTCATCAATGCAAAACACCAGGGTTTGCGTGCCTGGATGAGGAGAACTTCCCCAGATAACAGTAAATAAAACTCGGTTTGTTATTTTACATTCAACTCTTCACCAGGAGGAGGTGTGTCCAAAACTTCTGCACTCAGATGCATTTGCCTCAGGTAGAACCATCATCATTTTCACTTCCAATTGACAGTGTAGATTATATCTTACTTACAGTGTAAAAATATTAATGCTATTAGAATAACTTTATGTAAATTACAATATACACTTCTCAGTCGTTGTCTTTATAAAGACCTCTATGATGTCAGCCAAAATCCAAGTACTGACACCCAAAGGCTGCTCTTAGGTGAACTCACGTTTGGTCACTTTTCAGATGACTGAACACTACGGTAAGGAGCTGCGAGGGCACTGTGCTCCCTTTTTACAGAAGAGGACCTGTCTGTCCCTTTAAAGCCACAAGAAACCTTATCACTGTTCCTCAGAGGGCAGTTTATTCATTTTCTGTGCAAAAAGCGAATGGAGCAATCCTTGTCTTCTTTGAGGAGTTTGTGTGAAGCACAGTTTTCACAGCACAAACGATGTAGAAATAGCTATTACCTCAACCATGGGTTAAAAAGAATTACAGAACGTGTATCTAGTAGTGAAGCAACCTGATGGCTTAAAGCTGCAATATTCTTCTGGTAGGACAGCGGTGCCCAGAAGTGCCTGCAGGCAAAGCAGGGTTCCTGCAGTTCCCACCTGCTGGCCAGCAATGCACCTCCCAGCACCACTGGGCACAGGAGCTGCTCTACTGCTGTTGTTAAGTGGCTGTATTTACTTACCTTGCAATGAGAAAGGGGCTAAAGGAGGAAAAAATTAAAAACAAAACAAAACAAAAAAATCCCCCACCAAATTTAACCAAAGGAAGATGTATGGCAGGGAAGGAGAAACACCGCAGCTTCAACCCCAAACCAGTGCTGCAGTCTATCATCATCAACTCTAGACATCATGCTGACGGTCCCAGGCAGGGGGAGCAGGCTGATGGAAGTCCATCTCTTCCCCCGCTCGCTTTTCCTTGGCTGGGGGGAGGGATGGTGGTGATGAGTTTAGCAGAGTCCACGGGGGAACATCCATCAATGGAAGGCAAAGAGCAGCAGCAGGATGGTGCAGATGCCAATGATGCTGCCCAAGATGAACGAATCCCGTCGTTTCCGAAGGTTGATCCTCTGGATCAGGCTGTTCACCGCTGGGAACCGGTCTTTAAGCAGGGTGAGTCAAGGTCACACCAAAAGCACAGCCACCTATTGAACCAGCCCCAAATGCTGTGCAAGTCAGCAATGCCATGAGGTACAGAACTACCCCCAAGCTGGAGAAAGAAGATGCAATCAGAAAACCAACAAGATGAGCAGGATTACAACTGTACTTTGCTAACAAGGCAGAGAAACTGTGATCTAATAATCAGAGGAGAGTGAATGGAACAGGTTAGAGTTCACATGTACACAGAACTCAGTAGCTGATCACCTAAATTACCAGTGCTTGGTGTCATCTCCACTATGAGGCTTTTTTACTTTTAATGAGTATGTTTAAATGGAAAAATAAAAAGGGGGGAGGGGGGTGAAACTTTGGTGATGTTTATTTAATGGAATAGTTACTGGCTAAGGGAACAAGCAAAGGCATTTGACAGAGAAGCATGCACGTTGCATGAATATGCACTAATCCCTGCACAGCACATGAAGAACTCCTCCTACTGTCAAATCATACTAATGTCAATCTAGCCTAAGCTAAGAAACCAAAATCTTAACATCTGCATGCCTGTGACAGACAGAAGGATCCTCAGGTGATGAATACTGAGCTATAAATGATACCAAACAGCAGCAGGTGCTCCGACCTTGAAAGCCAAAACCAACACAGAGTTGGAAAGGTAACAAATGCTGTTATAGGTCTCTACGTGAAAAATGTAGACATGGGTCTATAGGCAGGGTTCAGAGTTGAATAAAACCAATTTGCTCATCACATCTGCCAGTTAGATTAAAAAAACAACCACAACCCAACAAGACACCGTAGGTTATGCAGCTGTTGGCATCCCAAAGCATTTTGATCCCTGAATCAATGGCATCCCGAAAAGAAGTTACTGTGCCTCTTTCCTAAGCATTGGCAGCACAGTTTTCTTAAGGAAGGATACTAGCCAAGGTATTCATCTTGCTCTGTATTGACTTCAACATCCCTCTCTGCGAAGTCATATTTTCTTTCGTTGCCATGGCAATGCTGGAAAAAGAAAAGAGTGGATTGAGTTGCTGGTGCTAAGAATAATCCACAGTTAAAACAACAGGAAAGCGAGCAGGCAACACCTCTCTGCAGAACAATGAATGAGGTGAAGCAATGTGAATGAAGCAACATTTGGTTCCATTAATCTCTCCCTTTTACCCTTACATGATTTCTTCTTGTAGAAGCCATTAACAACTGAAGACGACTCTTTGAACAAGGATTTGGTGCACCTGCACCCCCAGTAAGAAATGAGTTCCATTCCCAGCAGCCTAAAGGTGCCCTGCCAGACTACACTGTAAACTGGGAAGCTTGCTGAATCAAACAGATCCCAGCTCCAGCTGAGTGCACAAAGCTTGGGTTCTTCTGATTCGTGTCCCACAAAGTCCAACGTTGCTGTTTTCTACAAGCTGGTGTATCACTGAACTGTACCAAATGACACTGCCATCACAGCAGTTAAAAAAATCACATTTTTGACCCTCACTCCTACTTAATGTCACACTAGGAAATACATTTCCATACTGCTTCTTCAGTAAGACTTGGTCGACCCAGACGCGCTCGGTTCAAATATCAGAGCACAATACAAGGGAACATAAAATCAATTCCAAGTACAAAACATTCTGCAAGTTGGAGAGCAGCAACTATTCTCTTTAAATGATAAAGCATGTAAAAGAAGATTTTGGAGAAATACTCAGCTGACAATTTTTCTTTTTTTTGAACCTGAAGCATCTCCTCAGCCCATAAAACCAAGAGCTCTACCATAGACAACAGAAGGGCCGGCTGATACATGCAGTCCCAGTGATGCCCCATGCAGCCACACTGAATGCAAGAGCTCTGTCTTGACAAGCACTCATTGACACATAGAGGTACATAAGAGTTTAGAGTCAGGAGCTACAGCACTTAAGAAGGAAGAGTTTGAGGAATGCTGCTCTCCTTGGCTGGTGTGAACTGCAAAAAGAAGAGTAGAACATCCATAGATGCTGTGGGGTTACAACTCAGAAGATGACATTTGCTACTGATGACACATGTGTGATTAACAGTGATTAAAAGGAGCTCCTGGATAAGTTTCTAAGCATTAAATATGGAGGGAAACTGTTCTGGGAGAATGAAAGTTAACTGGAACATCGTGATAAACAGGGAAATAGGAGGGAGCTAAGGCTGCAATGTGATAGGAAAGTGAACAGATAGGAGAAAAGTATCCTTTACCAAAGACAGACATCCAAACTTACACGAGCATCTTCTGCTTGCTCATTCTCAGTGCCTGAATCATCCCACGTACCACTGCCTTCTCCACCAGGGCACTGCAGCCAACCACAGCATCTGGCAAATCCAGCAGAGCTGAGCCCAACAGTGGCCCTTTCAGACCTACAGCACAAGGTCACTGCCACAGCTGAGAGACACCTGAAGGAAACAGCCTGGATCAATGAGCCCTGAGTATGTCTGCAGCACTAAGTTCATTCGGGCTCCCTTCCATTGTATCTGCCAACTCCACCTCCAGGAGACCTTCAGGCAGCATCTCTTGCCTTCCCACTGTGTGCCAGCCAAAACTGGGAAAAAACAAACAGCCCAAAAACATAAAAGGAAAAAATCTGCATCCCTCTCTTTAGGTGGAGGATGCCTTTTCCAGCCCCCTTTCTGCAGTTTGAGATGTATTTCAAAACAAAACAGAACAAACAGAACTCTGACACAATGGATGCTCCTGGGCATACTAAGATCGACCTTCATGCACTTGATGGCTTTGAGTTGTTTCACGCAGTGTCTGATCAGCACAAGGTGAAACTGGAGCAGGGCCTCCTTGGGGTTCAGGAGGAGGTGCCCATCCATCAACCTGTGCTGCTCTTCTGTACAAGCAGAACTGACCAAAGCAGCTCCTCTTGCTTTGTACAGGTCCAGGCATTAAGCAAAGCCTGTTTGTTGCTGTGGATCCACCAACTCACCTGCTCTGTTGACACAACTGATCTGTGTGATTACATGGAAGAGTCATTTTAGGACTCAAATTAAAACTCAGACAGAAAGCACTGTTCTTCATGCACCGATCACCCAAAATATTGCCTGGTTTACCTGAGCCTTTGTACTTGTGAACCTGAGACTACTGCATTTAAGCCCCACCACAATGGCAATGCACAGCCTCTGGGAACCAGTCCTTCTGTTTCCGCACTCTCAAGCATGTAGGCATCCTCATACTCTTCATTAAACAGCTCTGCTTCCATTCCCACCCCCAGCATATGCTCGTTAACTCACTGCTATCATTTGTTTACTGACAAATGTCTTTTTTTTTTTAATTAAAAAAAATGAATCCTCTTCCTGCTCACAGCACTGCTCCCATTTGGTCACTTGACACAGCAATCTCTCCAGATGAAGAATTACTTTTTCTTCCATTTTGAGACTTCTAGCCAACATTTATGACATAAGATTGAATCCTTCCTTCAGGAATCCACCTGCTCCCTGGTAGATCTAATTCTCAAACTCACTCAGCAGAACGACACAGAATTAAGGCTTAAAAGTGCACTTTTCTTCCCAACAAAACGCTGATCATTTCTCACGGCATTCTTGGAGATGATGAACGTTGATCCTCCAGCTTTCCCAAGCTCCCACAGGAAGTTTGGTTCTCAATTGTTCCTGACTGATTGCCAATGATAAGACATCTCTGCTAAGCCCACGTTACAAGAGTGGCAGCATTGATGAAAACTAAGAATTAATATCAGGACTGCACTGCTTAAAACATCTCCCCATGCCACAGCGCTCACTGCAGCACGAGCTTTTCTCAGCTCAGCACTGGACTGAGGCAGCAGGGATGGCTGGGTACCTTTACCCCACGTAGCAGCCATTCAGATACAGTGTATCAGCCAACCAGATCTTCCAAAAATCAGCTCCTTGTTTCACTTACACAGCTCAGCCCCATCTGTATGAGTGCAGAACTAAGACAAAGCTCTGAAGGAACAAGACACGCTTTTAAAAATAAACTCACGTGCTACGGGAAGTTCTGCTTCACTTTGTGCTTCATGAATCATGCTTGCTTATTTAAATGCATGACAACATCTGTGACTGAGGGAATGGACTCAGTGACTGTGCACAGAAATGCAAGCTCTGCTGCTAAATCGATAACAATTATGACTACATTGCTTGTTCTTTGTGTACACATACACACACACATACAGGCATATCCATACACACACACAGCCTTTCCAACTTCACTACACATCATCGTGCCTTCTGCTGAAGGCTCAGATGAAAACCTAGGAAATGCTCCCCCAGAAATGAGTGTGACTGCACCCAGATCCTGCAGGCTCCCCTGAGCAGAGCTGCAACTCAAAATCCAACTCCTACCTCCCCATCCTGTGAAGCCAGGACTTAACACTACATGATTTTTCCCTTTTATTAAATCCTAATTGTTACCCAGAGGAATGCCCCCTGTATATACACAGACATTTTCTACTTAGTTATTCAATTTATGGGTTTGGTCAAAGCAAAAATGCTCGAGTCCATCCTGCCAATAGACAAAGCCTGACAAGTGAGCCTGAATCAGGCACCAGAAGGAATATTACAATGAATTCCTAGCAGCTGGTCACACTGTGCATGCCAAACTGTAGCAAATTGTCAAAGTGAACCAACCTAAAAATATAAGCTGTTGGAAAACAAGAAATAAATCATTTGCTATTCTGAGAAAGCGATAATGTTTGAAAATGAAAACCTGAGAACACCAAACATATTAAGCAGAATCTATGCTTGTATTTAAATATATCCAAGACAAGTGAACACAGTTCCAAAGGAACTGCAGTACAAACTATCACTTCCCACTCCTTTCTGGAAAGAAATATGCTGCAGTTAACAGCCATGTCACATAATTCATTTAAAAATCTCATTATAAGGTTCATGCTAACACAACATCTGGAATGACAGCTGCAGCACCTATGCATCCTCTTGCAGGTCTGCTTGCTCCATAGAAGAACCACACACAATGCCCTTCTTCAGTGCACTGCAAGTCAGAGCAGGAATATCACACCTGGACACCTCCAGCTACTGGGGGTGACAAAAAAAATCACCCTGGCTTCATCAGAGGCAGAACTGAATCAAGGGGATCTAAATTAAACTGCAGTGTGTGATGTGTGTCGTTACCCAACTCTTTCTCTACAAAAAGAAACGTAGAACATTTTTGGCAATGGCTACACGAAATCTGTTTACTACAGGTAACAAATGGTGCAACAAGGAGCTGAGATCCAGCCTCCTAAAATCATAGCTCACCTGCTGGCAGAAGGAAAGCTTTCTGCATCCAGCAGCAAGGAGCTCTGAGCTGAGCCAGGCAGTTGGGTCTGTGGCATGAGAAGCCATTCCTGGTTGATCCACAGTCAACCGCAGGTCTGCAGCTCACCCAAGTGGAACTCCAAGCCATTTCACAGCAGGCAGGTCACCTCCTGATGATGCTGTGGCTGGGACACCACGGGGCTGGCTCACAGCTCGTCAAGGAACCCAGGCTACACACAGGTAGGTGCCCTGTTTGAGCCCCAGCTTGCAAGGCAATCCACTCAGGACTTCACTTATCTTGTACTCTCATGCTCCTCAGTGACACGTAATCAGGAGGCCAGGGGAAGAGCTCAAATAATACGAGTCATTTTGCAGGATATCAAGCTTAATAAGTCATCACTGGCTTTATAATGCTTTAGTTATGAGAATGTTTGAGCAAGGAGAGCAAGAAGAGATCTGACAAACACTGAGTGCGCTTATGAGGTGGAAAAGTAGGGCTACAAATATGGCAATAAAGGAGAGGATGTTTAATCAGGAGAAGATGAGAACCAAAGTAAAGTGAAGACTCACAACATCCGTGCTCAGACTGGCAATATCTTTATGAGCCTGAGGAGAGACTTCATCCACGTTCTCAGACATTACAGCAGTGACCACTTCTGGTTTGTCACAGCACATTAACGTGGTGGTTTAACACATTCTTCCACCATGTTAATTATACTGAGCCCACTGAATGTACTTAAGCTAGCCAGCCTTTAATGGACACAGAGCCTCTAATTACTCCTCTTCATCACTTATGCCAGTACATGCATTATCTGAAACCATATCTTGCTTGCTTTCTTTTTTATTTTTTTTTTTTTTTTTTTTTTAAGGCAATAATCTGAGACTTCAAACCATTAAGTCAGGCACTCTGAATTATTGGTTTTCAAAATCTCAGAGTTCAATGAAAGATTAGGAAGGGCACAGAGGATAAAAATAATTTGTAATGCTACGATTCTAAGATTTCTAGATCAGTTAGAAAGGCAGCACTTAAATATTCACACGAAAACCAAGGAATAAGTAACTATGCAGCAGCAACAGTCACTCCAGCCCATGAGGTCCAAGGGCCTACCAATATCAGCTGCATACTGGGATGATGAACACGTCCAAGGACTACAGAAAATCATGCTGCAGGAGAGTAACCCTGAGAAAAAACAGCCCCACTACTGGAATGGCCCTCAACAACTCAACCTGAGATTCCCTTTGCTCAGCCATCCTCGTTGTTGCCATAGAGGGTATTCATCTCTGAACAGAAATCCAAATTTCCCAAATTAGGCTGAATAAAATATTCCGGTAACACCATTATGTCAATGTTGAATAGTAAAAATAAAACCCCACTTCACTGTAACACAAGTTATGAACAATACAGTTATTGTATAAAGAAAGTGACTGAGACTTCTGGGCACAGTGCAGTGCAAATACTGACTGTACAGAAAATAATGAGAATTAGTAAATTCATCCCTACCTTATTGTTTCTTCTATCAGCCGATCTGAGCTGAAAGCCAAGAAGAAAAAACAAAGTTAAAAAAAGGAACAAGCACTCAGTACTTCTGATCGTTACACCAGTGATTTCCACGGCATAATCCTTCACAAATGTACCCCAGTAAGTCTTGTTTCAGAGCACAGTTGCTGCTCACTACAACACAGATCTGGCACACATTCAGTGAGAGTTCTGGAGAAGAGACACAGAGCGTCCCCTAGAGCAGCACCCACCAACTATAAGCAAGGTAGGACCTCTGAGACCCCACGTCCAACCCAAAACCCCACCATGCTCACTGCCATGATCCCAGCACGTCTCCATGGCTCCTGAACACCTCCAGGGACGGAGACTCCACCAGAGCTGCTACTTCTGGCCCTTGAAACATGGAGACAGCACACAGAGTGCTACAGATATTTTGCCCAAGCTGGAGTTGGGGACCCAACTGGGGTCAAACTCTGAGAACATTGGAACTGGAACACTTCATTCTGCTCCCAAAACAAAGGCATGCTCCAAAGAGCCAGATCAGCTGTGAGTTGATTGGTTTAATGAAGCAAAGCTGTTTTCACCCACTGTGGGGTATTTATTACCAGAGGCACAGAGAACTCAAACGACAACCCAAAGCATTTAATTGGTGCTGGAAGTCACAAGATGAATGGTTCTCAACTTACAAGGCAGTCCTCCTGACTATTGAAAAGGATGAGCTGCATACGAACTGTGTTCTGAACGACTGATGCGCAGGAAGGGCAGACTGACTCACACATTCTCATTAAATAAACAGCTGCAAAACAGACGGGTTTGCTGAACACATCTTCCAGCATGTCATTCCTATTGCCTCTTCTGAAGGCTCTGAGAGCACCTCCAGCACTGCACAACCTCATGGTTATAAAAAATAACAGCCAGGTTTAAGGAAGCCCAAAAGCACAGTGGGGAGCAGAGAACCAAAGCCTGACCGAGGGAGGGTGAGTGGAGGGGATGCTTACAGATGTCTGACTATCAATATTCTGTTTCACACCGATCTCACAATTATAAGGTCAAATTTTAACTACTTGACAGAATCAAAAGGCAAAACACTGAAAAAGGTAACCCTGTGCATCTTACACATCCTAAACATTATGGAGCTCCTCGGAAAATCTCCTTTTTATTCTTCTGCTTTCCAAGCAAAGACAACAATTCCAGTGGACATTGCCTTACGAGCATCCAAGCAGGAGATCGCTCTGGGCAACATTAATCTGCCCTGCCATATGTTTCAGTAAGCTGGGCACTTTCACCTGTCGAGACAGATGGCACTTTGACCAAGTCATTTAAAAATACTATGCAAAGGAATGCTAAAAGATGCTGAGGTCATCACCTACCGCAGTAAGGGGCACAGATCCAGCAGCAGCAGTCATGAAATAATCAGGCCTCTGTGCAACTGTTATCTTCAGAAAAGACTGGGCATGCAGTTCATCATTTAAATACGTGGACAGGTGATTTTTCCTCTGGGTTAACTTAGGTAAAACAGGCTTCTGGGATAGAAGAGCTGTGTGCCCATTACACCTAGCTTTTAAAATTATTTTTCCTTCTCTTTTCTTTTTTCTTTCTTTATAGAAGTACCAATTTTACTTTGCTCTGACTGTAAGATTCAGCAATAGCCTTCGCTCCCCCAAGCTGCTCGCACCAAATCTTTTCTATTTTCACAGTCCTGAATCACCAGGCAACGTGGAGCTTTAAGGAATGCAAATGTTGCAGAGCATACTTGATACTCTAATACAACTCGGCAGGTTATGATGAAGCAAATCATACTTACACAGATATTCCCATCATAGCCGTTCCTATCTCACAAATGAAACACCATGAGAACCCCCCAAAAAACAGCAATGCTTCAGCGCCATCGAGATTCCAAAGCACTGAAGAAGTTCTAAATATTATTAAGCTCTGTAAAAACTTAGTAGAAAAAGGTGAAGTGGAATTTAGTCCTCCCTGTGATAACAATTAGATATTCCAGATTTTACCACACTCGTATCAAGCTTGATTCACTTCAATGCCAAAGAAAGAATTGTGCTGGAGGTGCATAGCTAGTACAGACAAGGATGCTAGGGAAGATAAAAACTGCTGCAGAAGCCTCACTGACTGGGGCCAACACAAGAGCATGGAGTCAAACACACTGAGGGGATATGAGACCTGAGGAGAGAAAAAGAGAAGCACTCAAGGCCAGGCTGCTGAGCAACCTGGGCTTTAGGGAGGAATTCCTGCCTATTGCAGGGGGATTGGAACTAGATGATTCAAAGGTCCCTTCCAACCCAAACCATTCTATGATTCTATGAAAACGAACAGCAGAGGTCTGTGCAAACAACAAAAAACTGACTCCTGTGTTGGTAGCGAAGAGCAGAAGTAGCACCTGCTATGAATACACAGCAGAGAGCAAAAAGAGTCCATTTGCCTACTAATACTCATCTTAAATTGCCAGTGAGAGAAGAGCAGGTTGGCCAAAAACAAAGACTTGGGGTGAATGGGCATCGCTAGGGACAAACATTCCGAAAGCAGAAAGGTTCCAACACCCACACAACCAGTGGGCTCCCTTGGTTCGTTAACAGCAGCACCAAGCCAGGTGCTCAGGAGATGCAAGGCTTTCACACTTCCACTTGCAGTAGCCAAAATGAAATAACAGCCCACAACAACACAACAAAAACCAGCACAAGTACGAGCATTATGTTCATGTATAGATTTGCCCTGAAGGAACAAACTGTTAACAGTGTAAATGTCACTGTGCCTTCAAGCTCTACGCATGTAAGCGATCTTATTCCTGTGGATCACTGTGTGACACTCAGCAATCGTGTTCAAAAAGAAAGAGGAAGAGCTGCAACATTGGAAAGGAGAAGAAAAATCATGACAGCACATCATCATGTTGCTCTTAAGTCAATGCAAGCAGTTTGTTAGTCTAAATGAACAGAAACCACTGCTCCAGGCAGGAGGCACCAACGTAATGGTGTTGGGTTTCCTTCCAGATGCTTCACATCCACCCTGTACATGTGCAAACAGCACGTAAGAGGTTAGAGACAGCACAACAACCAATCTGCAGTCCTGTGATAAAGAACTCATTAAAATCAGACTCCTAACGACATCATTAAGTAAATACCTCAACAGCGCGTTGGTTACAGCGAGAAGAGCCTATTGGATCTGAACTAAAGCTAAGCTAACACAGCTCTGCAGCTATCTAACACCTGTAATTCTGCCTACACCAGGACTGCAAATAATAAAAAGATTTTTCTCTAAGGCTGTTTAGAAAATGATGCAAGGGATGCCATGGCTTTGGGGTGGAGCTCCATTCAGAAGCCAGAGCACGCTGTTTGTCTGGGATCTCTAAAGGGCACAGCCCACACCTCCCCTGCACTCCATGTATTTGTCTGAGAACTACCAGCAGAGTAAAATAAATGTTTCTGCAAAAAGAGGAGTTAGCCAAGAAAGCTCTTTGGCACACAGAAGGACTACTGTGAGTGCCTGATGTCTGAGAGTCCCAGGAGGGTGAGTAACAGCAATACTCCTTCCTTTAAAGCAGATCTATAAGGAAATAAGAGGCTTCTCAATAATCTGCACTATCCAGTTTACCCAAAGAACGCAGTTAAAAACTTAAAATGAAAACAGCTCCTATCATCTAAATGAAGTGCAGCAGCTGGTTGCCTATTAGTAAGCATAAAACCAAAGCCAGGATGGCACCAAGAGCCACATCACGAAGTTTCTAGAGGCTCTCTGTCCACGGTTGGGAAAGTTCCTGGATAGATTGACCCTCCTGTGTAATTGCTCCCTATTACCCATAGGAACAAAGTTAAATGAACGGAGAGGGCAGGCCTTACTGTAAGTCATTATCAGTAACCACAGCTGTCAGAACAATTCCAGTAACTTACTAATGGGCTCTATCGGCATCTCCTTGGACCCAGCATCAGTAGTAGAGCAGTTTGCACTATTTCCTCTGGTTTATGTGATGCAGTGTAAATTATACCTTTAATCAAGGGGGAAAAAAAACCCTCAAAACCAAGCAGCACCTGTAAGAGCACACAGCCTTCAGTGTCCACCACCAAGGTGACAGAAGAGAGGACACCAAGATAGCCTGTCAGCAGTGGTGCGTTGGGCACAACGAGGAGATCGATGCACCATGAAACCCAGTACTGCAACAAAAAAAGGCTGTGCCACTTCTCCACCTCAACCTCTTTTCCTAAGACTGGAAAAACTGTCCTACTACTCACACACCCATGAAGGCAAAAAAAGGAAAGCCAAGGAGAACGGCTTCCAGAGGAGCCTGGTCACACACCTTGGTATTTAATACCTCAAGTGTCTTCTTAATTTCCAGTGAAGCTAGCACAGAAACAAAGTGAGAATTATCCCTGAGATGACAACCCAGTTTTATTTTAGTACGAAGCCTAAAATACACATTGGGTTTCTGCCTCCTAACTCTGCTGTGGTTTTGAGGTTTTTTTGGTAGGTGTAGGAAGATACACAGCCTCCATTTAGGACCTGCTCAGAGCACCTGAAGTTAGAACTACTTACCTGCTTCTTATGCTTCAGGAAAGGATTCCTGCAAATATGTGTTTTAATATATAATGATGTTTTAAACCTCAGCAGGTGGGAGGCAATGCTTGATGTCCAGTAACCCCGGGTGCTGGGACACCTGCAGTGCCTTCTGCACAGCAGCAAGGATGATGAGCACCTCATTGTGAAGCAGTGGTACAGAGGTTCAAATAATAAACTCAACAATGACAATCACACAGTAATGTAATTTTCCAAGAGATATAATATCTATTCCTGAAAAAACAGAAATAATCACTGCTTAATGTATCCATACACACACATCTATGCAAACCAACATATCTTCTGGTAATCACAACAGCAGGAGGGGTCCATTTCTCTGGAAGATGTTTGCTTCATAAAACATTTCTATAGGGAATATCTGCATTAGAATGCTTTCTAGAATGCTGTAAGCATCAGGAGTAAACTTGTCTTAATTTTAAAACCGTTTCCTTCTCATAAATGGGGATATTAACATGTTCTGTAGCTGGAAAATTGTACTACATGCATCACTGTTGTGATTATACGTGAACAGAGTGCTCGCTGAGGATAAATAGAGCTCTGCAATCACCAGAGGCAGCTCCTCTGAAGTAAGAGCTAATTTGCTCATGTTAAATAAGCTACACAAAAGAACCTCGACAGAACTCCACCACTGTCGGATCTGTTCAAACAACACACCTACTTTTCAGAACCTACTCACGGGAGATGAGTTTCGGTACCTGTCAAAGTCCCAACTTCAATGCAGCCCTTGTGGAAGGAAAGCTGTCCTAGTTAAGAAGTGGTGTCTGAAGGAAAACGAAAAGCAGATCAGCAAACGTGGCTGACTTGTTTATTTCTGAAACGAGCAACTTGCTTCAGCAGTGCCCGTGGAGCTGTGAAGTCTGAAGGGTGGCTTTATGTCCCTGCCTCCCCACACCAAGGGCAGCCGCTGCCAGTAAGGTAAAGCCCAGAACCACAAACCAGAGCAGAGCTTCAATCTTTAGTTTCCTTTGTTCGTGATGCACTCAGGTCATTTTTCCCAACAGCACTGTGAGGGTTTGCCCTTGAGTTTCTGCAGATGTCTATAAAGGCCTGGGGTGGATTTCATGGGCTTTTCCTAGGGGGCACGTGGAAATGAACACAGAACCTCTACACTTTGTACCAACCATGAGTTCTGAGGTTCTCAACGCTGCTGCCTGGTTGTGTCCTTGGTCACCTGCACAACCTGGTGTAGCTCTGTGCTGGAATCTCCAAAGGAAGCCCCCAAAGCGTGCAGGCACCTCCCCTCCTTGCTGGAACAAACACACTGAGGCATTACCATCTCACCACAGCCACAGGCATCAGGGAATTTATCCTCACTGCCTTTTAAATGAAATCTAACTGCAAAGAAAGCTTGCAAATAAACCTTGTGAGGCTAACACAATCTTTAGTTTAGTGGTTGTTCTGTTCGTTTTAAGCCTTAAATATAGCACAGGAAGATGAAAAGCACCACTTGATTTTACTCTAACGAAGCTCAAACTATTTTTAAAGGGAAAACCTCTTTCAAATCCTGAAATGCTAAAGGCTGATTTTCACATTCTTTTAGAAAATTATTTATAAATAGTAACAACACCCAGGAGAGCATCTTCCTTCGCTGCCTGCAGCCTTTGAACCTCCCCAAATTCTCATTAAACTACTTCAATAACTCGCTCATGCAGTCATATTACACTCCTAATAAGTGGTGAAATGCTTTTTTTTCCAGTCTTTTTTTTCCCCAGTTTTTTTCCAGAACTGCCTCCACTTATTGAGAAACATTTATCATCAAGACATGAAAACAGATGCGCTGCGCTCAGTCCAGCTTTGTGGATCAGTGTGGTGATAGATGCATGAATCCTGTGTTCAGGCTGCGAATGCTACAGAGGAAGGTGATGGAGCTGCTGTCACACAGCCTCGTGTCATTCTGCCATGAGGTTCTGCCAGCAGGCTCACAAATGGAGCCCACTCAGCCCCACACAGGAACCAGGCTGAAGGAAGTCACTGACGTGCAACTGCATTGAGACAAATCTGCTGCAACAGGAGACAGAGCGGAATGAGAGCACAGAACTGGGTTTGGAAACTTGAGTGGAAGCTGTCGTGCTGCTCTGGGACAGCAAAAAGCTCCTTTGTTCAAATCTCTTCTTTAAAAACCAGCTTATTCGTGCTGCCTCTAGGATGGCACGTACAGCCCTACCCAAAAACTCAGCGTTAGGGAGGCTCAAAGCTGCACCAGACAAGTCAGTCTGCAGGGTAATTACAGTGAGCATCCCAATTGGCTTGCACCAGCACTTCTAATGCAATCATTGCCCAACTTTCCCTGCTCCAGAAACAAAGAAGCCAATGATATTTAACAGCATTTGGGAAACTGGTGACACAATGCTGCTCGAGCTCTTTCAGTTAATCACAGCGTGGAAACATTTTAACCTAGATTCCTCACTCCTGCCTTGCATTATATCTTCCACTTCAATAGACAAAGCACTGCAGCCTTCTATTACTACTGCACAGCAAGCATGCAGCCAAACTGCACCTTTTTCAGTGCTTCTAGCCAAACAGCCCAAACCAGGCTGATGGTTAGTGTGGATTTGCTTTTCATAGCAGATCTATTTGGCTTTTTCCAGAACTGCTACAAAGCAAAGAAAATTATTCATTACCAAGCTCTGCTTCAGCTAAAATCTGTATTAAAATTAAGAAAATAAAGCAACAAGAACAGAGCATTCTGCTTTGACATGAAGACAAAATAAGTTCAATTTAGAGGCGAGTGGAGCAATTAAGAAAGTCCTTACTGGGCCCAACTACAGCAGAGCTCAGCAGTTCTGAGGCACCAGGCATGGAGGCTGAGCACGGCTCCCTCCTGCTGTGCCCAGCCTCCCTGGGAAGGAGGAAGGAATTGGTGAATTAGCTGTTTCTCTTATGGTCTCTCTCTTTGCTCTGTGTGATGGAAATGCAGAGAACAGCTGGAGCAGCCGCTCCCAAGCATCTGTGCATCCCCCTGCAATGGGAGGTGAAGGTGGGGTGGAAGGGGTGGCCATGGCAGCACTCTGGGTCTGAGCCAACGCTGGAGATGCTCCAAAACCCCCCAGTGACACGAGCAGCACAACACAGAGCATAGATGGTCCACAGGGCAGAGCAGGATGTAACAAAGAACGGGAAACTACAGCCAGGTAGAATGCTGGGAGCATCTCTCACAAAATACTTTAAGGAAGATCCCTGTAATGTGCCTCAGCATCTCATTACGCTGACTTCTTGCACACAGCAGTGCTGAGCACTTGTGAACAACATCAGTAGGAAGAGGGAGAAATGGTGAAGAAGTTACTCCCTCTGTTAAGAGTTCAACTGTGCTACCTGTGCTACCAACAAAGTTTGAAGGCGGTTTCCTGGTGATTATTCTCTACTGTGGCTGTTTCTGCCCCCAAAAAACACAGGAAATTTGATATAGCTTGGTAGAAAAATGAAATGCAATAGTAGCAATAGAGACATTTAATACCTCAGAGTGCTTCACATGGATGAAGTCCCTCGAGTCACTCAAGACCAGGCTGGATGTGGCTCTGGTCTGGTGGATGGCGACCCTGCACACAGCAGGGGGTTTGAAACTAGATGATCATTGTGGTCCTTTTCAACCCAGGCCATTCTATGGTTCTATGAAAGTCCCCCACGACCACTGATTTACCCCCAACATCTCCACCAGCCAGGTATGTATTATTTATAGCACAATGACACAACTGCTGCAAATCCCCCTATTCCTACTGCTCGCTTCTCCCGTTCCTCTTCTGCATGCAGAATGCAAACACCCTGCTGTGATTTGCTCACTCTCCTCCCACCATGCCACCCACCCTCACTGTGTTCACACAGCACAGCTCTGTGCACAGCCCCTCAGCTCACCCCATACCCCAGGAAGCTGCACACCTCCTTCCTGGCTGGGCTGAAGGCCTGCAGGGCAGCGCTCACCACAAACAGAGCCAGCTGGTGACGAAATCAGCCCGTGCCATCTGCACCAGCACAGCCACCAGCAGCGCTCCTCTTGGAAATGGGCAAATGCCTGATTTTTGAGCTAAGCAGCAAGGCAGTAATCACAGCAACCCCACAACGGCAGAACCAAGCTCCAGCAAGAGCTGATGAGCACAGTTTCCTTCCCCATTCCCTGACAACTCAGCACTAACAGGGCAAACATTCTCACTTGCATACACACGCAGCACTGCAAATTTAATCAAACGCATTACTCCCTTCTTTGCTGACTTTGGGCACAGCTCATCAATAACTGCAGAACTTCTCAGGGCGCACATCGAGCCCACAGGACTCCATCCACTGAGGCAGCACTTTTCAGAGCAGTTTATAAACTGCTCAGCTACGTCTATTCATCAAAACTCTTGTTTCCTTTAGATGGAAAACATTACAAGAAAAAGAATGACTTGTTTACTTCCTTGCCAAAAGCATACAGACACATTTACTGCACTGCACAGTCCCAAGGAAACCAATATTGGAAAAATCAACTAGAGATGCTGTGAGATTTGATGTTTCTTTAAGCAGCTGCCTTGCCAAAAGAGCCGAGGTATGAAGTGAAAAATAGTAGCAGGACATCAGTACACAACAAGAACTGCCTTCCTGCCTCTTTTTAATTAACAGGTGTTAAAATCTTTATTACAATTTTTATGAAAGTTTCCAGCACTGTTGCTTCTCTCTCCACAGGTAGGAAAACCAACCCACAAACCATGGGTACAGAACTCAGATTGCAAGGTGAAACACTCTTTATGTCTCTCACCCCCCCAGGAAGGAACGCTGAGACAAACCCACCTCCCTGCTAAACCCAGAGCTATGGGAGGAACCAGCAGCACAGTGCCCGTGCCAGCAGCACTGACACAGCAGCAGCACCAGCCTGGGGAAGGGAATCCAAATGGATGCCCAATGCCCACAGCTTAATGGAGAGCAGTTTGTGTGCTACACCAAGGGCCCAGAGTGCTTCTGCTGCTCTCATTCCCTCGCTGCTTAATGTACATTGGATCCTTTTACTCATCAGACTTTTGTACTCACTGATTATTATTTTTTTACTTCCCCTCTTATTATCTACATACGGAGAAGGCAGACTTCTCCTTCCTTCTCAGTCCTTCCAGAAAGGATGATGCTTGATATGGGGCTGAAAAGTCAAAAGGCAGATTTAGGCACAAAGCAGAGATCCAACATGTGTCCCGAGGCTCACGCAAAGAAGAGCTTTTGGCACTTCTGACCCCCATACTACTTGAGATCAGACATTAAGCAGGGTCACAACCAAGTGTGTACTCCACTACTCAACAGGAATACATCACTGCTGTGGCACTGTCACCACTCTGCAGCTCACAATAATACCTTGCACACTGTGTGTTCCCATCTCCATTTCCAAGCTCTTTTCCCAAGTTTCACAACTTCACCAAAAATACATCTGAACTCTCACTGCTGCCCCTTCATGACAATCTACATGCAGTGCCTATTTCTACCACTTAGCCAAGCACCATCATTCACTGCACTGCAAACACCTCAAAACACACACAGCCTTCACTCACTCCCTCTGCCAGCACGTATATCTAAGCTTACAGAGCCTCAATTCAGGAGTTCCGTGCATCTTGCAGGCTTTGATTTCCTGCCAAAGCTGCCTTCTCCTTCTACTCCAGACTTCTTCACACTCCTTTGAGTTATCTCTGCTGTGCAGAACTGCTCCATGATTAGTTTGAGCTCCGTTTCCTAAACATCCCCAACTCGTATTAAACTGTTTTCTGTTTTTCTTTTAGCCTTGATTGATACCTTCATATCATCACCTAGAAGATGGCTGAAATGTTTCTGAAATTGCTTATTTTTCACGTGTTCTTATCCTTGAAGCACACAGAGAGCTTGGTATGTTTGAAGAGATCAAAGCAATGGACGCCTCACAGAGCTCCGGTTTCAGTGCCTGAAAACATCTTTCAGGTAATGTTTGCAGAACTTCAAGCTTTCCTCTCTTCAAAACAGAGCACTCAGAGGATCCTCAGCTTTTCAGAAGTGGACTTTACAACTCCAGAAATATCTCATTTGCAGCTTTATCTAAACTACTTAATGAAGTATTCACTCCAAAAAAATAATTCAAAATAGAAATCCCAACATCGGGAAGGAACCCAGTTTACCTTAAGGAATCAATGTCAGATAATTTAAGCATGACGTTCCAGGTGATGTTCAACCCCAAAATATGAAGCCTCCTTTTTTGTGTGTGTGTGTGGAAACTTTACACGCTCTGATCATTCACACCTAGTGACAGATTCAACCCAAAGAAAGGCTGAGGTCGTTCCTTCTTTTAAATGAAAGCCTGCCCTCTGGTGTGAGGCTGCAGCTTAGCATGACTATAGCCAAGAACAGACAGAAACATCAGTGCTACTTCTTGACTATGCATCCCAGAGGTCCACAGAACACCAGCAGTGCTCTGCTACTGCTGTGTGGGGAATGCACACATAAAACCTCTCCCAATCTCATGTGCTCTGCAGCAAGAATCAAAAGGCAGCACCTCATTTTCCTCGTCCAATGAAGTGCAGACAACTCACAGATACTGGGGAGTTAGTCTCTTCCATTGCCTTCTGCACACATTTGTTAGAGGTAAAGAAAAATCACAAAGTTCTCACCCACACTTGGAATTCGGAATGTTGTAGCCCCCAGAAAAATTTGCAACCTTCACCATAAGGAAATGTGCAAGTTATCCAGAAATAAAAGTAACACCTACTTCCGAAGGTGCTCGTGTTCCTTCAGGAACAGCTCTGTTCTTCTGTTATTCACGCCAGACCCACTTTTATACGATCTAAATGCAAAAAACAAACATGAGAAACATTTTCTGCAGAGGCTTTTTGTAGACATTGCTGGTTCCTGTACACGCCGTGCTGTGTTGCTCTGAAATGACCAACCAGAAAAGCTTCGGTCACGCTCAAACATTTTTTAAGTCATCTCTGCTTCACAGTTTTACTTCTACAAACACGATCTCATTTTCACAGTTAAAATTAGCAAACAAAACCATCAAATACTTCTATCAGAAGCTCATGAAGAGTTGTGAACTCAAGCAACCACTCTCATTTTGCTCAGAGTGCAGAGGATTAACCCGAGGCAAGCACACTCCTACAGGAGGTGCTGCCTTCCCCCTCCTGGCACACTCCCACAGCACTGCTGCAATACACAATGCAACTTACTCAATATCTTTTCGTACTGATCCCAACAGATTCTCCCTTTCTCTTATTGCCAGGAAATTCGCTTTGGTTTTGTGGAATTCGTGAGTGTAATCCTGCAATAAAACAATCACTCCAAAGTTAGAGCCCTGAGATCAAGTTTCCAAAGCAAGACACACAAATCTTGCCATCTCTGTCAACGTTAGCCCTCAGCAAAGACCACCTTATTAAATTCACATCACGTTCCAAGCACACGTGAGGCTGTTGAAATCCTGACCTCATTTGGAGAAGTTTGTTTGTAAGAATGTTTTCAGACCCTGTGCCTGCAGCACATGTGAGGGGAGATGTTTTTCAATCAATCAGATTTGTTGTTTCTTTCATACTCTCACAGAGCCTCCTCCCAGCCAACAGAAATGTGGAGTGTGTCTGAGCAAGCTGCTAATAACACTAATAACTACTCCAAAGAAATGAAACACAAGAGGAACACGTGCTTGTTACCTGCAGGATGTCTCTATGACGCTGCAATGTGTGCATCAGTGCAGCATTCAGGGATGGGACTCCTGCACTGTTTGTATATTCTGCCATTTTGTCATTTATTCCAGTAAGCTGCAGGGGAAAAACAAACAAACCAACACAAAAACCTGAAACTGTTTATTACTGTAGGAAATGTACAGTGTATAACATGAAAGAGCTTTCCCTTATATCAGATGCACACCATCAGAAGCACTTCTTTACCACCCCTGCTATTACTTTCTAAACACTCATCATAGGAACCTGTACTGTGATGCTTCAAAATGCTGATTTAAAAACCAGTGGTTTGTGTATTACCTTTCCCAGAAGCTGTTCAATCTCCACAGCCATGGTCTCAAACATTCTGTCCTGGCTCGACCCATTTAAGAGAGGAGTGGTGTCAGAGCTAAGGAAAAAGAAGGCAAGCTATTAAAACATACAACAACCTTGGGGAAAACAGCACCTCCCCTTGGAAGATACACCAAAGAAATGACACCAAACAAATGATTACCTCCACAACCAGAGCAAGATCAGAACATCTTGTGTGGGATGGCAAAACTAAGTAAGATAATTAGAACAAACAGCAAGTTATATATCCCAGAGCTAAGAGAGAGAGAATCTGACTCGAGAGCAACATGATTATTCCTGAGTTGCTCTCAGGTTTCCAGAACAGAAATTCAGTGAAAGATTCAAAAAAATCATTTCACCCTCCAGAAACTTTATACCCAACCCACCATGGTAAAAACCAAGAAACACTCTTAAAATCCAAAGGAATGGGCAATGAATTTGGTAATGAAAGCAACTTTTAGTCAAAAGACAAAAAGCACACAAGGCTGTAGGATACACAGGTTTGTACATATGAAGACATAACCTAAGAAGGATAGAAAGTAAATAGTGATTTGAAAAAGAATTGAAATCAACACACATACAAGCAGTAATCACTCTGATAACCAAGATGCAACGTGGGGATCCAGGATTAGCAGGCAAAGAATGGCACTTTTTAAAGGTTGCACGTGGGGACAAAGAAGCTGATAGCCAGGTGCTGTGGAACTGCAGAAAGGCCTCAGATAGAGTCCTTAAGCTAGAAAGAGTTGGTGAGTTTTATCATATTAATCCTCAGTCAAATACAAATCTGCCTAAATAAACAATTTCTTCAAACAAACTCTGTTATGTATACACACAAACATTGTACATACAGCTCTCCCTGTCCCAGTCCCTACTATGACTTACCTTAAAGGAAATCAGAAATAACAGCCATCCCTGGGGAAGGGACTGCCACAGACTGACTGCTTCACTTCCCCACTTTGTTGGTGCCCTCCCTGGGCTGGTCACTGCAGCCCCGTGCCACAATTCCCTCATCCCTGCACAGGAC
Source organism: Centrocercus urophasianus (assembly GCF_019232065.1). Taxonomy (NCBI): domain Eukaryota; kingdom Metazoa; phylum Chordata; class Aves; order Galliformes; family Phasianidae; genus Centrocercus; species Centrocercus urophasianus. The sequence continues at coordinate 3,635,089 of NW_024884900.1, forward strand.
CACCAGCACCACGGCCACCCACCGGCGAGGTGTGAGGCTGAGCTGCCCGAGCACAAAGCATTTACTGAAGTCCCTGAGAACTGTAATGCAGGGAGAAGTGGGAAACAATGCAGGCAGCTGTACTGTGCACTAAGGAAGCCGCATCCTTCCCTCACACACTTCCCCCACAATTGAGTGGCAGCCTCGTTCACAGCAGGAAGGCTGGAACTCGATCTTTAAGGACCCTTCTGACCCAAGCTGTGCTGATCCCATGAATTACAAACTGAAGTTTAAATACAGCTTCTCCCATTGCCCTGCGTGCTCTCACAGGCGGAACACAAACACACACCTGTCCATCTGGCACCTGAAAGAGAAATTTCCCAGAGCCCAACTCCAGCACCACAAAGTAAGCTTCTTAAGCAACTGTGCATCAACACAGGTGGTACTGGGGACCAGCATTAAACCACTGACACGAACCAAATGCTGCAAAGAACAAAGTAAAACGTAAAGAAACGTGTTAGTACCTATACCTGTCGCGCCGCCCGTCCCGGCTGCTGGTGCACAGCTTGCTGAAGGAGACCAGCTTCAGGTCCAGCTCGTTCTCCAGCTGCCTCGCCTGCTTCCTGAGATCTGCACGGAAGGGGTTGCGGGGGGGAGTCACACACAGCCCCAGACCGCCCGGGGAGCCCCGCGGAGCCCTCACACAGAGGCGGCCACGAGGGACGGATGAGGAGGACGGGGGCTGAGGGCCCGCAGGCCGCGCCCCACACGGCCCGAGGCCTCCCCGCCGCGGGGCTCAGCCGGGCACCGGCGCCTCACGGCTGAACGGCCGACAAGAACACCGCACCCTCCGGCTGCGAGCGAGCAGAGGAGACCTGGCGGAGGCCTCGGCCTGCCCGCTCCGTGTGCCGGGAGCGCCCCGCGCCGCCCCGGCCCCACTCGCCTTCCCAGTAGTTGCTGCTCCCCGCCGCCATCTTTGTTGTCCAACGTCAGCCGCCGCCTGCCGAGAACTCCTGCCTAGAGCGCCTCCCTCCGAGCGCGGTGCCCGACGGGACGGCCGGACCTCCCAACGTAGCGCCCCCCAGCGAACGGGAGGCGCGGAGCACCGCACGCCCCCGTCCCTGCGACGTCGAGAGGGCGAAGAACGAGAGAAGGCGGGCGGACATCAAAATAGTTTTATACAGGTTATTGGTATACAGGTAAAAAACGACCCGAGGGCCCAGCGCGGGGCAGCACCGGCCCTTGCCTCCCCGGGAAGGGCGCTTCGAGCCCTAGTGGAAACGTGCAGCGAAGGCACAGTGCGCGTGGGGCAGACGCTTCCACGGACAGACGGACGGATGGACAGAAAGATGGATGGGCTCCTCGGCACGCTGAGCACCACTGCGGCACAGAGAAGTCTCACACGGCTACAAAACCATCGGCCCTATCAGCCCCGCTCACCTCCCGTGTGTCGATTCCCAAGGACTTATTGCTGGGGACAGCTCTGCCCACGCGGCGCTCCAGGAGCTGCTTAAGTCACAGTCCAGCACCAAACCCAGCATGGAGCTGGGACCCCGCATGGGCTTTGCAGGGCAGAGGCACCGAGGGGCTCATTCACGCCACAGCGATGCAGGACAGCAGTGTGGACGATCACCTCCCTGTTTGCAGAGCACTGCTCCAGCCGGATCTTACCCCGTGCTTCTTGCCCTATACCAACACCACAGATGAGGGAAGAAGGTCTGCAGCCACCCAAGGGTCACCTTCAACCTTCCAGGCAGCTGCCGAGACCTTCAGCACAGCCACAGCTCCATAGCTCTGGAGAGGCATCTACCACCCGTGGGGTTCCTTGCAAGAGAGGGACCAGCAGCCTGGGACAGGGAATTTACTGCGCTGTTCCTCCAGAGCCCTCATCACACATTTGGGTGCAAACACTCCAGCACTGCCCCATGCAGATCTCAGGAGCAGATCTCCTTGGCCTGCTGGAGGCAGATCAGCTCAGGATATGTGGGATATCCAAGGCAGTGAGTGCTCCAGGCACTGTAGAGTTCAGTCCGTTGGGAAAAAGAAATAAACAAAAAAGAATGAGCAGCAAGGAAATAAGTGCCTAATTCTAACCCCAGACTTCTGCCCAGAAAGCACGAGAACTTCAGAAATATATGAAGGCTTTGGAAATCAAATGTCTTGGGCATCCTGCCCTTCTGGGCACCCTTCATTGCCCCACAAATTCAACGCAGCTGAAAGATGCACATTGCAGCTCCTCTTTCCAATTACTTCAGTGCTCCAGAAGAGAATTTGGCTGCTTTTCCCTCCAGCACAGCCACTCAGCCCTTCCTCACACCTTGCACTCAGGCCTCCACAGCACGCTGCAGACATACAAGCAGGTGGAGCTCTTGCTACGTACTTCAGGGACACTGTAGTAGCAGAACTAAGTTAGGCCAGCAGGCTAATGTGGTGCCTAGCATCACCAGAGCTTGATGAGAGTTTTCTAAGTGCTCTGATCACTAAATGGTATTAAATGCACAACAGCAAAGGGTGCAACTGCTCTTCAAAAGTCAAGACCAAAGTCAGGCCATGGATACCCTTTCTCTCTGCTACTCCAATAATGCTCAGAACAACCTCCAGTCGTGCTTTCAGACACTGCACTGCTGAAACACCAACTTGTGCAAAAGCCAAGCCCACATAAATGAGATGCAACCAAGTATGATGGGGACATAATTTTCTTCCCCAGAACCAGGAACAGCAGTTCTGCAGAGCTGACAAGCTGCTGAACTTGGTCAGAATTCGCAGAAGCTCTGACATCTGCTCCTTTCTCCAGTTCACACCAAGAATTGATGTCATCTCCTCCAGCCTTCAGGATGCCATATCACCACTTGGAACTAGCAACACATTAGAGGTGCTCCACAACCACTGCAGTGTGGCTGAGCACAGCATCTCAAGGTAGGGAAAAGCTCCAAGGGAGCAGCTGAGAAGCAAGTACAGGCTGTTTCCAAAGGCTGCTCTGCAGAACGTGGAGCTGGTGATGGATCAAGGCTTCCACCACACACAGTAAGAAAAATGAAATCAAAACAGGTAGATACCACTTCAGAGTGTCGTGACTACGACCCTACACAGGTCTTGGAACACTTCCCCACCATCTGCTCACAGTGCTGAGATGCTGGGGAAGTGTTAGGAACTCTGCTGGCCAACCTGCTTAATCACCTTCCAGTCAGCGTCATGTGAACCTCCAGACCTTGCCCTAAAAACATAAGCCATGCCCTTAACCCAAACACAGCCTCTAACACCCACTGATTTGCATGTACATAGGAACAGAGCAAACAGCAGAAGGAAGTCAGGAGCTGCCACCCAAACACAGTCCTGCAAATTAATGTCTCAAAACTGATCCAGAGGGATCACCCCTCCCTCCCGCTGGGGCTAGTCCATGGAAGCTTCCTTTCCTCTCAGGGAGGTGTCAGTGTTTGCTGGAGTACAATGTTTCTTCTTCAGTGTCTGTTTCATCCTGGAATTCGTGGCTCAAGAGGGATTTCTTGGAGCCGGTGGACATCATGCGGATTTCATCCTCGTAATCGTCGTGGTGCTGCCGCAGGCGGTGGAAGCCATCCTTGTGTCTGTTGGACTTAATTGAGCAGACACACCAGATGATACAGGCAGTGAGGATCAGAGCTGACATACTTGCACCTGCCAGAGAGAAGACACTGAATTTAATTCTATATTCCTCACCTCAGAGGCTTCTACATTCTCCAGTATCAATCCTCCCTCACACAATCACAGCTGCTTTCCTCACTTCTGTGCCCCAGGAGGAAGGAGCTCAGTCACAGTACAGAAGCACTACATTTTCTGGGCTAGCAATTTAAGATAACATCAGTGAGCTCCTCTGCAGTACACTGGGAACTAACCCCAGCTTCCCCAGCAGCAGCCACAATGACAGAAATATAAAACATATAAATTCCTTAGTGCTTGCCCAGTGCCAGACCATGCAAAGAGGCCTAGGGAAAATGTAAGATCTGCTAGGTCCCAGCCCTATGCACATACAGGTTCTCCCCCTTCTAGCCATCTCAAGGTCCATTCAGGACCCTTCAGATCCCTGCAACATTCTCCACTTCCTCTGTTTTTATCTGCTAGCCCAGCATCACTAGAACCAAAGGCTTTTGGACCAGTCTGCAGGGCCAAGCATGTGTTCAGAAGGGAAAACAGGAGGAGGAAACTCAATGCTGCAGGCTACTCTTCCAGAATCCAGTTTAAAAAAATAAAAATAAAAAAAATAAGGGTTACTGTCAGCATGAACCAGCCCAGAAAACGAGGCTCAAAGCTTTGAATGAAGCTATCACTTTACCTGCAACTGTTACAACCAGCTCCCTTGGCAGACCAAATATCTTGTTTTCCATGTCAAATACAATGAACACAGAGCTGGGTGCATCATGACGTACCAAGACCTATGGAAAGATACAAGGACTCAGTCTGTCTCAGTGTTTACACATCTGGTAGGTATCTAAAGAAAAAAGACATCTGCTGCCCAGGGCAGAACCAGGCAGATACTAAAGATAAATGCAGTGTAGGGAAAAACTGTTGCCCAGAAAAACTCTGCCTTGTTCAGAAATTCTTCTCCATTACCACAAGGCAGAAGACAACTACTGTAGCCAGAAGGTAAACACAGCCAACAAGATACAGCCCAGGTAAGAGCAGTTAGGGATGGATGCCTTCATATGAAAGCAAGGGAGAGCTCCAATAGATGTTCACATACCTGCATATGCTTCTGTTGGTACCCGTCAGCTATAGCATTGATGTTATGCAAACCAGGAGCCAACAGCACATGGAAATAGCCACCTTCTTTAGTACAAACCCTCAAACCTTCATTAAGAACAATGACAGCTTTAGAAATTGCCTTGCCACTCTTGTCTTGGACAAATCCATGGACTCCCTTGTGAACCTGAAACAAAACAAAGCATTTCAAATGCCTCATGTTCCAGTCCACGTGTAAGGCATATTTTGAACTAAAACAGGATCTAGCCTCCCCTTAAAATATAGCATGCTCTTCAGCAACCTTAATCATCACCCCACCGTGATATTCCCCTTCTCCCTTCAGAAATAAGATTATATAATACTGCAAGGGCTGCTCAGCCCACTAGAAAGAAAGGCACCCATCCCAACACCTTCACTCCCAACAAGGATTTCTGCCCCCAGACCACTGCTCACCTCCACAAGCATGCTAAGGAGAGACCTCCTGTGTTCTGCCCACAGGCCAGGGAGCTGCCCTGCACTGGGGAAGTAGCAGCAGCTGGTATAAACAGTGATCTCAGGACAGTGACCAAATGTAACGCTGAAATCCTGAAAGAAAACCACCACAGTTACAAGAGACAGCATTTAAAAGGTTTCCCAGAGTGCAGCTGAAGATGGTTGAGGTTTTGCCCAAATTTAAAGACATATCTGCAAGGAAGGAAAGCGTTGTGATGAGATGAAGTACCTTCATACTTCCCAGGTGGCTGTGCCATTCAGAGCCACGGATCACACCCCCAGGAATATTCTCATCTGTGAGAGTAAGAACACAGCAATCAGACTGATCTGCTCCTAGCAGAACCCAGCACAAGTGGTCAGGGGTTCAAAGGATTGAACCAAACCTACCGGACTTATTTGGACATCCTGGCTGGCCTAAATGCATCGACGGATGGTTGTTTGCATATACAGATGCCAAATGCTTCAGTGTTTCTTTGTTCTCCACTACAAACAGGAAGGTGAGACATTAGGAATGCAGGTCCTATTGAGTGGGGGAAGATATTCCTATTCTAACCCCATGATCCGATATAAAACAGTCACACGTGTTGCTTCAGGGGGATTTCAGATTTCTTCTTACATCTAGGGGTGGTATCACACACAGAGGAAAAACTGAAATACTGTTCTGAAAACAGAAACAGTAAATGTTCTGACTCCAAGCTGAATCCTGTCAGGGTGCTGAGCTTTGCTTTACAGACTGCCAGCAGTTCTCCAGAGCCAAGGGGTTAAAGCCAAAAGGAGGCTACAGCACACCATCAGCACAAAAAAAGGACAAGCTCTTTCACCATGCAGCCACATGACTGGCCAGAGCCTAACTGCACTGAAGACCCTGGAGGAGTCAGTCATACCTGTCTGCACTGGCTTATCGTAGGGATAAGTGACAAGCAAAGATCCACCATCTAGAGCAACAGAGAGGCTAAAGTCTTGCTTCAATATCAAGTTCTCCATGGCTTTGGTTTCGGGCTCTTGTGTTCCTGAATACCTGGAGTAATTGCCTGTAAGTAAGAACAACAAATAGGAAAAGGGATTGATGACAGCTTTCTCTGCTATTTGACAGGCTTGCAGAAATGTTTCTTCTTTATGGCTGAAATTATCTGCCTGAAAATATATTTGCTAGATCTCAGCAAATTGCTTCTGAAAGATTAAGTAAAGCATCTCATCCACACTGCTCATGGTTGGAATTCATCTGCAAAGCTTAACAAATGTGAAAAATGACTGGTTTCCCAATCTATTTACTTTTGTGATGCAGAGGGTATTTCATGTGTGTTTGCTTTCTTCATTGTCCCTGAACTGACACCTAAGAAAGCACTTGGGATGATTCCAGCCAAAGGTGGCCAGAGAAAACACTTCTTCTCCAGGAAAGGTGGGCATAGCAGTGGTACAGAGCTGGATGTAACAGGCAGTTAAAAGCATGAAAAAAGGAAACTGTTTCCAAGGAGCAAGAATAGAGAATGCTTTTCAGAAACGTAGCACTGAAAGAAATCAATTAACAGGAAAAAATACTGTATGATCTCTGGACTGCTCCAAAAGAGCTCTGCTTTGTCTTCTCCTTTCCGTACAAAGGTCTGCAAATTACAGTCTCTAAGGGGAATTCAAGCTTTGGACGTTTCCCAGCAGCTGTGCTACTTCAGCTCTGAGGCAGGAGCACTGCCCTCTTTACAGGAAGACCCCACAATCAGATAAGTACCTCCAACCCTAGAGAGGCCAGCCAGCAGGAGACTTCTACTGCAGCCCGCATTTCTATGGGGCACCACACATCAGTTTGCATCAGTTAGCTTTACCTGTGAAGTCTGTGTCCAGATCTCTGCCATGGGCATTAGTCTGGCCTATCTTGGAGGTGCAGCCCCTCTCCTGTGCTACCTCCCGTCCGTCTGGGTTCAGGGATGGCACAATCACAATCCGTGTTCGGTCAATGAGCTGAACAAAGCAGGAAGGAAACAACACATCAGTACAATTAATAGGGTTTGTTCTCTGTACATCTCCTTTGTCTCAATCTTTTCCTAGAAATAGCTGCTTCCATTGATTTCATGAGCCACAGGTTCCCACTGGCCCCACAGATCTCCTAACATCCTCCCTGCATGCACAGGACCCACAGGCCAAAACAAGACAAGTCTCTCCTGACGAGTGCTGTCTTCTCAGGATACAACTGGAGGGCTCCAAGACTGTCCCTCGCAGCAGAGCTCCTCACCTTTGTAACAGCAGCGTTCTTCTTGTAGTTCATGCAAAGAAATTCTGCCAGTGTCAGGAGCAGCTCGGTACCAACAGGAGCGTTCCCATGAATCCCAGCAACAAAGCGGATCTTGGGCTCCTCAGGCTCAGACTGGTTGGGCTTGTTGGAGATTTCAAGGGACCAAATCTGACGGAACTCAACGCTCTGACCCAGGCTGCCGAGAGAGAAGAAAGCAGAGTGTGAGCTCAGGAACAGAGCTTGGCCTTGTGGAGAAACCCTGGTGTCAAGGGAATGCTGCCTCCTTCCCCAAGCAGGTTACTGAGACAAGTGGCACAGAACACACAGCCACATCACAAGCATCCAGGCAGAGATGCACGGAACACTCAATGCTCCATGCATCTCTATGTAGCCTATAACACCACGTGTGGAAGGAATGGCTAAATGCCTCCACGCTTCCAAAGTGGGTTTGTTTGCTTTGGACTTTTTTTCTCCTCTTTAATCAGAGCAGGATACATCCAGAGATCAAACTAATTCATAAAGCACCCAGTTCAGAGGACAAAAGCAGGCCTATTTCCAGCAGTGCAGAACTTGTTTCTACAGTTGTGCCATTAAGTTAGCGAAGTGAATGCAAGCAAAGCAGGGAACACAATCAGGGCTGATGCAACTGGAAGGACAATAGAGGCTACAGATCAGAAGGGCAGCCTTGGCACCAGCACGGACAGCACATGAGCACACTGTGCCTGGTGACAACAAGTAACCAGGGGCCTGGGACAAAGAGGCCGGATTTGTGCCTTCTGAAGTTGACAGAGGGTAATAGCTACAGGTCACAAGGGAGAGCAGAGAACCACAAGGCAGCTCCTGCAGGAGGGCAGAGAGCTTGGCTCAGGGCATTACCTCAAATACATCTCACAATGTTAAATTAAAAGCTGAAAGGAAAGCATTGAAAAAAATGCCATCGGATTTATGATCCTCATGGGTCTCTTCTGACCCAGAATATTCTACAATTCTAAGATTCCGAAGCCATATTTGTCCACTTGTGCAGCTTAGATGTCAGACAGGGATTGGAAAACAGGGAATAGAGTGTGTCTGCAGAAACCTGGCATCTCAATGCTGGGAATATCAGTGCAAGGCACCCAGGGCAGCTAACTGCACCCTAGGTTTCAGTCAATAAAATGAGGTCTCAGGAAAAAGCATGTGGATGTGTCTGTGGGTCCCTGCAGCCAATGCTCTGCCACCATGCCCTTACATCTGGGGCTCCTCTGAGCTCATGCACCACAGGGTAGGACAGGAACAAGCTCCCCCCATCTCTGTATCGCATTCACAGCTCATCATTGCACTATTTCTCTGCCACAGGTCGCTGCTCATGGAGGAGCTGAGCACTGCTGCTCGGAGTTTTCACCTGGAGAGATTTGTGATGTGTGGGTAGTTCAGGTAGAGGCCTCGGAGGAACTCGGAGAGGTCCTTGTAAGGGCGGTACCGATAAGGAGAGACTTTCCCCGAGGAGGAAAGCAGGAGGTGTTCCACACCATTCTCAGCAGAGAGATCCTTGATCAGAGTCTCAAACTCCTTCTCATTGGGGTCGCTGGTGTCTGGGGTATTCAGGACTGGTGCTTTCCCCTCCTCCACTTTGGCATCTGTCCGTTTAAGAGTGAAGTTGACTTGCACAGCACCTTCGCTGTCAACTGCCACCGTCTTAGTGACAGGATTGTACCTGCCCAGGGAGAAGAAGGGACAAGAAAACATCAGGGGTTGAGGCCTCACACACCGAGCCATCCCCCCTCCTGCCCAGATACTCAGCACAAGACTGCTGCTGCTCTGCAGCCAAAGGAAGCAAGAGGCACAAATACAAACAGCAAAAAAAAAACTCCTCAAAAGGGATATGGGAAAGGCAGGGCAGGGAGCAGCTCAGGACCCAGCACAGCCTTGAGCTGCTTCTGGCACTGGTATTGCAGGGTTACGTGGCAGGCAGGGAGGATGACAGGTCAGGCAGCTTTAACCCAGAGAACAACAAGGTTTTGGAAGCCGTTGAAATCATTTCTGCAGGCAGCTGCCTGTGTGAGAATTTCCCCTAAAAACACCAAGTTGCTTGCCCAAACCACCTCCAAGCAAGGGAAGATCTGGACCCTACACTGTCACCAAAGGAACACGTCCCGACATCAGGGTAGCACAGCTTTGTCAGCTCTTGACTAAGAAGCCAGGAGAGCACTGTGGCAGCTGTGCAGCACCCATCCCGTGCACCACGGCTCGCTCACCCTCGTGCAGATGCTGTGATTTTGTACGTCCCCTGCACCAAGAGGCGCCAGTAGTCTCCATCCTTGTAGGTGGTCACTGGGTGGTTGATCTCAGCGACGCTGATGGTGGCATTGAGGATGCCCCTTCCATCCGTGGCATCCAGCACGAAGCCCCAGACCCCACGGTGAACCTGGAACAGACCCGGAGAGCCCCACTCAGCACCAGCCCTCCAACACGCAGCGCTGTGGGAGTGCTGACATGCAGAGCTCCCAGCGCTCCTGGAGGAGCAACGCGTTCCAAAAGGGCTCAGGTGAAGCTGGAGTGGACAAAGGTCACACGAGCACAATGAATGGGCAATTGTTTGGCTCACGATGCCATGACGGCACGTACGCTCTGCCCCACACCTCTGTTTGCATGCCCCAGCTGCACCGTGCTGCCAGCAGCCGTGAGTCAGATGGAAACAGCACAGAAGGGACACTCTAGCCAAGGGAAAACTGAGCTATTGGGAAATGAAATGCCCCCACCTGCATCACCTGGCTGCTGTTTCCATACAGATTTTTGGCATGTTAAGGAGGGGAGAAGAAGAAATCAATGCATGTTCAGATGGAAGGATTGCTGTGGAGAAGGGACTTGGACTGGGTAGGAAGCAGCACTCACTGCAGTGTGCAGATCAGCCTGCTTATTCCAGCACCTCTAATCCAGGCCTAAGAGGCAGCTCTCACCATCTTTTGGAGTCCAGGTGTCTCACCTGTTTCATGAACTGCAGGAGGGACCTGCGGTTCTGCTCCCAGTACTTTGGGAGCTCCTCTGCGTCTGGGTATTTCACACAGCCCAACTCAATGGTCACTTCAAAGCAGTTTGTGTTTAAGTAATTCCAGTCTTGCATCCCACCTACAAGAGGAATGTAAAAGAAGTTTTGATATGACCTCCTGAAGGAAGCAGTAACATAGCTCATAGAAAAAAGATAAAAAATAAATAAATCAGATACCAGAGAACGATTAAATTCTAACTACCACATGCAATTAATACCAAAGTAAAAGGCTTTTAACATGAGGCAAGATTCAAGCTTCAGGGGGTTGTCAACACTGCAGACATCCACCCTCCTCGTAAATGCCTTTCATGTCCATTATACTGCTGGTAACCAGAAACACCACACCATAAATTCCTCCCCTCCGGAATGACTTAACCTGGGTACTTTACTGAAGAGGTTACAAAAGAAATCCAAGTCCCAGGAATCTGGGTTGAGAGATGCAAAGCCTGTGACTGATCAGACTAAATTCTTTCAGCTGCACACGCGTTAACTTGGAAAGAAACACTGCAAGAGACTTCAGGATGACTTCACCTGGAACATTGTACCACTGGGCCCCATTTGTGATGCCATGTGGGAAGTACTCGTTGGGGTACATATCCTTACACGGGCTTCCCTGATACATCTTTTTATTTTCCTGAAAAACAAGATGCAACATGTGAAGCTGAATCTGCTCTCTATAGCCACTGGCACTTCTGTTCTAACAGACTGGCTCCCCTACCACACGCTCAGAGAGCTCATGATAGCATCAAGAACTATCCTGGCAGATAGCATTTCCCATTTTAGAGCTTTACCTTGGAGTAGGAAAGTGCCAGCTGCTGAAACACAGCATCGTCTGGGGATTTGCTGTATATGGCCACTCCTTGTTCATCGTCATCATAGGGGTAATTAACCACCAGAGAACCTGCAGAGAAAGTGAGATTCAACTCAGACTTGCAAGCTTTTCAATGGAGTCCTCAGCCTAACAGAAGAAGCTTTTCTTTAAGAAGGTCAGGACCAAGCTCTCAAGACTTGGCTATAAACGTAGCATTAGGCACAGTGAACAGAAGAGACAACAAAAGCACAGGAAAAGATGAGACTGCATCCAATAAGGAAGGCAAACCCCAACCACGACACGTCAAAGCTGTGCCTTAACATTCTGGAGGGATGGGCACAGCCTGCTAATAATCACTTTCCCAGAGGAGTGAACACAAAGGAAATTTTCGAAAACACTCCTGGTGCCCCTGACCCAACTGCTGCAGCTTGTCAGCCTTCTGGAGCTTACTGCAAGGGCAGGCAGACTATGACAGCTCTGGCTGGCTGAAACTTTCCCTAAGGAAGCTGTGTTAATGGCACTGTGGGACACAGACAGTGCTGCTGCTGGAGAACAGCCAGCTCCCTCTCACCCACACACTGTATTTCTGCACTACAGAATTACATGCTAGCACAGAGCAACACCTGCAGGTCACCACACAGCTCCAAGCCAGCAGATAAAGTGTCTAGGGAATAAGCTGCAATGCAAAGACTTCATTTAGATCATTCTAAAATGATAATTAAATTGCAGCAAATTTCATCATTCTGCCGTGCAATTTGAGGCAGGGAACCCTCAGGATTACATCGTTTTCCCCTCAATTTATACATACTGCGAAGCCTCTGATGGCCAAGGCACTTCCACATTCACAGAAGCAGCCACTGAGCAGCTGCTGACAGGGCAGTCCATCCCAATTGCCCCATCACCTCACAGGCAACATGCCAGCTGCTGTCCTGTGCATGTGCTCCCTCCCACAGAAAAGTGGCTGTGCTCCTCTCAGCAGCCTCTTCAACTGCCTACAAGCGTGCTTGGGGGACATGGCTTTCAGAATCTGATCCACCTTCCAGAAACACAACCTCCAACCAAGCAACAGTAAGTTTGGTTTCCCCTTTTTCTACAGGCACCATCCCCCGCACAGGAACCCGGCTGCTTTTGCTCCTGCTGTTTCACAGCAGTGTCCCTCACTCCATGCCATAAACACAGCAGAGATATTCCTGCATTCTCAAACCTCAGTGGTGAGAAAGGAGCCTGGTGTGGCTGACGTACCTCCGTGCAGGTTTGCTGAAAGCACGAATGGATAAGTCTTCAGCCAGCTCATGACAGCCAGAGTTTCGGGCTGCGGAGGGTCTGCCACCTGGAAGAACTGATCTGGGAAGTTCCGGTTCAGGTCGTAGTTGTTGCTGTTGTTTCTGCCAACGGTTCCTCCTCTGTCTCCTGAAAAATGAACACAAGTTCAGGTTTGAACCCTATGCAATTCCCCATTTTGCTGTGGAAGCCGTGTCCTCATACTGTTGATCAGTGGAAAACAGCAAGGAATGCAACAATGCAGGCTCCCTGCACCCCAGAATGACAGGACATCCACCTTCCTCCAGCAGGAGTGCATAGAGGTGTCTGGGGGCCCAGTCAGGCCTCAGCTGGCAGAAAGACACTGAACCATGAACAATCCCAGCAGCTGCTGTCATGACCACAGAATCTCAGACCTTCTCAAACCAGCTGGACAAGTTCTGTGTTAAACACAAGAAGAGGTCTACTTCCAGAAAATTGTTCTGGACAAGCTTTGTTGGGCCAATCTGCAAAAGCCACGCAGTTTGAAGGACTTCCATGAATGTTTTTGCCAATTTCAACACCACAATAAAAGCCTATATTACCCTTGGACTAGTGCTCCGCAGACTGCCTGGCTCCCACATCACATGTTACTAAAAGCATGGACCAAAGCATAACAAGTATGAGCTATGTAAAAGGAATGTCTTTTTTTGTTTTTAAATAAGCCTTGGGATAGCCACAAACCATAAGGGGACCCAAACAGGGGCAGCATATACAGCACTGCAGAAGCATAAGAGCTCTTTCCAACCACTTCAGGCATCAGTCAGCCACCCACTTCCTGCAGTGCTGGGTCCACCCACTCATTCCATTGCACACACCAGTCCCTTCCCATCCCCCCTGTGCCGACAGCACTTCAGTCCCAGCAGAATGCTTCCAGACTTCCCAGAGGTATGACAGACCACAGGTCTCATTCTCAGAGCTGGAAATCCCACAGCACGGGCAGCATTACCTTCCTGGGACTTCTCATAGCCGTCTGGGTTCATGGATGGCATGATGTGGATCCGTGTGCTCTGGACCAAGTCAGTCACTTCAGGATCTGTGCCGAAGTTCTTGCAGAGGTACTCGATGAGGTTCAGCAGCAGCTCTCGCCCCACAACTTCATTCCCGTGCATGTTACCAATATACTTGAACTCTGGCTCACCTGCAGACACACAGCCATGCCGAAGAGGTAATTATGATTGCTATACTGAAGCTTGGAGACACCTCACCACCATGAGCACTGCACTCAGACCTTTCTCCAGGCCAGAGGGCATTTACCTAATACGTATCCTTCTGCTCCCACAACACCAAGAGGACGAATATTAGTGCAAGGAGGGTGCTTGGTCTTTCTGACCCCAGAGTCCCACCCACTCAGGTAAATTTCCCTAGCAATGCTCTTTAACTGACCCAAGCATCATCCACTGCACCTGGTCTTTCTAAAGAGGAGGAGCTCAGCCTCTCTTCAGATGCCAGTGCTGCATTTCCTTTTCGCTCTGCCCACAGTCTCCCAAATCTAAGGGTCTACCACTCGCATTTGTGTTTGGCTAGAAAGAATCTCCCTCATTACCTGCTTCGTGGACACCAGGGTTGTCAGAGATCTCCATCACGTAGAGCTCCCGCAGCTCCACCGACTTGCCCGCGGAGTACAGCCGGGTGATGTTGGGGAACTCGTTGGCGTAGCGCCGCAGAAAGATCTCCATATCTGAGAAGTGGTGGTGGCGAAAGTCCACAGGTTGGATGGGCTGATGGAGGGAGGTTGGGCTCGGGGCTTCGGGCTGCACCACAGTAGAGGCAACGATAGAAGCAGGAGCGGGTGTTGTCGTGAGCTGTGTGAGGTTGGGAGCTGGTGCCATCACAGTCGGTTGCAAGAAGAAATCCACTTCTGTTGCATCTCCCTCCTTCACCTCAATGTTTTCCCTGGTCAGTGGTGTGTAACTGTAAGAAAAAAAAAAAAAAAGAACAGGCTTCAGCAAGGAGGCTCTGCAGAACAGAGGCCAAAACCTTTGCATGTTTCCCCATCCTCCTCCTCCCAGTCTGAGCACATTCAGATGTTAACAATTATGTGAGAGATTCACCAGCAAAACAAGCTGATGGGGCTCATCCCCCTGCCTCCAAATCCAACCATGCTGCTGCCCCTTGCTGCGTCAGAGGCGTCAGTTCCTGTTTATGGACTCTCCAGGCAAGAATCTGCAGGTGCAGCACAGGGCTAGCCAGCAGCAAGCAACACGTTTACCCCCATATGTGAGGCAAACCCTTACTGAGATGACCTGCTGCACTTTCTCCTTTTGCCCACAAGTAAGATACAGGTTGACACAAACAAATAAAGGAAGAAGTGCTGTGCATCCAGCAGCTCCCCACCACAGCAGGGCAGGGGTGAACAAACACAGCTGCAGCTCTAATCCATTGCAGGACACCTTTCCTGCTGCAGCTTCCAGCCAAGCCCCTTAAACACACAACGTGCTCAGGGGGAAGAAATGAAGTAAAGTAACACGAGCAGTAGGCAGCACCATGGAGACATTACCCCATCACAACAGCGGTCACGTTGTAGGTCCCAGGCACCAGCAGCCGGTGGTAGTCGCCGTATTTGCCTGCTGTGATGTTATGGGCAATGCCAGCAACAACAATGGTTGCATTCTCCAAACCAACCTTGGTGACTGCATCCCTGACAAAACCTTTCACTCCAATGTGGACCTGAGGAAAACAACACAAGGCTCTGGCTGAAGATAGGTAACAGCAGGTCAACAGTGTCCTCACCAGCGACACCATCCCCTCCTGTTCCCACGTGCACAGAGCAGGACAGCTGCCAGGCAAAGACAAACAAGGGCCCATGATTTAGACAGTGCTTGGCCTGGGAGCAAGGACAGGAAATTCAGCATGCAGCAGCTTCTCAAAACTGATCCTACCTAGCTAATCCTCCCATTTGTCAACGTGGGCACGCAACACAATGAACAGAGCAGGGTTACAGGCCACATCAAGGGACAGAACACAGCTGCCTCCCTCCTCAAGCTAAACTGTCCCCTACTCAGGGCATACGTGGGTAGTGAGATCTGCAACTCACAGTCCTTCTGCGTAACACTGTACCCCATGAGGCCTCTTGGAGGAGCTCACTATCACTGAGGATGTGGGAACTGTGGCAGAACCACAGAGATGCACAGAAGCTTTGTAGTCCCCAACCTCTGCGCAACCTCTGCAGCAGCTGTGTTACCACACACAGCCCGTGAGAGCAGCTGATGCAGTGCTCCCAGCCCAGCAAGGGCACAGGGGTTTCTCAGGTGTTGTCCCCAGGCCCCACACCAGCTCACACTACCTTCTCAATGAAAGAAAGGAGGGATTCATGATTGTTCTCCCACTCCTGCTGGAGCTCAGAGGTCAGTGGGTATTTGCAGCAGGACAGCTCCAGTGTGATCTCAAAGCAGTCGGCCCACACGTAGTTGTAATCCTGCATCCCACCTGAGAAAACAAGGCAGAGATGTGTCACGACAACAGTACACAGGATGCACACTCCCCTCTGTCCTTCAGCCCCCTGTGGCATCTCACCAGGATGAACCTCAGCAGAAAAGTCAGATGGGATCACTGTGAAAACCTGTCCTGGGGGAGACAGAGCTCTCCTCTCCCAGTAACAAGCACACTGGGCATTAAGCTGTGAGGCCAAAAGGACTGCCTGCTGCTCTGTCAGCTGAACTTCCAGCACTTGCCAACACCTCTGGGTTCATATCACTGGGAAGCTCTCTGCCAAATGCTACAGAGCCCAGACAGCATGGCAGGCACACAGAGCTGGAATGTTGCTGCTGCAGTCCTTCACGTGTGCTGCAAACTAGCCTCAGACTTGTAAGGCCTGCCTGTAGGAGAAGCAGTTCCATCCAAAACAAGCTTCAGGCTTGACACAAAAAAATGCCAACATCAGAGTGCCAACCTGGGGAAGTTCCACAGTTCAGTGTGAAACCAACCAGCCCGTGAGCACCGGAAAACAGGAGTGCGTGAGAGCATCAAGTTTATCTGTTCATTCTTTCCTTTCAGAGAAACCACAGGCACTGCTACATGTGAAAAAGGTCACCTTGTTCTAGCAAGCACCCCGATCCCATTTGCTGAAGTTAAGATCAACCTTCAACGTGCAGATCTGTTTCTCAAACAGGAACAAATGAATTACCAGTGAGACGTGAGGCTGCTGGGTACCGCCTCAATGGTCCAGAGCTCAGGGCTGTAAACACAATGCTCTGGACACTCACGGGAGCTTTCAATAGTAAGCAGCATGACCCCACAACACCACAAGCCTTTCAAACAGCAAGATCCCAGTAGATAAGTCTAAGAAATGCGAGCTGGATGGCTAACTAGCTGGAAAAGATGGGTAGCCATAGTGCAAAGACACAGCCTGGCACTGGCAGAGGCTGTGACAAGGCACGGCCTGGAAAGGTATCAGCACTGCTCCAAGCACAGCAGTCTTCCAGTGAGCATGGCAGCTGTGAGCACTCACTGTCCAGAACAGGGACTGCTGTCCTGAATCAAAGAGCCCCATGGCATTCTGGTGAAACAGATGGACTGACAGCACAGACCTCTGGGAAGACAGGAGGGATGGGGGCTGGATCAGAGATGTCCCAGTTCTTCCTGGTTCTCCTGGGAGCCTGCTACCAAGGGAACAGGCAGCCCTCGTAGCAAATCAAATGGCACTTCCCACTAGACAGAGAGCACTGCAGCCTGTGCGCAGGATGAGATTAAAACAGGAAAGAGGTTTTTCTGGCCCCAAAAAAATGATTGAGGACCTAAAAAAAAAAAAACAAAAACCAAAACAACCCACTTGTAAAGCTCAGCTCAGGAGGTTGGAGGTGCCAGGCCTGTGACTCTGGTTTTACACAGCTCCTGTTACCAGGCTCAGAGAAGCAGCCCACAGCAGGATGTAAACTCTGTGCAGAGCGGAATGATTTGCCAGCCTGGAACCATCTGTTCATAGTGGGATACTAATGCATTTGAAAACATCCATACATAAACCAGACCCATTATGAAGCATATTTAGTGCTTCATCTGCCATTCAAGTAAATTTAGGACAGATGCTCACCCATAATAGAGCAGTAACGGACTAAATTGGAGCGTGGTATATTGATTTCAGTGAGAGTCTCTTCAAGAAATAGTCCACTGCATGCTTGAAAATTTGGATTGTACGTACTGAACATATTTGGCTTTCTCACAGACCCACTGCAGAGCAGGACAGCTATTTTTACAGCATGTGGAATCACATATTTTTCCATATGCCATCTGCACAACCTCGCAGGGGTAGGCAGGAGATGTGCAGGTGTACAGACTGTACCACAACGGCTGGAGCTGAGCCCTCGCTTTCCAATGCAGAAGCAGCCCTGCCCAGCAGAACCTCCCCCTGCTCTGTCCCATCCCTTGAGCATCAGGGCTGCCCTTCAGGCAGCTGGCTCAGACCTCTCGCAGCACAGGAGCCCTACAGGATGCTTCTGCTCCCTGCCAAGCTCCACACCAGGCAGCAGAATGCAGCGCTCGAGTCATGCCCGGAGCTCCCAACACCATAAATGCACCAGATGCCAGAGAAGCCTTTTAGGCCAGCTTGGAAAGACTCAATTTTCAAACTTCACGATAGAGAAAGCTCTCTAATTCCAGCTCTCAGCGGAGCAGACATTAGGAGATGGAGAGCTGCAGCTCAGCCACAGCAGAAAAGGGCTCCTGCCTGCTCTGCAGGGAGAGCAGATGGCGCAAGGCAAGAAACGTGATTAAATACACTGCACAAGTTGCTTCCTCTGTGGACAGGGCTGATTGCCTCACAGCGTGAGACCAGCAGCAGCCCCAGAAAGGCAGAGGAATGTTTTGGTCCATTAGTCTGCAGTCATTAAAACTCAGAGGAGGTGAGGTTTCAGCCTCCAGCTCCAGCAGCTCACAATCCAGCCCAGTGCAGTGCACCCTGCAGCCTTCCAGGGCCCTGAGGAGCAGAGCAGCATCTTCACATGCACTGCGCTGCTCACGTTAGGTGTGAAAAGAGGCATCAGAGCCTCTAGCAACCAAGCCAACACTTTTCTCAAGGAAAAAAAAAAAAATTACATTAAAGATTTACATTAAGGACTCGTATGTAAACACAACGACAGCTAACTGTATAACCCAGGAAGCCATGGGTGAGACCTTCCATCAGAGCTCACACTGTGCAGTTCCTTGCAGTTCCATGCCCAGGAAGCAGAGGCCACAGCAGGGATCTCATAAGCAGCTGCTGCTCTCAGGGCTCCTTTCAACTGCTCCGAGTTCAGTGTCACCATAAGCTGCTCAGAAGTTGGCAAACACACACCTAACCCCCACCAAACCCCTCCCTGCCCTAATACCTGGTAGGGACCTCCAGCACCTTCACAGCACAGATTGAAAGCAGCAAGGAAAGCATCTTTTACAGAGAGGCTACAAATAAAGAAAAAGCCTCCTGAGGCAGCCCATAAAACACCCCAATCAATGTCACAATTAAGTCCATTTCTGAGTCAGGGCCTTTACCACCTGAAGGCAAACACATCCATCCCACAGACAAAAGTTCCTCACGTTCATGGACTCTCCAGGACAGCCACCCTTCTCGACTCAGACTGCACTAAGCCGCATCAGAAAACAGCCCACATTTCCAATCATTTTCTCGCTCTGAACTGGCCATTCAGTAGTTAAAAGCCCTAGAGGTTACAAGGGAAGGAAGACTAAGCACATGTACAGCAGAGATAGCCCTAGCAGTGCCAGACACGCTTATCTATAGCAGCTGGAACGCAGCAGCCACGTTGAGCTGCATGGCAAGGAGCCATACTCTGCTCACGCTTGACCTTAAGAATTACTCGGATGGTTTGCACTTGCCACCTTAGCTTGATACACATAAGAGGATACTGAAAACAAAGTTAATGGGGTCTGGCACCAGCGTAAGCCTAACTGGTAGCAAAGAATCCCACAGCAATTGGCTTTCCAGCACGTTTGATTTCACACAATAAAACGTGGTAGGAAAATTTCCACCTGTTGAAACATTTTGTTCTCAATTCTTTGTTTTTTCCTGGCTTAAGTTCACTTGGAGGCTGCAGCCTTTCCCAGCACAACCTGCTCTGCAGGCCACCAGCACTTGCTCTGCACCTCAGGCATGTCATATGCTTCTCACCAGAGCTCAGCCCAGCCAGGAAGCTCCCATCCTCCCTCCCCCACGCATTCCAGTTCTGCAGTTACTGGGAAAAGCCTCTCTGTCTGAGTATAGCAGCATACCACCGACTCTCCATCCACTACTGAAAATCAGCGTTAACACCCAAAACCACAAAGCCATACTGAAACTTGACACAACTCCAAAATGTGCAGGCTGCCCCCCGTGTTATCTGTTAGCTCATCTGCACTCTTCCCTCAATGGTGGGTTGCACACCAGTGTGGGATGTGCTCCAAGGGCTGCCATCGCCCTCCTGATCAGCAGCCAGATGGAAGTTACGGTGTGGCTGAGATGGCACAGGTGCCAGCCTAGCAGCACTTCATTCTGAGCTGGTGTTGTCAGCACACTGCCTATAATCACTGCCTGCAGCCATCAGCACAGAGCCCAGGGTTGTGGTTTGTCACAGCTCAAGGGTTTGTTTCCGCAGAGGCGGAAAGTTGGAGGCCATCAGGTTATAAACCACAGTGCTGTGGTCTAGCTCACACCTTGCCATTTCCTACATGAAGAAAGCAGGCAAACCCCAGCTTCAGTAGCTTCCAACACAAAGGCAGCCCGAAAGGTTCACACCTGTGCAACAGCTGCTAGCAAACCTTCTACGGGCTGGCTGGCACTGATGGGGCATTCCCTGTCCCAGCAGGAGGATGAAGTTAACACTGTGGTGAGAAGCATTTCTTGCTCCAGGAGCAGGGAAACTGAAAGCTCAAAGCAGCCTCCCTCCAGAGCACACCCAGCCCAGTTCAGGAAGAAGCCAAAAGCCCTGGAGCTACAGCAAAGAAACCTATTGATCTCAACGGTTGCTGATAACAACCACCACCAGAACAAGGCAGCACAGATCATCCAGGATATCCTGTTCCGTCACGAGCAGATGCACAAGATTACACAAGCCTTCCTTGTGCTGAACTTTCTGCTTTCCAGAGTGAACCTTGAGGCCAGTAAACACAGTGCTGTGCTCGGCAGGGCGGAGGAGAGGAGACAGCTGTTAGCAAACATGGCAGAGCCACATCTTGTTTGAACACCGCAGCTTATCAGAGCAGTGAAATCTTCAGGAATGATCCATCCAACCGCTGCAATAAGGACTTCCTTCTCCAGCACGGCGGTGACGTAAGCAGGTCTAATAATGGATCACCCTCCTTGCTTCCCCAGAAACGTGGACATCGGGTTAAGCATATGATTCAGCTCTGAAATCCGTTTTTTGGAGAGACACCGTATGTTCAGAATTTGTTAAGCTGCAAGCTATTTGGGATCCACTACGCCTGATTTCATTGCACTCCTGCCTTCTGCATCAGCCCCAGTGCGAGGGAAAGCAGAGCAGTCCAGACACAGCAAAGCAGTGCAACTTCTTCAGACCAGTTCTGCCAGATTGGTGCTTTGTCCTCACCACAGAAGTCACCGTGCTGTCTGGTGAGCCTGTGGTTGTACAACTTCCGCAGAGGGGGTGTGGAAATGCTGTAATTCTCTCTAAGGGCACAACCAAGATTTCTCTTCCCGCTACTCAAGGACTCCTTTGCACAAGAGCACCTCACCACAAAGTGACACTTAAGTCTCAGCAGCAGCAGCAGAAGTGACACACGCAGCACAGCCCGCCGTGTGGCCAAACCACCCCACCTCAGGGAGAGCAGCTGGGTTAGCTCACACCGTGCACTCACATCATTCTACACCTTCACACCTGACCACCTTGTAACCACTTACAAACCTACAAGTTTAGAACCCTTAAAAAAAAAGGGTTAAAAACTCTTGCAGAATACTGGCCCTGGTTTCAGATCAATGCTGCTTGGGTCTTCAGTACATTAACACAAGTTCACCTTCCTGTAGCATTGTTAAAACTTGGTAACTGTCTCAAGATCTTACGATAGTCCCTTTGGCAGATGAAGCCAACTGTGTGCAGGATGACTCTCTGGCAACTTAATGAGGGCAGAAGAGCCCTCCAGTGTGCTGTGATCTGTTTCTTACAAGACCCTCCCACGCTGAGATTCACCAAGCACTAGCCAATGTGACCATGAAACCATTTCAAGCTGCTAGAACACATCCCAAGCTAAAAACATCGCTTACCTACCATCCTTCCCTTGGTGGCCATCACTACTGCTTCTCAGCAGGACCAAGAAATCATTTCTATACACCATGATGTGAACCAAAGTAGCAGTGAGAGTGGCTCAGCAGCAAAGCTTACCTTCCACATCATACCACTGAGCACCATTGGTGATGCCC
Organism: Centrocercus urophasianus; assembly: GCF_019232065.1. Classification (NCBI taxonomy): domain Eukaryota; kingdom Metazoa; phylum Chordata; class Aves; order Galliformes; family Phasianidae; genus Centrocercus; species Centrocercus urophasianus. The sequence goes on from NW_024884900.1 coordinate 3,656,972, forward strand.
TCTGGGAAGGTCTCTCCCTCCTCACCAGGGCAATTTGGCTTGCCAGTCTTCATTATGGGGTGATGTGATGCATAAGCTTTTGCCAAATATTTGAACACTTCATCATCAGCTGATTTACTGTAGACTCCTGTGGGCTTATGTGTGGGCGAGTCATCATAGGGATAGCTTGCAACCACTGAGCCACCGTGCAGGTTGCCAGAGAGCAGAAACCTGGAGTTGGGAAGGAGAAGGAAAGAACTAAGAGTCACGTCAGAATGCTGCGAATAAGAAGCCAGCAACAGCCGTCTCCACCAGAAAGAGAATTGAAGTTCAGCACATTTCTGAGCAGAGGTACCACGACCAATACCTGCATCCTTGCATCAGACAGCTCACGTGAATTGGGTTATACCTGCTATCTATTTCTTTTTGTTTGTTTTATTATTTAAGTCAAGCAGTTCTGTTTACCCATTCCCTCCTGTACCAGCACTATGTTGGTGCAGTGAGCGCAGCAGCCCCAGCTGGTGCACAAAGGATGGCATTCTTTCTATTCCAGCCTGGTTTAAATGAAAACCTCACCTCACCTTTGCAAAACCATTAAACTAACAAACAAAGCAAAAAGTAATTTCCAAAATGATATTAAGCACATGCAAAGGTTTCTCTTGCAGCTAAATTTGAACTGCACCAAACCAGGAGGCTCCTGGATAACCAAGCTGTCTGAGCAGGACACACCAGTCACGGTGCAGCCTGCAGGGCCTCCCCAAGCACGGCTCTCGATGGGCAGCCACATGCCGAGCGTTAACAAGGAGAGCCCTCGAACTAAACCTCGCTCCCCAAAGCTGAACGGGAGAGAGCAGAGAGCGGCCTGCGCCGCAGAGGGCAGCGCCGAAGGTCGGGCGCCGGTAGGAAAGCAGCCCGGACGGCGCAGGGCCGCCCCGCACTCACTTGTTGCGCCGCATCCAGGCGATGAGGGCTCGCACCTCGGGCACGGGGCCCAGGTCGGGCTCGGAGGCCTCGAATTGGTCGGGGAAGCTGCGGTTGAGGTCCCGGCCGCGGCTGTTCTCCCGGCCGCTCGCCCCGCCGCCGCCGCAGTCTCCCTCCCGGGCGCGCTCGAAGCCGTCGGGGTTGAGGCTGGGAAGCAGGTAGAGGTCGGTGGCGTTCAGCAGGCGGCCGATCCGCGCGTCGCCGCCGGCCCAGCCCCGCACCAGCTCCCGGGCCAGCCTCAGCAGCAGCGGCCGCGCCAGGGGCTCGTCGCCGTGCATGTTGCCCACCAGCTTCACCTGCGGCCGCCCGGGTATGGGCGGCCCGCCGGGCTCCTCGCCTGTCCGGGGCGCTTCCTGCCCCGCCGTCAGTCGCAGCACCCACAGCGGCCGCCCCTCCACCGATTCGCCGATGCTGAAGAGCCGCGCCAGGCCCGGCGGGGCCGAGGCCGCCAGATCCCGCAGCGCCTCGCCCAGCTCGGCCGCGTGCAGGTACCGCAGCTCCTCGCCGGGCTCCGCCGCCTCCGCCTTCTTGATGTGCGTGCCGCGCGCCGGGCCCAGCAGCGCCAGCAGCGCGCAGAGCGGCAGCAGCACACGCGGCCCCCGCACCGCGCTCGCCATGACCCGGCCGCGCGCCCCGACCCCGCCGCGCCGCGGAGCCGCCGGGCACCGGGAGGGGGCGGGCGCGCCGCTCCGGCCGCCGGCCAATGAGCGCCGGCCCGAGGGTGAAGCGGCCGGGGCGAGACGGAGAGCGGCCAACGGGAAGCGGAGGGCGGCGCTGCGTCACCGCGGGCGGGGCGAGACGGAGCGATGTGGCGCCCCCTGTTGGCCGCGCCGCTCCCGGCCTCGTGCGGAGCGCCTCTCGCCGCGGGACGGAACGGCGGGGCTGCAGCGCAGTGCTACCTGAAAGGGAAAGGCGAGGCAGGGGAGCAGCAAACAAGCGTGGTCTGGGGACTGACAGCCCCGGTGCACAAGGGGCTGAGTATCGCCCCGGGGCCCCGGCTTACTGCGGGGAACCGGCCGGCCCGGAGCACTGAGGGCATCAGTGCAGTTAGATGTGAATCACAGCCGTGCTGGGTGCCACTGCAGGACAGCGTCTGAAAAGACAGACAATAATACTTGGGGGGTTCCTCTGATCAGATCTTTGCTGCTCCCTTTTTTTTTTTTTTTTTTTTTCAGGCAGGTGGAATGATCAGGAATAACAAGGAGAACTTTGCAAAAAACACACTGCAGCCCATATAAAAAAGGGGTCACCTCCAACACCGGGTCTCAGCAACTCCTGTTTAAATCCCCAATGCTATCTTCCACACACATCTACTTCCCAGCTCCAGTGTTTCCTGTTGGATACATGAGCTGAGTGTGGCTCATAAACCTGCAACCTTTGGGGAACATCCATCCCTTGTGCAGATCTTTGCCATCTGCTGCACCACAGATCACAGCAGGCACAGCATCCAAAGGGCTCTGAGGAAAAGAAGAGCAAATCAGCTCCTCCTTCTCAGGGTTGATCCACGCTGTGTGGTCACTGGGAGGGAGATGAGCAGGGAACAGGGATTATTTATCAAAGAGGTTCCCAGGAAAGCTGAAAGACCTGGGCCATCAGGGCATTTTAAACTGAAAGGGAGAAGGAACATCAATGGGGAACTCAGCAATTTCAGAAATGGTCCCAGTTACATAGGTTACATCCTCAGTCTACAAATAAATTGCTTTGGATTTACACACAATAACTGAGCTTATTTCCCTTTTTAGCTGAAAAAGGCCCAGTTGTCTGGAATTTCAACAAACCAACTGTAAAAGCAGCATGTGGCAGAGGCCTGAGCTCTCGTCATTTCTCATCAGCTAGCACAAATAAAGCTCCCACCAGCCAGCCTGAGAGCTCTACCTGCAGTCAGGGTGAGACTGCAGGTTAGGGACTGACCTGCACAACACCTCCTGCTCCTCATGGGGGCTGAGCCTTTTGCACTGCAGCACCACCCTGGTTTCCTCGGAGTGGTTCCCCATCAGGCAGGATGGGGCAGCCTGGTCTTTGCAGATTGCTCACAGAGGGAACGAGGCACGGCTCCGCAGTGGGGAAGTTCAAACTGCTGATGTTGTTTGGGAGGTCTTCACAGGATCAAATCAGCACTTGATTTTCCAGCAGTGCACTTCCAAGAAGTCCCATTGGCAATGATAGTTCCTAGGCAGACAAAAATACCTTAGGTCCAGGCTGAAGGGCACCACAGCACAGCAGTGTCTTGAAAAAGAAGCAGATCGGGGAATTACACCAGGGAACTTCCCGCACTGGCCATAAGGGAGCTTCTAAATCCAGCAAGAAACAGGCACCCAACTTGGCATCAACCCCAGTACATTTGGTTTCCCCTAGGAAGCAAAAATCCCTTGAATTTCAGCCCATCAGTGGCAGCTTGTTTCTGTTCAGAAAAACAACAAAGTCATGGGGACCTTGCAGATAATCTCTGCTACCACAGCCTGCTGGGCAGGAGGCTGCCTTGGAGTTGCTGCCATTGGGTTGAAAATGGAGTTTCATGAGTAGAGGATGCAAACAAAGGATTGGTGTTATTCATCTGCCCGAGTGCTACTGTGTGTGAAAGTGGAAAGTTACTGAACAGAACCTTGCTGGGAAGATACAAGGACCAAACTTGAATCACAGAATCATTCAGGTTGAAAACGAGCTCTCAGATCCCCAAGTCCAACCCCAACCCACCCCATAAGGTCAGTGGAGAGCCTTCAGTGCCCATGGTTCTTGGACACCTCCAGGGATGGGGACTCCCTCACCTCCCTGGGCAGCTGTGCCACTGCAGCACACTCTGAGAACACATTTTTCCTAATTGAAGTGGAACTTAAGACAGAAACCTCACATCTATCTCCCGCAGATACCTGTACTATTCATTTAACACCAAGTTTTCTTCCCATGTGCTTTTATTTGGGACCCTATTTCACAGAGCAGGACGGGAACAACCACACCAGCATTCTGCCTTTAGTTTTCTCAGTCAGGTTGGTGGCTGTGGGCACACCTGCAGCACTGACCACAACCCGGAGCATCAGGGATGAGGCTGGTGACAGACAGCAGTGATTTGGCAGAACCTTTGTGCACAGCCCTGAGAATTTCTGCAGTCTCTGGGTGCTCTCAATCACAGCACACGATCCACAGGCCAGTACCTTGCTGTTCTGCAGTATAACTTAGACTTGCACTCCTCGGACACGGCTCGGTTTCTTGCACTCACTTCAAGGAGATGGAGTTGAAACGATCCTGAAAAAAATGATTGCAAGGATCTGCTTAAAGCTATGAGAGAGGCACAGCACGACGGCCCCGGCCTGCAGCCAGTAGGTGGCCCCCGCCACCCTCCAACCTTCACGCAGGGGTTGGTTCTTTTCCTTGTTCTTTTTCCCCCAGGGCTAAAACTTGCCCATCTTTCCTCTGCATTCAGTGCCAGAGAGTGTGACCTTTTATTTAAGGACGATCGAGAAATATGATGATGAGCAAAATTATATATTAAAAACAAAAAAAAAAACCAACGAAACTTGAGATTCTTCTGTGCCAATAGTGGAAAGTATGTGGGATATGGGCTGAGTCTGATTGCAAAAGCAGGGCACGTCTCCAGTCGTCATACTTGGGGAAAATGGGGTTTGTGGGAGGCAGCACAGAGCAGAGGGTGCCCAAGCAGCACTCCCTGGCAGCCCTGCTCTCCTGCTCCGAGCTGGGTTTGGGTGTTCCTAAACAATGGAAGTTGCAAAACATGTGGCACCACGTATTAAAAAGGGATTAGGAGAGGAGAACCACAAGGAGCAGCCTGGGGCAGAGCCTGGGGGACCAGCACAGCAGGACTGCAGCCAGTTACAGGCACTGCCAGCCAACGCAGAGAGGCAATCCCAGCTCACACACACCTGTGTGCATCCTGGGATGCCCCGGACTGCAAGAGCAACCCTCTGCCAGCAACAGCCCAGGGCATTCTGAGCAGTGCTCTGCCTCTGGAGGCACTGAGGGCAGACTGGGACACACACTGCCCTGACTCTGAGCTGGAGGGTAACGCAGCCAACAGTCTCTTTCACGTTCTAAACCATTTCTTCTCAGGTTTCTAAGGCTTGTGTTACACCCGAAGAGAATGGCATTTATTAATTTATTCCCTTTGGGGCTGTTCAGAATCATACGTAAGAACAGCCTTATTTGGGGTTTGTTGGTGTACTGTTGCCATAAGGATGCGAGGAGGAGCCAGTGGATAATTCCAGCCCGTGCCCATGGAGCCCTCCCTGACACAAACAGCACACAGCAGAGCTGGCTCCTTGCAGGACAGCCACGGGGCTCCTCTGAAGGGGACCCTCCCGCTCTGACTCACTGGTGGCTGCTTTGCATTCTGGAACGAAGCTTATGTCCCTCCTAAGCATAATGAGAAGGTGGATAATGCAACCCACTCTAGATCATGGTGGTAATTAAGACACCCACAAGATAATTAAGCCCTATATAAAAATACATATGTAGAAAGTCATTGCGAAAGTAATTCCTTATCAGTTTTAAACTGTTGCCTTCCCGTATCTCTGGCCAAGTTAACACCTTGCTTTTCTAATCTCCCTTCTTACAGCACATCTCAAATGCCATTGCAAAACAGCGCTGCCATCGTTCAACGGCCACAAACCCAATGAACCCGAGCTTATCCTTCTGCCCATCACACACACCTGGGGCAAACCTGGCATACACTTTTCCCCCAGCTCCCATTCAATGCTGTGCCCTGTGTCACCACCAAGCTCCCTGCTACCCGATGATCTCTCCCTCGCTCTTGCTTATAGACTGAAAATACCCCCCCAAACTTCGCTCTTTCATCCTTTACATCCTCACCTACTGTAAACTTCCTTCTTCACATGAAATATAATTGCAGAGCAGTGACCTGAGCTAAGCACAGTGTACCCTGAGGGTACTCAGCATTACAGGGCATGTCTCTGCTCCCTGCTCTGCCAGTCCAAAGTCTGAACCGGAGCATTTTCTCTTTCCGCAGCCTAAGAAGGACCCAGCAGCAGGACATGGGGCAGGAAGGGGCAGCTGGAGTCTCCTCAGAGGATAATTAGGGTATGCTTCACAGAATCACAATTCTTATGGCTTGAAACAGCGGCGTGAACAGCCAGAAAGCTGAAAGGGAAGAAGTGTTATTTTTGGCAGGAGGTCTTTATGGCTGATGCAGGAACTTTCTCCTTAGTTATTCATTGTCTTGTCAAGACTCATAAAAAGCCAGCAGAGCCCAGCAAGAACTTCTCTTCAGTGTTCTGGGAGCTCAGAAATGCAGGAATTAAATGTGGCCTTGAACCCATTTTATGGATTCACTTCTTACGGAGCTACCATAAAACATTAAAAATCAGAGCTTATAAATAAGGAGAGGAAGGGCTGCACATTTCTTTTCAGAAGCCACCTCTCTGAGACTCTTCCCAAGGTAAGCAGGGATGGGCAGAGACTGAGAGACGATGACCTCAAGCAGCAGCAGCCAAAGACAAAAATACCCCCTGGAGAAAAGCAAGACATTGGCTCAGTTTATGCCGTGGTGACCCCAACCCAGCGCCACCAAAGGCTCCCAACAGCTGCAGTCAATGCAGTGACCCTGCCTCTTTTTGGCAGGCACCAGCTGGGCTCCCCATGATGGCACAGAGAAGCAGACTCACAGCCTCCTGCCGAGTGCACATCCTCGTGCTTTGCTTTTTGGCACACATAGCCACAGGTAAGTGATGGAAAAACGCAGCACTGTTTGTCCAAACTCCATCTTGCTGGCAGGTGAAACTGGCTGGGGTTGGGTTCTGCCTGAGGTGATAGGTAATAGCAGCACCCTTTCTTCATATGCTCTGGAGATCACTCCTGCAGGACTGTCTAAAAACTGGCCTCCGATTCTGAGAGCAGCCAAGCAGGGAATGGGGAAGCTTCAGCATTTCAGTCAGCTGCACAGGAACGACGAGGCCACCGCGTTCACAGCTGCTCCATGAAGTGAGAACTGCAATGCACTTGGCCTGGGAATACCAAGGGGGAGACAAGGTGCTCTGGGCTGTTGTACTCACAGGACCACACTGCCTTTTATTCTGAGATGCATTTTTCAGCTCATTCATTCATGACATCGGCTAAATTAGAGAGTTCCAGCTTGACAGAAAAATTTATTCCCTATATTGTTTTCCCATTTAATCCATCCTGAGGCTCTACGTTAGATTTACTGTGACTCACCAACCTTCTGGCCGCAGCAGAGGAGCTGACAAACAGCTTAATACAACGTTCAGCTCCAGCCAAAAAGCAGAACACCAAACTGTGGGCACAAAAACTCTTGGCACAGATATGCTACAACAGTGATTTGCGGCAGGAGGGTGGGCACTGCTGGCAGGGTGTTCTCTCACTGTGTGTTACATTATCAGTGCCACGACATGGTTTTCAGATGCTCTGTTATCTATCATAAGCCAGGCTTTGGAGTTCATGCAGTCAGTTGCAAAACTTTCACTTTGATTTCAAGTAACCATGAAGGGAAATTTGTGATAAAGTTGCTTCCTATCTTAGAAACTGAAGTCCCACCTGAAAGAGGAGCGTTATGTTGAAGCCTAACGCTCTGATTGTTTCCTCCAAGCTCAAGGCTTAGATAAACCACAGGCATTTGTGGAAAGGGTGCAGGGTAGGACGCCTAAATGCCCTCATTCTCCTTCTTTTGCAGGTGTAGAACTGTCTGTCAATAACTACAACGATGACTTCACCCTGATCACATCACCCGGGTCTCTCGCCTCCCTGTCCTGCCTAGCACAGAACAGGAGCCAAGCCGAGGAGCTGCGCTGGTACCGAGGAGACAGCCAAGTGGATCTGAAAGATGAGAATAAAGTGAACATCAGCAACATCTGCATCTCTCCAGTCTCTGAGTCTGACAATGGCGTTGCCTTCACGTGCAGGCTGGTACGGGACCAGTCCGTGCAGGTCTCGGTGGTCCTGGACGTCCGCTGTGAGTGCTGCTATCAGTGTGGGACGGCTGGGTGGGCTCTGCCCCACCCCACGTGCTCAGCTGAGGGCAGGATGGTTTTGTACCCTGGTGCACTGTATTCACCGGGAAAAAATGTGCTGAGGAGGAGATAGCTCACGTGATAAGTCACTCCCTTTCTACAGTGGTGCTTACAGCCTGTTCTAATGCCTCTTTTACAGGCAATGGGTGGGCCCTTTAAGTAAGATTTTCTGGCTACATCCCTGCCTCCACCTAGACTCTTTCTCAAGGATGCAAGTCGGGGCAGGAAAGGCACAGTAGTAAATGTCATGACTGCCCGGCTGATCCATGGGGATCACGATGGGGCACAGGACAGCATGTGTGCTCAGATCACAGAACTGTAGGGGCTGGAAGGAACCTCAGGGGATCGTCAAAGTAACTCCCCTACTAAAGCAGGTTCCCTACAAATGGTGTCGCAGTTGATGTGAAAAGGGAACCTACTTACTTACAGGAATGACCTCTTTAACTGCTCTTACTCTGAACAGTTCCTCCCTCTGTGGGTGAAGATCAGACCATCAGTGTTGAAGAAGGCAAAGACGTCACTCTGTCCTGCAGTGCCAAGTCCAACCCTCAAGGCCAAACAACATGGTACAAGAACAACACCATCCTGACAATAGAAGACCACTACCAGGTGTACCAGAACAGTGAGACCTTCCAGCTCTCTATCAAGAAAGCACAAAAGTCTGACAATGGGACCTACACTTGTGAGGTGAAATCTTCTTGCGGTGACAGCAGTAAGGATATCCACCTGATAGTTGAAGGTAACAAAGTTACTACTAAACATTAAGTTGTAACGCCAGCTCTGCATTGGCTTTTGCAATGGCAGCAACCCACTGTGAGTGGGTTTACATCATGGAAATTTCCCACATGAAATTCTGAGCGCAGCAAGGAGCTCTCTGTGCACCTGTGCCTGCCTGCACAGCACCAGAGAAGGCCCATCCTGCTTTACCTGTTATTCAAAAGCATTTGGCAAGTGTGACCTGAAGTGGACTCATCCCACTTTCTCACTTCCCATGATGACAGGGCACATCCAAGCGTGCTTTCAAGCACCTTAAGTCTCACTTGAAGCTTCTTATTCTAACCACGCTGTTCTGTCAAGCTGAAGAAACAAGCTGCTTACGGCAATGGTGCTGTGCTGTCCTCCAGAAATTATGGTGCCTCCATGGGCTACAGGGAGCTGGGCTGGGTCCCCACATCTCAGGGAGCCAGCAGACTCAGGCACCCACTGCCCATCACTCCTATGGATGTCCTGAAAGCTGGGCTATGGGTGGCACAGCTAGACACCCACACCCTGGGGAATCTACTTCAGGAACCAGCGTTTCAATTCCTCCTTCCACTCACCGACACAGAAACGTGCCTCTCTCCAGCTCTGTGAGATGACTTTACTATGTGACTGCACCAATCTAACAGTCAACCTCCTCTCCCTCTTCATAGATAAAAAACCTGTTTTCCCCACGGAAGCTGTTATCGCTGCTGCTGTGGTGGTTGCACTCACTGTGCTTTTTGGAATCGTGGCTCAGAAAGACAAAATATTTAAGGTATGCAAAGACTCAGTTTCTTAAGAAAAACGTAATGCTTCAATGTCCTTTTATTTTCCACCTTTTCTGGGATGCTTTGTAGTGCTGTTTTCCAGTGCTAGGGAGCCATTGTGTAATATCAGCTCCTTGAGAATTACTAGCAAATAAATCAAATCTCAGGCTTTTTAAGGGGAGTGAATTACACATGTGCAAGAGCTCAGTAATAATACCTCTCTGTGCAGAAAACACAGACAGTAACAGCATTCTCTCTTTCTTTTCAGCGCTTCAAAAAAACAAATGAAACAGCCCTGTAAGTATCTGACCGCACAACCACACAGCTTCCCAGAATAAGGGCCTGAATGGAACCCCTTCTTCAAGCTCTAGCAAAACATGATAGCACCCACATGCTGCCCTGCCGCGCTGCAGCTCTGGATGGCTGCTGTCACCCCTCACAGCTGCAGGGCTGGGACGTGGGGACACAGGGCAGTGACACACTTGAAAGTGAAAGGAAAACACTCCGTGCAGGGGGAAAAACCTCACCTGTGTGTGCAGCCACAGCCGTTGGGAGCTGAGTTCAATTCAGCCGTTGGCTTTTTTTTTTTTTTTTTTTCCTCCACTGGTAGTGAATTTCCACGTTGTTCCCTTTTGCTGCAGGTAAAGATGGCAGGGAAGCTTTGCATACCCAGAAAACCCCATTCTTAGTGGTGGCACACCTGCACCAGATTAGGCACCGAAACACAACTCCAGACACGAGCTTTGTGACAATACAAGCATCATTTCACAGCTGCTGATCGCAATCACTGCTCAGAACGCAGACACGGGGCACGAGGCTGAGGGACCGCCGCACCTCGTCCCGCAACCCCGAGCCTGGGATGCCGCGCTGATGGCGGGCCACGCAGCCTGTCTGCCTCCCCCCCCGACCGCCCTTCGGCTTCATTTCGGGATTGCACCTCACCACCAATAAACGCACCGTGCCATACGTTAACTCGAGTCTGTGGTGCACACGCTGCTGTCGGGACAGCAGGGCGCTCCGTGCAGACCATCGCGATGAGCGCCAGACCGCGGCGCCGAACGTTCTGGAGAAAAGGGCGCGGCGCGGAAAGGGGGCGGAGCTTCGCGAGCTTCGGCGGGCTCGGCTCGCGCAATCCGATGCCTTTTGTCTCTCTCCGCCCGCCGTCCCCCTCCCACCGCCACCCTCAACGTCGAGCGGCTCGGGCCCCACTTCCGGCTTCCGGTGCCGGGGCTATAAGAGCCGCTTCCGGCGGGGCGCGCGCGACCCGTTGGGAGGGTTCAGCTGTTGTGCGGCGCTCCGCTTTCCGGCACCATGAATGCCCATGGTGAGGGGCGGGCGCACGTGTGGGGGGCCTCGTCCACGGGGGGTGGGCTCACCGTGGCGGTGGGCCTGGGGAGGGGGGAGGCTTATCTCTGGGGTGGGGTCTCTGTGATGAAAGCCCGCGAGGGGCTGTGGGCCTGGGGTCGTCTTGTATCCCGCTGCGGGGCGCTTATGCTGCCTTCCCCTTCCCCCCTCCCATTCCCTGCAGCAGGGCTCAGCACCGAGAAGGCCGCGGCCTTCACCCGGCGGCTGCGGGCCGAGCCGCAGTTCCTGCTGGCCCAGAACGTGGCGACCTGCAGCGACCCGCTGGAGGTTTGTCTGCAGCGGCAGGTGGTGCAGGAAACCATACAGGTCTTCCAACACGCCGTGCCCGCCGAGGGCAAGCCTGTCACCAACCAGAAGAATTCTGGTAAGTGGGGGCTTTGGGGCACCTGGGGTGGTTGGTTACCTCCCTATGGGTGTAGGAATCTCTGCTGGAGGTCTCAGATCAAGAGGAGCTTTGTTTAGGGTTGGGCATGGCAGGGTGGGCTCACTGCCGGGCTCTAGGAGGGATTCTGGTGGCAGTGAGTTCTGAGAGCAGCTGCTGGAAGTTCTGTGGGTGATCTGACATGGAATCCCTGCAGCAGGGTGATATCTGCCTTCTGGTCCTCTTTCCCTTCTGTAAAGAGCAAGATGGAAGCAGTTGAGAGACCTGCATGCATGGTTCATAGGAACATAGAATCATTAAGGTTGGAAAAGACCACTAAGATTATCAAGTCCATCCAGGACTTCTGAACTCACTGGTTATTCAGTAACCTACAGTGCTGGCCAGGGCACTGGTCCAAATGCTTAAGATGGAATGCAAAATTCATGGTGTTGCTCTAAGCCCTTACATAGCTCTGAATACAAGCGTTGCAGTTTAATTCTTGTTTCTTTGACCTCAGGGAGATGTTGGATCTTTTCCTGCCTCAATGCAATGCGTCTTCCCTTCATGAAGAAGTACAACATTGAAGAGTTTGAATTCAGCCAGTCATATCTCTTTTTTTGGGACAAGGTACAGTACTGCAGGCCACAGACTGTGCTAGGAATGCTTATACAATTGAGTCTTAGTAGTGGGGCAGAGTTTTTCTTAAGCTGGGCTCTCTGAATAATCCAGAAAGAAAATGTGAGTGCAAAGAACCACCAGAAATTTTTAAATATATATTTGAAATTAAGATTGGGCAAAGTGAGACTTGTGGCTTGAGGAGGAAGTCATCAAGATGTTAATGTTCTGAAGTAGTAAAAGTCTTTCAAGTGTTCTGAGTATTTTAAAAGTTATTTATGGTAGGCCCAGCGGGAAGCCTAAGCCTAACTGTAATTTTCTGTGGAGCTCTCTTTCAGTCATGCTTGCCACCTACTGATCTGGGAGCTGTTTGCTTTTTTCCTGAAGGGAAATTGAGAAAACCTAGCACTTGTTTGTGCCAGGCTTCGTTATATAACTTGTTTCACATTTCCTGTTTCCTCTGCCCTCGAGCTCTGTACTAACTCACTTCTAAATACATGGTCTGCACTAGAAATAAGCTTTTGGTTAAGACCTGGGATGGGAGAGGGAAAACAAGCGTGTTAGTGGATGAGCAGATAGTTTCATCTAGCTCCAAAGAACTGAATACTGAATGGGAACGAGTCCATGCGTGTATCACACAGAGATTTGTCCTGTCTGTTCGTTGTAGGTTGAACGTTGTTACTACTTTCTAAATGCCTTTGTGGAAACAGCTCAGAAAAAGGAACCCATAGATGGAAGGCTGGTGCAATTCCTGCTCTCTAACCCCACAAATGATGGAGGCCAGTGGGATATGTTGGTTAACATTATAGGTAAGGGAATTGGGTGCTGGGAGTCCTAAATTGTGCACTGATTTGGGAGATGATCCAAAATTGTTTCCTTTCACTCAACGTTTGATACTATACTTGATGCTACAGTGTAGGATCTCCTAGGTCATAGAGCAGCTGGCACTGCAGAAGACTTCAAGTAGAGGTTTGCTTATACTTTTCACTGTAACCTGTCCAAAACCAGCCTGAAATGACTGAGGTAAATATGAGGAGTAACAAGTTGGCTCTGAGCGTAAGGCTTACTACATCTTCTATGCTTTTATGCCTGAAAGTAAGTTGTTGTCTGTCTCAGAGCGTTCTGCTAATGGAAATTTATGGAAAATGGAATTTAATGGAAAGCACTGCAGGTGAGATGAAGTCTGGAGAATTGTGTAAGTTCTGCTGGACTTAGTCACTGATTTCCAGCTTTGTTTTCTTTAATCTTCTGATACACCATGTGAAAAAGCAGCTAACCTATTTTCTAATCATGCTTCCTTTCCAGTAACCATCACCTTTCTGTTGTTAGCACAGGGAGAAAAGAGATATGAACTTCCATGAAGATGGGTTTTCTTCTTCTGTGTACTCAATCCTCAGGTGTGAGGCATGCAGGAAGAGCTTGTAGCATGCCTCAGTGATTGATGTGTTCAAGATTCCTTACTCTGACAATCTGTAGTAGTTAGAAATTGAGTATGAGACCTGGAAGCTTGTTAAAAGGCATGACACTTAGTGGCTGCCTTCTTCAATCAAGGATCTTATTGTATCTTCTAAGCATTAGGCTTAAATTTTCTCTAGGATCTTTATTTTTGCATATTGCTGCTTCTGATAGAAGCTCAAAATCAGCAGGATAATTAGATACCCCAGTTGTCAATTCAGTAGTAAGTTTCAGTCCCCTTTTACTTTAGTCTCAACTCGATGTTGTTGCCTTTGTGTCCATGCATGCAGTCGTAGTGCACAAGGCAAAGAAGAGACTTTGTTAGACCAGGGTGTGTCTTCAAGGCAGAAGCAAAGCTGCCCTGATTTGCAGCCTGAAGAAAGGAGATGTAAAGATTGGTGAGAGGGAAATCATATGGAATGTGGCAGTGCTGGTCTTACAAAGGTGCAATTTAGGGAGCATCATTACTCTTAGTGCTGGTGTTTGAATTAGACTAGCATCTGCTTTAATTGGTATGATAATGCAATTGAAGGCCTCTGTAAGGTAACAAGCCAATAATGTAAGTTTAGAATCACAAAAGAAAATTGTTTCTTTGAAGCCTGGGGTGACTTTTTTTCACTGTTACAAACACTTAAACAAGGCAGAGAGAACTTGTGGCTGCTGCTGTTACATCCAGAACCTTGAGTGGAGTGGTCTTTGGTACTGAGATGTAGGAAATGGTTACTGCTGATGCTTTATCAATGTTGAGTGAAGGAGAGTGGGGAATCTTAAACTTACTTAAACTTAGACAAAATACATGGAATGATTCGTGAGTTCAGTTTTTCTGAAAGAATTTTCAGGATCTTAATTTTCATGTGAACTTTTTCTAGTGAGAAAGAGCTTCTTCAGAAGCACTGATCAGTCTGGGAGAGCTCAGTGTCAGATGGAACGAATCGAGCCTCTCAGCGATCCCATTCCAGCAATGATTGCTAACCCTCAACTTAATTTCTTTCAGAAAAGTATGGTGTTGTTCCCAAGAAATACTTTCCTGAATCTCATACCACAGAGGCTACTAGAAGGATGAATGAGATCTTGAATCATAAGGTAAAAGTGGCTTTTATGTTACGATTAAAGAAGGGTGGGAATGATCCTGCTTCAGATACTCTTTCATTTCTTTTCATTGGCTGAAGTTTTAAGTGCATCTCAGAAACTGAACTCGTTTTATTCAGAAGGCAGCCTGAACTCATAGCAGTTAACCTTGAAATATGAAGCAGGAAAATGTGTTTATGGAAGAAGATGGCCATTGTCAGGCTTCAGTAGCTTGAGAGCATCACATAACTTTAGTAGCAATTGTTCCTAATTATCAACTCTCTGAAAAGCTCCCGCTTGATCTGTGGTTGTAGCTTGAATCCTAAACTACAGAAGTGAATTAATCAGGAGGTTGGTAGTGTAGGTGGCCAGGTAACTGTGACTAGATGAAAAAGCTTCAACTGCATTTTTATAATGGGCTCTGATTATTCCAGTTCATAAGGAATATGCTAAGAGGAAAGTGCCTTTGGAAATACATAATGCAAAATCTGCTGCAGTGAGCCCAGACGTAATGGTGGTGCTGATGTTCTTCTCTTCAACACTGCAGGCCAGCTGGTCTTGAGGGAGCTCCTGTCACTGCTTCTCTGCCTTATGGATGATGACAGTAATGGCGGCATGTGCTGCTCTTACTGCAATTCTGTATGCAGTGGGGAAGTGCTCCATTATTTTTATCAGCCAAGATATTAATTATGCATTAGAATTGCAGAATTAATTTTACAGTACGGAGGCAGTCTGCTCTGTGAGTCAGAGGTGGCCATGAGTTTGAATGTTGCAGCACTAGTTATGTTACAGAACCAAGGGGAGCCAAGCCTTAAGAGAAGCTGATGGCTTAAGCTTCAGAATAGTTAGAAAATACTCATTGAATTGCAGGTGCTTGTAGATATTTTTTTTCTGTGCTGTTTTCTTGTATGTAAATGAGAATCTTGATTTTAAAGACTCAATATCTAACAAGACATTCCAAAGTGGATTTCTTTTTGATTTTGAAAATGTTATGAAGGGTAAAATGGGTGCTGTTACAACCTGGATGGTTGGAAGTCCTGAAGACTGATTTGGCAGCACCTTTCATAACCTTAAAATAAAATGACCTTCTCCTTCAACAGATGAGAGAGTACTGCTTGCGACTGAGGAACATGGTGGCAACTGGAACAAATAAGGAAGAACTTTGTGCTGCAATGGACACCATGATAGAAGAGGTAAACGCAGTGTGATAAAGGGGAGACCAGAGTAGAAGGAGGTTTCTTGGTCAAACTGATCTGTAGATATCAGGATAAAGCAAAACAAGTCCCTGTATTTGCCCAGCTAGGGGTGTTCTGTATGGCAGAACACTTAGAGGTATTCATCTCTTTTCTATTTGCTTGCTACTTACTTTTTGTATTTCCAGACAAATGCTATTTATGTATGGTAGGCTGGAACTTAGTTCAGGAAGATGTATCCATTTCTGTGAAAAATCAGTTGTCACACAATAAAAAAAATATGAATGGTGATCAAAACAATGCCCTACCAGGCTTTTCTAAATAGTAGCAAAGAGGCAGGTTGAAAATTGCATTCTGACAGTTCTGAGATGAGAATCCGACAGCACACGTGTTGTTGCAGAGATCCTCCACAAGAGAGCAGGAAAGAACAGCAGCAAGCACTGCGTTGTGGTAAAGATGTGAGCTAAACAGGGCTGAACCCGGCTGTGATCTGTTGCTGGGGGGCAGCAGAGGGAGGAACCACAGCTTCTGCTTTTGTCTGTGTTAATTAACTTTAAATTGACAGGAGTCTGTAGTGCTGATGTCTGTGTGTCACCCTGGCTCTACATCTGCTCACATGAATGTGACACGTGTCATTTGTCCTTCAGTCCTTCTACTTGATTTTTAAATAGCCCAAATTAATTGTAAGTGCTCAGAGCGTTGATGTATTTGACCAAACACGTTAAAAAACAGAAAATGAAGTCTCCATTTGTTTCTCAAACATACTGCAGTGGTTTCAATGTCTGTCCTTAGGTGTCTCAAGAAATGTACAGCAGCTGATGGAGCTTCCCAGGGCTGCTGTTCATCTTCCAGGGCAGTGATGTACAGTTCTCTATAGAAAGTCTCTTCATTTGCTGAGGGCTTGTTGCCCTTTGATAAGGGATCTTGGAACTGGCAGAGGCTCATTAACAGATTATAATTTGTTTTGCAATAAGGTGATGTTTGTTTATCTGTAGTTAACACAATACTTCCTGTGGCAGTAGCAGCAGTATTGCACAACTCAAGTGGATTTACTTTAGTAAATTGTAGCTGGAGTGTGCAAGTGCTCTGGTGTGTATTTTAAGAATGCTGGCATGAGAAGTGTGAGACAACAAATGTTTACATGTGTGAAGCTGGCTGTGTGTTTTTGTATGTGGCAAAGCAGAACTTGCCTTTGTGAAGCTTTATTTGCATATCAAATCTTAGCTCACTTCTGCTGGAAGGCAGCACGAGCTGAAACTGGGCAGTGGTACTGGAACGTAGGATTAAAGATTCACTCCAGAGCTGTATAAACATTCTCCTTATCAAAGCAGAGCACAGCAGGCCAGAAGTTGAGATCAGCTCCGTGCCTGTGATTGACTTCTTCTTCCTTTGCAGTTTGCCTCTGTAGACTCTTCGTTATCTGCAGCGTCCTTTCCTTGCTCGCTGTTATTTGGGTGGTTGGTGTTGTGTTTTTTTAGCACGGTTCAATACATCTCTGCCTTATCTTGGTTCTCCTTGTTGCCACAGTCATACCAGTCACCTTTCGATTTAAATAAGTCTCCTGCTGGTAGAGGAAGTCCATGAGATATCGAGGGTTGTCCCCTAGAGGGTGTGGTGGAAAAAACAAGGGAGGGAGGTCGTTCCCAGGCACAGCTGCCAATGTTAATTTGAGACTTGTGCCTCCATCACTTTCCTTCCTCTGCCTCGAGCTCTCTTGCTTTTTGCTCTCCTTTTAGAAATCCCTCTTGATTTGTTTTCCTGACCTCATCTTCACCACTTGGGGTTAACTGAGGCCATGTGGTGTATCCACAGCAAACTCTACTTTTTGTGCAGCGTGTGCAAAAATACATATTTACAACAGTTGTTTAGGGATTAACATTCTCTCCTTAACATATTTATTGAGAAATAAATGAGTTCCTCCAGTAAAAACATAAGCCCACACCCTTATTTCAACCCATAATTACTCTATTCACTTGTTTTCCTTAAAGTGCTTGGAGCAAGAGCAACCTTATTTGCATCCTGTACACAGCCAAACAGTGGATGCTGCTTAGCCTGAAATTTGCACATGCTTTGCCCTCAACACAAAGTGCTTAAAATATAGAAAGCCCTTTCTCTGGGCATTTTTTTTTTTTCTGTATGCATCTTCAGAACACAGAACTAAAAAGGAGCACGAAACCTGTTAACAACTGAGATTGCATGTTGTTTCACATGAAAAATGACTTGCAGGATAAAGGCATGGAGTCAGTGTACATTTAATGCAGGTTAAAATGAAAAGGAAAAAAGCCCGACCAGCTGGCTCCAGAAAGAAGTAGCTCTGGGAAAGGCTTTGTCTCCAGTCCTGTGGAAGCTGGTGAGGGTGGAATGTGAAGACAGGCAGCCTGGGGAAGCTGGCACAAACCACAGCCCTTGGATCCTAGTGCAGAAAGCACAGCTTGGATCTGATGACCCTTCTCTTATTTTAAACACTGTTGGTTCTTTGCGAGGAAAAGACTTGTGCTGATGACATGGATGAACAGAGGTGAAGGGAACTAGTTTCAGCTACAATAAAACATTTAAGCCTGTCTAAATATGATTGCATGTCCCCATGTTGTCTGTGGTAAGTCCTGCTAAATATACCCAGAGACAGCCATCTGGTTGCTGCCTACAAGTCAGCATGCCTTACAAGCTCTGTGAGAAAGTACTGTTTCATAGCCTGACTTAAAGGGAGGCTGACAACTTGAAATCTCCACCTCGTTGTGGTAAAAGAAAGGCAGTAGAAAGCTGTCAGCTGCAGCCAGGGGATGGGGATCTCCAGTGAAGTTGCATAACCTGTCAGCTTCACCCTAAATGGAGGCGTTGTTAAATGTATTAAAACAGATGAGAAAATTGTTGTAGGATTTTGGAAAGAGACAAAAGCCCATTGCTGAAATCCAAATGAAAAAAGAGATCCATGGGGGAAAAAAAGGATTAGTATTGGAAACACTGGGATAAATTGCTTTGTGTGCATTGGAAGATCTGGTTTCTCTCTGCATGTGGCAAATCACTTTACAACGAGTAATGCAGAGTGTTTAAGCTTTTCTAGAAACAGATCTCTCCTGCACTGGGAAGATTTCCTGACAGAGAAGCTTCAGAATAACTTACTGATATCAGAATGAGACTGGGCAGTGAGCTGGCTTTCAATTTGTCTGCTTCATTCCTAGGATAACCTGGAGTGTATGTTCAATTTGTTGGTTCCCTGTAGATTGATTCAGGTTCTTGAACTATTGCAACATCTAGTCTGCAAAACTGGATGCAAATCATTGATGTGTGTGCACTTATTGGTGTGCTTTTGAGGTGAAGGCTAAGATTTCTTCCTTCCAATTGGTTTTCTCATGGAGAAATCCTTCAGCAGCATTGCTGTGGTAGCAGGGGCAGAACCCACATGTTTCTGCACATTCACAGATGTTTGTCTCTCCCTGCAGGTGTTCAGAATAGTGAGTACCTGCCTGGGCAACCCCCCAGAGACCTTCTGCTGGGAGTTCCGGGATAAGGAGAAGAACTATCACAAATTTGGTCCTCTGACACCAGTGCAGTTCTACAACGAGCACGTGAAGCCTTACTTCAACATGGAGGACAAGGTCGGTGATGTGGCGTGGCTGTGGTTTGCAAAGACCTTTTCATGGCTAAACTGCCTGCAACTTATTTTCCCCTGTTGTGAGTGTGCTGTCTGCGCTTGTAATGATACCATGCAGGACAGTTTCAGCTCCCTCAATTCAGACTGCTCAGTGTTTATTTCCCATTCTCTTCTGATGTGCTCTTCGGTTAGCTGTGATATTGCACTTCAGTGTAATAGAGGAAGTGATTGAATCAATCATAACAAGTTCTAAGGCAGCTATTAGAAAATAGGAGTAACATTTACAGCTCCTGTGCCACAGCTGGAGGCGAACTTTGTAACACTAAAATAGAAAGAAGCAAGCTGGTATTTCAGCCAGCTGCTGCTCAGCTGATGGGGCAGACTGCTAGACTGGACAAAAGCAATTGTCTGAGATCTGCCTGGATTCACTTCCCAAAGATCACACTTGAGTTGCATCTTAGTTTATTACCTCTTGCTTCTTGGCAGGTGTGTCTAGTGAATGATCCTCGACCTCAGAACCCATACTGCCAGCTGTACACTGTGGAGTACCTGGGCAACATGGCAGGAGGGAGGAAGACTCTCTATAACAACCAGCCTATTGATGTCTTGAAAAAACTGGCTGCAACGTCTATTAAGGATGGAGAGGTTTGGGTTTTCTTTTGGTGAACGACATGGTGCAACTCTTGCAGTGTAAAACTCACTGGAATGTGGCCTAGATGTGACTCTTCCTTCTATTTGTAGGCTGTGTGGTTTGGCTGTGATGTTGCAAAGCACTTCTATGGCAAGCTGGGAATCAATGACTTGAATATGTAAGTAGAAAAGCAAAACAGAATGTCATTGTGGATACTTGGCTAGGACCTAATGCCTTGTCTGCCTAAAAAACCCAAGTTGTACATATTTTTGGTTAAGTATACCTAAAAGAAGTGTATTTAAGTAACTCAAGCAACAGGAATGTGCTTTTTCCTACATTTAGCTAAAATCTCTATTTCTTGTAGCACATCTTTAAAGGATTTGGATATTTTTTACCCCTTTGAATTGCTTAGAATCTGGTGAGAAAAACTCCTAAAGGCATCAGTCTTTTGCATTTATCCTGACAGTGAGATTAGAAGAACTTGTTGGCCTGTCTGCTGGTTCTGTGTTATGCTGGGGAGAATCCTCCATGCATCCTTTGTAATGCAGTGTATGTGGCTTTCAAATAGATTTAACCACGAGCTGGTGTTTGGTGTCTCTGTCAAGAACATGAACAAGGCAGAACGGTTGATCTTTGGAGACTCCATGATGACCCATGCCATGGTGCTGACAGCTGTCTCGGAGAAGGTAGAGTCTGCCTCCTGAAACTATGACGTCTGCAAAGATGTACTTGAGTATTGGAGCAGATTGTTTGTGTTCTGAGCTCACTCAGTGTATAAGCTGTTCTGCTAGAGCTCTGCATGTTGGCAACACCCTGCACGCAAGGCCTAGGTTGTCTGTTTCCTTATTTGCCTTGTGTTCACAATTACAGATACTTAAGAAGAACTTTAGATGAGTTAAGGATTTCTTTCCTTCTCTCCACAAACTCCAATTGGAGAAGAGGGAAAAGTTTGCTTCAGTTTCTGAGATACCAACCATCTTTAGCTGGTTTTAAATACAGATTTTGAGGTACTTTGAGCAGGAAATCAAGTAGCAAGCATTTTCCACCCTATCCCACTGCATGGGTTAGTCTAATGCACCTTTTTCAAGGGAGAAATGCTGGAGCAGCCAGTAGGAGGCACTTTGCAGCAGTCTTAACCTTCTGCCATTCATTGGCATATGACCTCTCTGGCCTACTTGTAGTTAGAGGGGGAATACAGTGTCACAAATATCTCTAGCAGAAGCACGTTGAGATGAATCCCTAGCAAAGTGCTGCCAGGAGCAGATATAGAATGTATGAAATGGGAATTTCATACTCCAGTGTAGAGTTATCTGCAGCTTTGATGCTTTCCATTATTTCCAAAAGTTGTCATTATTATTAAAGTTGCTTTGAAGAGATCTTTTCCTGTCCAACATGACCTTGGCTTGAGAAGCAGCAGCTTGCATGGAACTGTTTGCTTGAGCTCTGCAGTCTGAGGACTCGACAGACTGCTGAGTCATAGGAATCTTTGAGCAGCTTTTTCCAATCCAGAACAAATTTCTGTGTTCTGCATTCTGAGTTCCTAACACTTACTGTGCATGAATGCATCTTCAAGATACATTACTCATGTTCAAAACCTATTTGTCTACTCGTGACTCAAGCTTGTACGTCTCCAGTCACTTGCTGGCTTCCATTGGAGTTACAGTTTATGGTCTATATTTCCAAGTTTGTACTTTCACATGCCTAAGTGTACAGCTGTGTAAAACATGACCTCATTTCCTTAAAAAGATGTTTAAGATCACTGTGGATGCTGCCTATTATGAAATGATCATTTAAGTGAAATTACTGTCCTTTGTTTGAAGAATAATCTACTTTTGCTTCATTTCCACTTTGAACATGCTTTCTAATATTAAACCTGAGCTTAATCTAAAGAAGCTTTGATAAATAGTTAAAATATAATGCTGCTGTGGATTTACTGCTCAGTAGAAGGCTTGGATTGAAGATTTAAAAAACAGCATTACAATTCTACAAGGTTAAACATTGATGCAGATTAAATGTCTCTTTTGGTTAAAAACAACAACCTTAATGCACACAAACATTTCTGTACCACTTTGTCCAACAGCTAGATCTGTGTGCTTGAGTTTGCTCCTAATAATGCTGTTCTGAAGAAAGCTGCAGGTGCTTTATTGCCCTCGTGCCTTCTCTGATTCCTCCTTCGAGCAAGTGATGCATTTTGTATTTCAGAAGGCCCCCAGTGCCTAAGTGGTGATAGAGAAGGCAGCTTAGATTCTTCCAGTTGGAATTTGGCTCAGTGTAACTTCACATCCCTTTACAATATTTACTTCACTCTGTGTCCTGGGCTACATTTCCTCATACGAATACTTCAGATTTTTTTCTGATCGTTAGCAATAAACCATGGTCTGAAACTCACTGGTGGCTGTAGGCTTTTGGTAGCAGAGCTCTGATTTGCTGGTGCTGGATTTTCGATGTGGCTGCTGTGAGTTCTCATAGCCCTTGGCTGCTGAGTCACCATCTCCTTGTTTTGTTGCAGGATGGGCAAGAAGACTGCTTTGAAAAGTGGCGAGTGGAAAATTCCTGGGGTGAAGACCGTGGTAATAAAGGTAAAGCAATGCATAGTCACAGGAACACAAAGCCTCAACCTGATGTTTGGAAATAGGGAAGTGAATAGGGGGAAGGCTGACTGGTTTGTTATAGTTTCTAAGCAGTGTATGGGCAACCCTTGATCACAAGAAAATTGCCAGGTATTATTCCAGTTAATAGCAAAAAAAGGAAAGTGGCTTGTAGCAGCTTGACTAATTGCATTTCTAAAGCCATGCTGAAAACATGACCTATGGCATCCTTGCACCATTCCTCCCTGCTATGACAAGCACCAGCAACCAAAACAATCCACCTGCGGTTCAGCTGACACCAGATTTCTGCATCAACTTGCCTTCCTTTTGATGGCTGTTTCAGCCTGCCTTGCTGTTCATTTGGAAAGAACTGGTAAGCTCTGCAGGGCTGTAGCCATCTTGGCATGGCACATGGACAGACACTGTGGGCAGAACATGAGTCACAGCTGAGCAGTGGCTTGGAAATTGCTTCTAGTTGCTCCTCTGCTCAGTATGGGCATGGCTGGAGGGGTGCTTTTCTGCTGTGTCTGGGCATAGCTCTGATCTCAGCTGCCCTTGGGTGAGCAGGTCTGACAGTGTGACAGCTTTCCTGCTTTGCTCTGCTGAGCTCTGCAGTCAGCCAGCTCAGCCTAAATGGCTGGAGCAGAGCTTGTTCTGAAACAGCAAAACAGGAAACTCGAGAGGGTTTCTTCCCCCTCTTCCTGCCCTGCTTTTTCCATCTTGTACATCCAATGCTAGCTGATGTAGGAGGTTCATGTCCTGCTTCTCCTGCTGTGTCACTGAGTCAGTCTGCCAGAGAACTTTATCTTATCTGCCTTGCAAGTTACTGGGAAACTGTGCTTGGATAAGTCCTGCACGGAGAACCAGAATCTACATCAGAAACAAAAAGGTCAAGAATGATGTTAAGCTTGGCACATCCCAGTTGAGGCCCAGTTGGGTGTGGGAGATACAAGTAAGACCTAGCTCTGCTATTGGACAAGATGATAGATTACAGTCTGTGACAAAACACCAGAGACTTTGTCATTAAATTCACAACAGAAAACAACCACTTGGTAGGAAATGAGTGTTTTTCATACAGGGTTCCCTGTGCTTTGCTGTAAGTGCAATCTAAATGCCAGAGGATCCCTGCTTTCCTTGCGTGGCACAGGGCTGGAACAACTGTGACTTGTGTTCTGGGTATCTGGGAAGCACTCAGTTGTATGCTTAGCATCTGCAGAGTGTGCAGAGCTGGATTCTTGTGGTGCTGCTAGTCCTGGAGAAAGGGAAGCCCTGGGAACAGTCTAGCAGTGCCTCTCCTAAATACTTAGTAATTACATGCCTATCTGCTGTAAAAGGGTTTCTTGGAATCCAATCCACTTTTCCTCAAGGAATGAACAGAGCTGCTGACAAACATTGGTTGTTTTGTGGGTTTTTTTTTGAGGTAAAAAAGTCACTTCCCAGTAAAATATTTCCTTTCTGTGTTTTGTTGGCACTGTGTCAGTGAGACAGGCAAACTTAATTATTCTTTTGTTCTGAAGATATAATACAGTGTTACCAAACTTTGAACCCTGCTTGTCCCATCGGATATCTTCCTCTCAAAGCAAGGAGGAGGTCTTCAAAGGGAAACACTAAATCACATTATCACATCCACTTGATAGGGGTCCATTTGTTTGTTTTGGCACAAAAAGTGCTTTCCTGTGGTACCTCCAGCCAAAAGTCATCTTCCTTTTGCCTTCATCCCTTGTACTGACTGCTTGCTTCCGCAGGGAGACGTTTTGCAGATTTATCTGTTTGTGTGCATCTATAATCTCACGAGTTCATTATGGCAGGCTCTGTGATCTTGTACCTTAACTCCCCCGCGGGGAAGACAAAGTTCTTCAGGAACTTTGCAAGGGCTTTCTTTTCAGATGCCCAGATGCTGGGTTATGCAAGAAGTCTTAGACCATTCATCCTCGGCTGACCTCTCCCTTATCTGGCAG
This sequence comes from Centrocercus urophasianus, assembly GCF_019232065.1. Lineage (NCBI taxonomy): Eukaryota > Metazoa > Chordata > Aves > Galliformes > Phasianidae > Centrocercus > Centrocercus urophasianus. The sequence goes on from NW_024884900.1 coordinate 3,681,258, forward strand.
CCTGTTGCTTCTGCAGGGCTGCATTTTAATGTTTTCCATTGGAGAATTAAGTGAAAGAAATGGGGACCAACTCCATGCAGAGCGGAGCTTCCTCCTGTAGTCAGCATCCTGTTCTGTTGCAGCAAAACGATCTGCCTGCAAAGTACACATCTCCTTTTAATGAAGAAACAGATAATGGCTTCCATTGTGCCTCTGAGCACAGCCCTGCTCACAGAGCCCTCACTTATTTGCATGTTCTGAAGTTCTGTTTGACGTTTCCTTCTTGTTCAGACGCTGCGATCCTAATCAGCACTGTCAAGCTCTGAGATGCAGGATGTCAGAACAGAGTTCATTATCCTCTCAGGGTGCAATTACTTGTTGGCTCTTGGGAGTGAGAGGTTTTTGTGTGCCCCAAGAACTCATATCCTGAAGAGAGAATAATCAAAGCAGCTCCTTTTGGCAGTGCTTCCAAAATGGCTGCTACCTCGGATTACAATTGATAGGGTTTTTAATTTATGGGAATTATCTGATCTCTTGCTTTAGAAACAAGATGGTGTAGATAGATGCATTTATTGTCCATATTCTTTGGACATTTTCTTGTTTCATTTGATTGTGTGATGATACTGTATATAAGGATGTGAGAAACTTTATTACATAAAGCCTTCTCATCTGTCTTCTAAATGCTTTCTTTATCACTGCCACTCTATTTTCAGTTCACTTTGAATAGTTTTTCCAATGATAGCTTTCTGCTAAAGCCTGTGGTATTCTAAATTTGACTTTTTCCCCCTCACTTCAAAGATTGTTTACTGAAATTCTCAGTAAGAATTATGTTAAGGAAGAAAATTGAGATTTGGTTCAGCAAAACTGGTTTGGATGCCTTTGTATTTGGGGAAGGCAGCCTCCTCCTCTTACTGCAAATAAGCCAGCAAATTTTGGCCTAAGCAAGAGATGATTTGGTTATTCATCTGGGCAAATGTCTCTTTTACCAACATCTTGAAGACTTCTAAAGACAGAGAACCAGGTAACCTTACTTTCAGTGTAAGTTTTTTGAGGCATTCCCAATGCTTATTTTAACAGATGAATTAAAACAAGTTTTTCTGGGCCTTGTTTTTCCTAGCTGCTTTCTTGGAGAGTCTTCTAATGCACACGAAATACATCTGCTCAGCCTAAATGTCAGTTAATTTTGTTCACTTTCTCCTGAGAGATAGAAGTGTGACCTGTCCCTAAGGGGTTGTTCAGATGTGAAACTTGTGTGACTGTTTCACTGTGTTGGTGGTGGTTCTCTGTTGTAACGAGCCGTTTTCATCACCAGGTTACCTGATCATGACGGACGACTGGTTCTCTGAGTACGTGTATGAAGTTGTGGTGGACAAGAAGTACGTGCCAGAGGACGTCCTGGCAGTGATGGAGCAAGAACCCATTGTTTTGCCTGCATGGGACCCCATGGGGGCTTTAGCCAAGTGAACTCCAGAATATTTGCCTCTTAATGGTCAACCAGATTAGATGCAATAGAGAACCCAGTGGTTGGAAGCCATAGCCAAATGATAGTGTGACCAAGCCCTCAGCGTGGTCCACATTCTTGAAAAGTAAGTTAAGGATCTTTGGGAAATAGCGCTTTACTTGGCTGAATTCAAGCTCTCAGACAGGCTGCTCTGCAAAATTAAAAAGGGAGAAGGAAAAAAAAATCAAGTCTATTACAAGTGCTGTCAATGGTGGTTTGGTTTTATCCATTTTAAATTGGCATAGTAATAAAGTAGAACCATTTTGACCAGGGTTTTCCCTAGAAAAGATGACAGTCAAAGGCCGTTCTTTAGTGTTAACAGCTGGGTGTTGGAACAAACATGTCAAGATTCTTATAGATTAACCATCTGTGGTCTATCTTATGCCACAAAGGAATGCCCAAGGTCTTTTATACACTTTCCTTTTTAATTCTCTTAAAGGAGGAAGTTTTCAAGGGTACATATTGCTGAAACTGCAGAACCTTAGAGGTTTACCTTATTTACCCTTAGAAAACTTATCTTCCAGCAGCACTGGGGGGAAAATAACCTGAGGTTTCCAGTTTCACTTGTTTTTATTCTTCAGTTACTGAGCTAGGATTGGGTAACACATATCAAGGCCCATCATGTCTGTGTGCACAGGAGCGCTATTTTTCAGTTACATTAGCAAGAACAACCATAAATGTTCATGGCTGGAGTTAGTGTCATGCTGAACAGGAAAAAAAAAACCAATTAATTGCTGCATTTTATTTGGATGTTTTCAAAAACAAGATGGTGCTATGAAGCTTTTGAATAAACAGTTTCTTAAGTGACTGGTACAGCTCTGGTTTCTTTTTTGAGCCCTGGTGAACTGGAGAAATCACAAACAAATGTGAGTGGGCCGGTATGAGGACAGGAAACATGCTGCTGTATGTTGTCTGAAGCAGACACAGTTGTTTTTCTCACTGAACAAATAAACACTGTGTCATGTGCTATGGGCTCTCAAATAGTTTGGTGATGAGCACTGTTCTCATCCTTTGATTGAAATGCCTGGAATGGTGGACTGTCTCTATGTAACCTGACAATTGTGCTGCTGTGAGTTGGGTTTAGCCACAAGCAAATAGGAGGGTAAGCAAGGTGATGGGCTGCCAGCTCCTGAGCTGCTAGATAAATGTTTGTTATGGCTATGGTACTCTGCATCTTGGTTTGACTTTGCTTTTGTTTGAACTACACAGGTAGAAAGCTATTATAGAAGCATATACATCTTACACAAGTTATACAAATGTGTGTATGTACATTATATATATTAAAAATACCAAGCTAAAGCATGCCTGCATGGTGCTGCTAAACTAAATCCATGTTAGGGCTTGTCTGGGGGTCACCCAAGCTGATAAAACTTGCAGTCTGCATTTCTGGTAGTGTGCAAGAGTGCTGGCTGGATGGGAAGCAACAGTATGGAACAGAGTGGGGTTGGTTGTTACTCCCCTTGAATGATGCTGTTTAAAAGGCTGGATCCTGTAGTGTTCCTTTGAAGGTAACAAAGCTGTTCTGGAGATCACAGAATGTACCTGCAGTGCTGTGGTGTCATCATTCGATGTCCTTGCTAGCAAATTTCAGTTCATGCTATCCTGGGCTTCTGCCAGAAGGTTTTATCTTGGGACCTGTAAGGGTACAAACTAACGCTGCTCTCAGCTTGCTTTTTCTACTAGCAAGTCATCCAATAACAAAGCTACACCTTTGCAATCAGTTTCCCTAATTAGAGGGTCTCCAAATTAATGAAGAAGAGTTGGAGCAGATTGCCTGAGGATGCAGTGCCTCCCTCTGTTGGTTAGAGACCTTGGTGAGGGGTTTCAGAAGTGGATGGAATGGATCCTTCTGGCAAAGGCTGGGCAGGCTGACCCAAGGTGCCTCGTGGCTCTGTGATGTGCAGCCTCTGCCTTGTGCTGTGTTAATGGCATCATGGTGAGTAAACAGTCCTGTGCTCCATGCTGAACCCTGGTGGCTCTGAAACAAAGCCAAACCTCTTGGGAAGCTGTGTTATGTGCAATGTTTTCCTTATGAGTAACGCCTGGTGCTCTGGGGGCTTTTTCTTCCTGTGGAAAGGTCAGTATTTTGGTCTTTCAAGATCTGATTGTGACATGACACTACTTCTTCCTTACACCACCTACCTACTACTGCAGCCACCAAGGAGAGCTAATTTGTTCTGCAGAGTTTAACTGGTGAACTGCCTGTGGCAGCTCTGATGGCAGTGATAGAGCTTAACAAATTAAGACTTGTTTCCAAGCCAATTTTGCTGTTAATTTTAGTATTTAAAGATATTGTCCAGTGTGTGCTTATCTCTGGAGTCCTCACCCAGATATTTCCCAGTACAGCTTATACAATAGTACTTTTTTTTCCTTTCCTTCAAATAAGCACAGAAAATCCACATGCCTAAAACACATAATAGGAAACAAAGCCAATCTGGCAGAAGCAGTTTTGCATTCATGTCTGGCTGTTTTATAAGATCTCTGTCAGGGGGAGTAAGAAGGGAAATAGGCATGTCAAAGTGAGAGCAGCGTTTCTGTCTTGAGAACTCCAAGGGCAGCTGAACAACTGGCTCCAAGGCTGCTGATCATGACTGTAGCTTAAGGCTCAATGCAAGCTAAGATGTTCTGTTATGCTGCCTGGCAAAATGTTACGTTAGAGTGAGAAACAAGGAGCAATTCTTCACCTCTGTTTCTGTTCAGTTTGGTTTATATCCTTTGCGTGCTCCTAAGAAGACCTTTGGAGTTTGGTGGAACTGGGCAGCTAGCAGATAATTTCCTCCTCCCATTTCTGCCAATAAAACCGTGCAGTGGCAATTCAAAGGCAGTTCCTATGACACTTGGAAAATATTGACAGATGTTATGAAAGCCAGCAAGAGCAGTTTCAGTCAGGAGTAGGAAAATAGCACACTGCTAACTCAGAAAAGGCAGTGGCCAGGGGAGAGGCTGCGTACGGTGTTGGTGTGTGGGTCGTTGGCATCAGATTTCCCCTTCTGAATTCTCTCAGCACAATTCTGATGCCAGCACAACACCCCCCAGGCTCCCCAGCTGCCAGGACATCCCAGCATGTTCACTTAGAAATCAGCAAGGGAGGATGATCAGAATTTCTTTTATCCCAAAGCCAGAAGTAATAGCTTCTAAATGTGATCAGGCTCCTAACTGAGCAAAAGACAGCAACGCATAAATAATGGAGGATTTGTTTCGTGTTATTTGCGAATTGCTCCCGTCCTCTTATTGGCGGTGAAGCAGAGATGTGCTCACAGAGCTGGTGTTAATCTCTTGGTGCAGCTGGTACTGCTGTTGTTAGGTCACTTTGCTGATGATTCCCAGTCCTCTGCTGCTACTGGTGGCAGGAATTACTGTTGCTTTACCTGGGGAGAGCCGTAGAAGAATTTGAAGTTATATCTTGTGTGAGGTCTGATTTAATGCTCTTACCCATCCTAAACCACCAGGATTTTGCAAAGATTCCCTGAAATTCAGTGCAGCACCTAAAAGAATGTCACGTGGGATAAGTATGTTTCATAATGGTGATGGGTCAGCTGAAATCTGAGGTCTGTTACTTGCATTATGCCCCAAAAGCTCCAGGCTTCTGGCAAGAAATTAAAGAACAACAAACAGACACTGCTGCAGAAGACATTAACAAAAAAAGAAGGGGCCAAACGGCCAGCGTAAGTCATGAAGGGTGGTTCTGTGCTCTTAACATGCTGTTTTTCACATTACAGCTTCGTATATCCCACAAAAAATGGTTGAGCTCTCACTGGGTGCCACTGCTGAGAGCAGATGAAAGCAGTTGAGCTGCCTGATGGACGTCACGCAGCGGTGCTCAAAGAGTGTGCTCTGAGTGGGAGAATGGGACGCAGAAACCTCAAAGTTCCAGCGCTAAGACTTTAGGAAGATGCAGTTTTGCAAAGAGCAGAGCCGAGGCGTGCACAGAGGTGGTGTTCCCTGCAGGAGGGAAGAAGAGGCAACAGGTGAACATGCGTCGCAGTCTCCCAGCTGTGTGAGATGGAAATCTGTACGAAAAGGCACAGAGCCCTCATCCCATCCCTCCTGGCGCACAGCAACAGTCCTGTCCTACAGCGCTGTGCTGTGATCTTAAGAGGGGTTTGCTGGGTGAGACGTGGTGGTCTTTGTGTTCAGCAGGACAGGGAGGATCGTGGATGATTGCAGGTGAGGACACTGATTTGCCCTGCAGCTCAGCAGAGCTTACCACCTCCCGAAGTGTTTGCATTGCAAGGAGCACAGCAGGGGGGAGTATGGTGCAGCAAGATGAGCTCACTAGCACTGTGTGAGGGCAGTAAATAGCTAAGGCAACGATATTAATTGACGAAACGTTGTTAATGCACTGCCACAAGAATTAATGGAGAAGAAGGAACTGTTTCGGTAGGCATGTTTGTAATTGCAGTACTGGAGCCGTCCTTGAGATGGTGCCAGCGACACACCGCGGCTATGGAAGGGGACCCGAACGTGGAGCGCGCTTATCACAACCCTGTGCTTTTCATTTTTAACAGTTTTGTGTGCTGTTTTCCCCCCATATAATTACTTGGAACAAGTCTCTCAAGCTGGCAGCCGCTTGCTGCTGTAACTGTTAACTCTTCTTCCTCGTCCCTGCTCTGCTTCTTCCCCTTTCTTTTTCACACCAAACTACAGCACTGTTTCGTTGACCTGCCATCCGCGGCCCTTTAGAAATGAAATGTAAAGTTGAGAAGGGAAGAAATGCCAGTTTAGTGGGGTGGGTTTGGTGGTGGGATGAGCAGCAGCCCATCGTGGATGCACCAGAACGCCTCTTAAAGGGTTTGTGCTTGCTGTGTTCAAACGAAACTTCTTATCTCCTCATTAAAATGATACACGTGTATGGCAATAACATTCCTTCTGAGCTCTCTTAATGTGGTGGCAGACATCTCTGTCCTTTCTTCCTCCACCTGCAAGCAGCACCTCGGCCCCATGTGTGCTCCCTGCACCTCCTGTTCCAGCTGTCACAGCACCGCTGAGCCGCTCCCCTCGCCCTCTGCCTCCATTGGATCACGCTCCTTCCAGCAGCTTAAGTGGAGCCACCCACCTCTAGGAGGAAAACCGAGCTGCAGCCCTGGTGAAACATAAAGTTTATTTCACTAAAGTGACGCAAAAATTCTTAAAGAGCTCTTTGGCAGCAGATTATCTGCAAATCAGACCATGTGAGGGGGACTGGTGTACAAAAAGCTCCCCGAGGTGCTGCGCTGCACACAGGCTGCGTGCTGGGATCTGCAGCAGATGTGGGTGAAGGAGAGCTGAGAGGAAAGCACCGCACACCTGGCTGAAGGACAGGTAAGGGAAGGATTGGTGCTTCTGGTGTGAGATGCCTTCTGGAATCCGGGCAGGGTGTTAGGAGGTGTCTGAGCAGCCGTCCTGCAGCAGGCAGGCACAGGAGCGTCGTTAACTTGGACTTCTTGCTGCCTCTTTCAACTTTGTCTCCAAATTCTGAAATACTAACAGCAGCCTGTTAGTTAGCATATATATATGTGTGTTTATTGTTTCATCTTTAACTTTGAAGGTCTTGGAGTAGCTCCTAAAGCAGAGTCAAAAAGAACAAGTGACAAAGCTTTGCATAAAGCAAAGCCACGGAGTGTGGATGTGGGGTGAAAGTTTGCTTTGGCTTTTACACTGCTGATGTCTTTTCTTGCTTTTCTGCAATGTGCCCCAAATCCTGTGCAGCCACTTGCCTGCACTCAGGGCTGTGGGAAATGGGACGCCAGTCTGAAATCTGAGGTTCAGCCATCACACCAGTGCATTACTAAAGCAGGATTTATAGAGCAATTGGGGAAAAAAAAAAAAAAGCTATAAAGTATAGCTTTATACATATTCTGTACAAAAAATACAGAAAAGCAGCAGATCTGAAGCAAAAATAAAATAAAAAAAAAAATTCTTTGCAAGCTGTTATTTCAGAAGAATAAAGGAAACTTTAGCAACTCCATGAAATTATGTTTTAAAAGATAAACTGTTCCAGTGTAGCAAATTATCTGACTCGATGGGACAGATTTATTGCGAGTGATGGATCTGAGGTCCGTGTGCTGTGAACGTATGCACAGTCAATCAAGTTTACTGCTGGGAGCTGTTGGCTGTCTGGGTTCGTCTGCACTGTGACACAGGAGTTGGGTGAGGAATGCAGCCTAACTGAATGCATAACGCCTCGAGGAAGGCATGTCTTGGTGTGTTAGGAAGCCTGGGGAGGGGAGGACGGTGCAATGGGAGGATGGTGCAATGGGATTTGGGTTCTTTGGAGCATTGCTTGTGGAATTTTAAGTGTGGGCTGTGAGCTGTCGGGCGTTTTGATGGGGAGCTCTCTCATCTTCTGGTGATTCTGATGAGTGGTGGATGGAGCACGGTTTTCTTGGAGAGTACGTTTGAGTTTGGCAAGTGTTGTGGTCTGTGTTGTAATGGAACAGGGGGGTGGTGAATTTCAGACCGTTACACAAACTGGCAAATGCTGCCTCCAAACTAGAAATTTAATAAGAGCCCCAAATTATTCCCACACGTGGAAATGCACTGCGTATTTAGTCCCTTTCCTGCTTCCCTGCAAGGAAAGATGAATCTGCTGAGTTTTAGGAACAGCACTAGAAGCCTAACAAAGTGCTCACTCTGCCCCATCCGATGCTGATGTGTTAACTCTGCTCCACAGCTGTGTTCCTGCAGCTCTGCTGCAGTTTATGTCAGTTTATGTCCTGAGCACCAGTGCAGTGCAGTGCAGCCGTCTGCAGGACAAGCATCCCATGGAGCAGGCAGCAGAGCTCCAGCAGAGGGGCTGCAGCTCTGAGAGATTCATCACAAAGCATCCATCTGGAAGCTGGTGCCTGGTTGCTTGCTTCCTTTAGGCAAAAGCATGATAACCATGACAATGTGCCTGCTGGCATTAGGTGCAGGCTCTGAGCACGCAGACGGCCTTCCAGCTGCAATGCAGAGCAGGTGACTGTGCAGAGCAGCATTACAGAGTGCTGCTCTATTTCTTTGCTGGTATTTGCTCAACTCTTCCTCTGAGTTGATATAAATAATTTGAGGAAGAATGCAAATGGGTTATCACTCCCTCTGTGCTTATCTGTTTCCTTGCACTACTTACAGACGCTCTTGAGCCATAAAATGCATTTTCCTCCCCTCTCTGTTCCTTAAATGAAAGCTGGCAGTTTGGCAGTATTCACGCTACCACACAGTGTCTCTCTTCTCAACAAATTCCTACAGGTAAATCCTCTCTTTCTTGCTGACTCCTTAACTTCAGGCTGAGACATGAACAAGAGTGTGACATAAGACTCACAGTCCAAGTTGATATTTCTCCAGTACTTCCATTTTCAAGCCTTTCTTTCACATCTTACCCATATTAAACCCTCTTGGGAATAGTGGAGGTCAATGGATAGCACAGTGCCTTGGATCTTTCCATTTACATCCCTCTGCCTGTATGAGCTGCATCTTCTTTGCACGGTGCAATTTGCAGTCATGCAGCCACGTAATTCTAACAGCCTGATATACTCTGTGATGGAAGTAAAGCTTAGGTCGAGTTAACAGAAATCATCTCAGACTTGATGCTGTTTGCCAGCAGTACGAATTAATGTTTCGTCTTGGGATTCCATGTAGTTTAACTCTTTGCAGGTGTAAGTGGACGGGAGGAAAGCAGAGGTGTGGCAATAATGGGGTTTTCTTGCAGGAATGCAGCTGTAACCCAGGTGCAGGCTGTACACCACCAAGTGCTGTTTTCAAAAAGGCCTAGCAAGAGTTAGTTTTCTCCTTTAAAAATACAGAGTATTGGGAAATAATTTGGTATTAATGCGCTGGGAAGATTTGCTTTACTGCACGGCAGAGCATGACAGGGATTCCCACATTGCCACGAGAGGTCACTGCGTGCCTCAGGAACACCCAAAGCAATGCCCAGCTCTGCGCCTCCCCGCTCAGCAAGGATCCGGACCCCAGCACAGGGGTGCTGCTCTGGGATTGCTTTGGGAGAGGCAGAGGAGTTGGCTTTGGGTCTCTACCGTTGGCTTAAATCTAGCTCTGAGTGGGAGTAACTGCAAATTATCATGGAATAATGGGTTTATGTGAACTGCGTTGGTGGCTTGAGTCAAACTCCACGAAGCACACAGCCTCACTGCCCAGTTTAGCCCAGTGTGGCTGCAGCACATCTAAGGGTTTCTCAGGGCTGCTCCAGGCAGTGCATGCGGGATATTAGGACCAGTTTCTTCTCCAAAGAGAGCTGATGCAGTGGCACAGGCTGCCCAGGAAACTGGGGGAGTCCCTGAAGGTGTTCGAGGCCCATAGGGATGTGGCACAGAGGGCCGTGGTCAGTGGGCACAGTGGGGATGGGTTAGAATTGAGGGTCTGAGAGGTTCTTACAGCCTTCATAGTTCTGTGGTTCCGTGATTTTGGCTCTGTGCCGTTTTTCTGTTTTTTCCTTCTGCACTAATTATGTTGGTGATAAGAAGCCAGTAGGTACTTATGAAAGAGCAACCTTTGCAACAGCTCCGATAAAAAACAGGCAGTAAGCTGGTATTCCTTTCATTATTCACTACAATAGTGTGTCCTACGCAGCAGCAGAGAGGTGGGTGCATGAGGGGCAAAAGTGGGCAAAGTCCTTCCTTGTTAGCACAACTTTCCTGTCTGTTTCCCTACTAATCCTAGCATACTTCTCAACTCCAAGCACTCGGCTTTTGCCACTGCCACCACTCTGCAGCAGTGTACATTCTCCTGCTGTTTGTTGGCGGTTCTTTTTTAAAGGGTAACGAAACCTTACGGTTCTCTTTCCACGTGCCAGCTCTGAGAACACCACGGAGATTTCCCATGGTAGATGGTGAGCTGGAATTTACTGTCGGAAAGGAATAGTTTGAATTCCAGCAGAAGCCCCTCGAAGTTCACAAGTCACGATGCATAGCTGAGGTTCAAACTACTGAAAATTCCACGAAAACATGTCAAGTGATGTGATGTTTCTTTCCTGTGGTCTGCAGAAGGAGCTTAGGGCTGGATAAGACAACAATCGCGATTGTCACAGCTCCAGGAAACCAACACAACATTCAACAAACGCCCCTCAGGACGTGCCAAAAAGTATTTATGCATAGAAAGAAAACGCTTTGTGGATACAGCAAATGGTATAGAAAATCCAGCCTCACAGAAAACGCAGTTAAATCAACATCCTTTACTGTTCTTGCACTTTGAGTAAGAGGTATAAAGTTCACAAGGGCTCAGGTTACTTTTCCATATTCCTTACTATTAATGTGCCATGCACAAGGGAGAGAAGGGTTGGGTCTGTCCTTCCCTAGGATTTTTCTGTTGCTACCAGTGGTGGTAGCACAGTTCCACCTACACAGGCTCTTTTGGGACACTGGGAAGGTTGTGGACTCCAAAGGCATTCAGTTTTCGTAGTCCTGCAGGTAAAGCAGACATTACTCTGACGTGTATTTTTCTGGAGTGCTCTGAAGATGTTTCAGTCTTTGTGATGATTAACTAATAGCAAAGTACTGCCATGGTAATAATCCAACATTAATGATACGTTGTTTGCTGTAAGGTGAAAACAGCATTATGTGGGTAAGCACAGAAAGTAAGTGTGAGCAACCCAGAGGTTTCTGGAAGTAATAAAAACATCCCTGGAGGAGGTCATCCATCCTGCTTGCTCTGCAGCTCAATAACTTTCCTTTCTGCTTGCTTGCTTGCAAAGAGGCTTAGCAAACAATCTCTGCACAAGACTGAAGGCTGGGAAAAACCTGTGTTTTAATAGCTCTGGCAGTGAGCAAATTCCAGCAATGAGCAAATAATATTCCCGCCCTGCTTTGGTTTTCCAAGAGTCGAAAGTGAAATAATGCTTATTCTTCCGCACGGGATGTTGCAATCATATTTACTGTGGGGAAAAATGCTTTGAAAAGGAAGAATGAGATGTAATGATCATCATTTACTATGTGGGGGCATCATGTAGATGGAGTAATGCTTTGCAAGCCATAAAGCCGGGCTGATGCCCCAGGGCACTCGTAGCACAAAGGGTCTGTTTGCACGTTTCATTGACTGAGGACTTACAGCACCTGAACAAACGAGCAGAAAAAAGAACATGACCCACAGAACCACAGATTTTTTGCTGCTCTTTTTTATTCTCAAGGAACAATTAATTGCTTGCTTGCTTTCTTTATTATTATTTTTTTTAATTTTGGATTGCTTTGTTTCCCCTGGATTATTCTTCCAGCCAGTAAGAAGAGAGCAGGTAAAAACCAGGGCTGGGATTTGCTGTAGGAGCCGTGCCCACTGCCCTGCCAGGGCTGGAATCCGAACAGAATGAGAGATGCCTTTATTTCTCTAGGGAGTTATGCAGCATGGGGGTCAAGCTTTGTCCTGAGCAGACCTAGATGCTATTTCCTCCTGATTCTAACCAACCTAACTGAAATCTTTTTTCTTTTTCTCATGATTAGTGTTGACGAGCTTCCCAAACTTTCATTTAAGCTTTCCAGATCTGCTGCTAAACGTGGCAGGGATGTGGGATTTCTGAAGAAAGACGATTGTGGAATGTAATTTGCACACCTGTTATTGCAGTATTTAATTATTTCTTCTTTCTTAATACTGCTTCCTTCCTTTCTCTGCACGCAGCCTAGAGTTTCGCTGGTTCCCTTCTGAATTATCTGCTCAGTAATTCATATTTCATGCGGTAATGGTTAACTATCTCCAAAGATATTTTAATCACAGGAACTGCCCAAATTGTAACATGAACGTTACCAGCATCGATAAGCTCTGTAACAGAGTATTCTGTAATGTGTTTCATTTCTTAGATGGTGTTCGTGCCTTCAGTCTGATGGATTTAAATATGGAAGGGAAATTCTGAGAGCACTGGGAATACACTGGAAATAAAAGCGTGGGAAAATAAGCTGAAGGGGACTGAGTGCTGCTGCCTGTGTGCAACTGGGCAGGGGAAACCTTGGAAAAATGGAAAAAAAGGCAACAAGCAACGAGACTCAGCTGCTGACTTCCAAGAAAGGTACCTCAGACTGTAACGAAGGAGAAGATTGTAAAGAGAACGGACTGCTGATCAAGAACCCTAAATCTGCCCTACGGCTCATGGAGGATGGGAATAAAATCCATCCCGGGCAGGGAAATAAGGAGGAGGCAGCTCAGATCTCAAATGGCTATTCGGGAGTTCAGAGCTCCGTGCCTTGCAATGGGGTGGGAGAGGTGGAGGACGCGCAGTGCACCAACCCAGCAGCCACAACCACCACAGCCACCACGTGTGGAGCAGAGGGCCAGCAGCAGCTGATGGAGCTGGAAGACAGAGAGACCTGGAGTAAAAAAATTGACTTTCTGCTCTCTGTCATTGGATACGCGGTGGATCTGGGAAACGTGTGGAGATTTCCTTACATATGCTATCAGAATGGAGGAGGTCAGTGGCCAGTTCTGTGTTCTGTTCCTTAACGTTCAGCTTCCTTGCTTGCTAATGGATTAGTTTAGTAGTTTATTTTAGTATCATACATGGCATAGCAATAACAGGAAATTAATTACTTTGAAAGCAGACTGGAAAACTTAAACCACGGAATAGGATAAGATATCAAAAAAAGAGAACAACCAGGAGCTGAGCACTGGTTATGTGCAGAGAAACCTGAAAGAAAAGATTTGAGCCCTGTCCCAAGGAGTATTTAAAACCAGATAAACCAACTTCTCAAAACACTCCTCAGGAAAGCTGGGACTGAGACTCACAGATGTCCCAGCCAAAATCTAAATCTCCTCAAGGAGAGACTGAATAGAAAAGACTTCTGCATCCCTGATGTGCTCAGGCATTCTAGCAAAGAAATTCATGACTGTCTGTATCTCGTCTCACCTTGTACTACAGAGGCAGTGCAATCTTTGTGAACCCCATGTAAACTTGTTGCAGAAACATGAGAAGTTTGGCCTGAGTGTCACTTCTTGTTCACACTGCTGTGCAGTTAGCTGTGAGAAATCCCGTGGTAACGCAGTATGGCACACTGCTAGGGAGGGGACGTGCATTTTCCCTGAAATGAATGAAAGGAATTGTCCACGGAGTGCTGAAAGTAGTGGAAGAGAAGTCCTATGAAGAGTTATAATGATCTGCTTTGTCTCTTGCAGGAGCATTCCTCATTCCTTACACAATCATGGCCATCTTCGGTGGTATTCCGCTCTTCTATATGGAATTAGCACTAGGACAGTACCACAGGAATGGCTGTATTTCAATTTGGAGAAAAATATGTCCTATATTCAAAGGTAATGAAGGGAAATGGAAAATTAGAAGGAACTTTCCGAGTAAGATCTTCTGATAATGATGTATTTTCTAAAAACAAAATAATAATATCTGAAAACAACAGAGCAAAGTAAGGCTAGGACAAAGTCAGTCTACTTCTACACACAATTTTGGCTTTACAAAGAAAGTTTTCATAAAGCTTTATGTACATCTGTAGATGTGTGTGTGCTCTCATGCATAAGTGTCACACAACTCTTAGATTAGATAGAAGCTGCTCTGAATCAAGCTTGAAAAAAGTAAACAACAAACCAAAAAAACCCCAAAAAACAAAAAACACAACCCATGTAATTGAACAAATAAGCACAGAATTACTGAATCCTGGGCAAAATTGAGAACAGGAAAGAAGATTCCCTACAGAAATAGAAATAATGTAGTAGGAGCTATTCTATGCATTTGTTACTCTTGCTCCCAGTGTCAGAGTTCTGGTCTAAGAGTAGCAGATGGCAGTTTCCAAATTCCAAATTTTAGGAGCAGCTGAAAAAACCAATTTAAGCCTATACTCTCTATATTGTCTTGATTAAGAATGTTCCTCTGGAAACAGAACACGAGTGTTTCTGAAGCCATAAGAAATTCCAGTGCTGTAGATACATGACGGGGTACGTGTACCTCCTGCAGAGCTGCCTTCATGGTTACTAATTGTGGGTGATGTGAATAACCAATTCCTTCCTTTTTGTGGCCTGACTTACACTCACTTCATGTCATTATTTCCTAACCTACTAGGCATTGGCTTTGCCATCTGTGTCATAGACCTCTATGTAGCCTCCTATTACAACACCATCATGGCGTGGGTCTTCTACTACCTCGTGTCCTCCTTCACGACGGAGCTGCCGTGGACCAGCTGCAATAATGCATGGAACACAGGCAACTGCACTACCTACTTCAGCAAGGACAACATCAGCTGGGCCCTGCACTCCATCTCTCCTGCAGAAGAATTTTATACGTAAGTGCATGTAAGTGAGGACAGTAACGTCAGACAGAATGGTGAAACGCATAGCAAGCTTTTCTTTGGAGGGGGAGCAGAGGTGGTTAGTAATGGTACTCTTTTCTAAACTATTCAAGTAACTAAATACCTGTAGGGGAACGTAAGCTTAGGGTGTGGGGAAGGGTACTCTGTATTTTAGACTGCAGGTTCCCAATTGTCTGGCCATTATCAACTGTCAATATTTACCATTTATCAACACTGGTGTACTGTTAATATCAGGCCTGTGAGTTAAAAAAAAATCCAGAATAGAATGACTCTGAAGTCTAGTTATCAAGGCCTCAGGACTACTTGTAATGCTCAGACCACAGAAAGGGACTGCTCAAAGCATACTGAACATATTTGTAACAAAAATATCTACACTGTGTTTTTCTTTCCTCTTTCAGCCGCCAAGTTCTACAGGTGCACAGGTCCAATGGGCTGGATGACCTGGGGGGCATTAGCTGGCAATTGACCCTCTGTTTATTGTTAATCTTCATCATTGTATACTTCAGCATCTGGAAAGGGGTCAAAACATCTGGCAAGGTGAATGCAAAAGCAAGACAAATCACTTGGTACAGTACAGCCTAGCACAAGTTCTAAAGGAGCCAATTAACACGATAGTTATCCCAGACTGTCTTCAGGGCAGAGACTGCAGCTTCACTTATTTGGGAAGCCCTTGCTGCAGAGTGACTGCTACTGTTATCCAAGTAATACGTAACAATAAGTTATGCCACAGTTCTGTGCACAAGAACAACCCACACAGAGAAAGCATGGATATTTATCTGCAATCTGCTTACAGAGCTTTTGAGAAAGTTCATATGAAGATGTTATAAAGGCTAAGAGTTATCATTTGAAAGTTATCATGAATTCTTCTCATCTCTTAATTTTCTGCCCATGGCAAACGCTATCTCAATGTTCTCCCTGGCAGGTGGTGTGGGTCACAGCCACGTTCCCCTACGTCATACTTTTTATCCTGCTAGTGAGAGGGGCGACTCTGCCCGGTGCCTGGAGAGGTGTCCTCTACTACCTGAAACCTGAATGGCAGAAGCTCCTGGCCACTGAGGTAAGAACACTATGAAATAGTTGGGGCTCACGTGTAGCCTTTCAGCATGTGTACCACAGTGTGTACTTTCAACATGGAGTATGATTATATAGATGTCTTAGCATGGACATCATGCTCTCGTTTAAGCAGTCCTATTCTTTCCATAACTATATAGATATTTTTAAAAGGTTAGATGGCGTTCCTGGTTCTGTTCTGCTATTTAAGTTCATCGTGAATTTAGCTTGAACAGTGAAACAAACAGCCCAGCACTGTGCAAGAAGCTACAATGATTGCTGCTACACAACAACACAGTCCTTGGCCTATAGCTGTCACAGAGACATTTACTAAATCTACCATCCGGATTAGCTGCAGTTGTTTTGATGGTGAGGGGATCATTGCATGCTCAGGCAGACTTTCCCACACCCAATGGTGTCTATAGTTACCAGAGCTGAAATGTAAAGTCTCCATCCTGTGACACACTCTGGCAGATAAGCCCAGGGAGGGTCTCTTTAGCTGCCAACTAAAGCATGACTTGGTGATGAGTGGACATGGGCACTGGAGAAGCAATGGATCAGTTGGGTCTGCACACTCCACCAGGGTTTGAAAAGAAAGGAAGGATGAGGACAAGACTGAGCTAATGAAAAAAAAAAGCCAATCCATTCCACTATCTGATTCAGCTCTGAACTCTGTGGATGACAAGTAGTCCATCAAGCTGGAGGCTGCACTGAGGTCCCTGTGTAAGAAAGCCTCTAGTGGAGAGAGCGATGGAAAAACCCCAAAGCAATAAATACTACAAATATAAAGATTAAAAATTCTGATGTTTGCAAGTCTGCTGTTCCCCAGCTGATATGGAGAGTTTTGAATGAAAAGGAAATGAAAAGACACCAGTCTCTGATAAAGCAGCATCTTCAATAAGGGACCACATCTTCTGAAAAAGCAATAAAGGGCATTGATATTGTATTGGATGTATCTGAAGTGAGGACAGCAGATCACAATCTGTGTGTGCTGGACGATGACAGAGTTCTGTCTGTGGCTGATACAGGATGGCCTCACACGATGGCAGAGTATTAGAAATGAGTGGTAATGAACTCCAGGTTTCAATCAAAAGAGGATAAACAAACGAGGACTTTCACCTTCAGAAAGAGAGCTGATATTAGCACTTTAGGAACACCACTCATTAAGGCTGCAAACACTCTTCAAGTACAACAAGCTTTTTGTTACAAATCATCACACTTGCATCTATCACTGCTGCAACAAAGCTGGATGGAGTCCCTCGAACTGCAGCTGCATCCACACTACAAAATGTGAACTGTGTGCCTAGGAATAGCCTCAGCCTAGAGGACACACAGCCAAACACTGAGCTACTGCACAGCACACAGAGAAAGATGGGCCAAGTCCACCACCAAACCACGAGCAGAGCTCTCCATACACTGCAGAAGCTGGGGTAACCCAATTACAGGCAAATCATCTGCGGTGCTGGCAGAAGGGATACTTACAGTGTGTAAAGAAATGCAACAGCTCTTTATCCGTGGTAAATTCTTTTGATATAAATCCTAATTGCATCACCAATGAAAACCAGAACAGCAAAGACAGCCAAACTGTAGTAGATATTAACACCTTCCTCAAGAAATCTCAAGAAAAAACTCACATTCCAACATACTTTCTTAACGAAGCCTTTGTTAGACCAGGACTAGAACATAAGCACACGAGTGACGCTCAACTTTGTATGGCTAAATAATACTGTGAATCTGCCAATCTCATCCCATCTGTCTCATTACCTTTTTTTCTTGATTTTTATCATTTTCCAGGTTTGGGTGGATGCAGCAGCTCAGATTTTTTTCTCCCTCGGCCCAGGGTTTGGGGTCCTGTTGGCTTATGCCAGCTACAACAAATTCCATAACAACTGCTACCAGTGAGTTCTACCTCATTTTATGTACTAAATTCAGCTTTACATACGTGCTGTTTTTTATGAAAAGGAAATAGTGCCAGTGAAAGACACAGAATTGTCAGACCTTTATATATATAAACCAGACAGCAGCACAACAGAACAAAGAAACTGCAAGCCCAAGCATTTTCTGTTGTGCCTACCTTGAAGAGAAGTAATCTCTACCAATGACAGCAAGGAGGGCAGCATGTAAAACCTGCCACAACAAAATGGCACAGCTCCCTGACAATAGATGAGAGTTGCTGAATCTTAGTCAGCCAGGGTGTGACTTTAGAGCCCTAAGCTGAAAGGCAGTTTGTAATTGTTTCCTTTAAAAAAACTGTTTATAAAATTAAAGAATGTCTTCTTTCTTTAATATTCCTAGAGCCATTCCTGTCATTTTAGAAGTCTGGTATTTCTGCAAGCACAAACCCAGCATTTAATCTCGTGCCAGACTAACGTTACAACCTGTCTGAAGCTCTTCCTTAGGAAAAACAATGAGAAGTCGCTTTGTCGTTGTTTCCTTCCCAAAATCCACTCCTTGCTCCTTCCACTGCATTCCCCAGACTGCTGCAGGAGTGCAGCTCAACCGCTGCCCCCACCTGGCAGCACGCTGCCCTCCCCAGCAGATGCTGATTCCCTGATGTGAGTTGGGTGTTCTGTTGCAGAGATGCCCTGGTTACCAGCACTGTGAACTGCCTGACCAGCTTCGTGTCCGGGTTTGTCATTTTCACTGTGCTGGGGTACATGGCTGAGATGAGGAATGAAGATGTGTCGGAGGTTGCCAAAGACATGGGTAGGCTTTTTGACTTCTAAGAGAACGTAGTTGTGTATTCTACATTGAGAGACCTAACAACTTGAATGAGTGGATAAGATTGTCAAATGTTTGGTATGTAATTCAGGGTATGATAAAGGCACAGTGCAGCTAAAATACTATTCCATAATGCCAGCGTATGGAAGTCATGCATGCAGCTCCATGGCACTGTTCTAACTGCACGCTGGGACGTAGTCAGGGGGAGAAGCCTTCTGCAGGAAAATGGAACAACCTGTCCTCCCCACGGCAGCACTAACAGGTCTCTCTGCTTCTCCACTCTAACACCAGGACCCAGTCTGCTCTTCATTACCTACGCTGAAGCCATTGCAAACATGCCTGCCTCAACTTTCTTTGCCATCATATTTTTCTTGATGTTACTCACGCTGGGATTAGACAGCACGGTGAGTAGACAATACTTGAGAGAGATGGATGAATGATTTGTGTGGTGTATTCCTTACCCCAGCCAACACCAGGAGGAGCAGAATTACAAACACAGGGCTGTCACTGAAGAGTTTAATGCAGGACTGGCATCTCCTCATGCCTTCCGTAAGATAGAAACTCTTGCTCCATAATGGAGAAACAGAGTCTTAAATAAGATTAAATGATCTGTCATGGTTGCACTGTGATAAATAGTAGCAGACCTAGGAGCACAGCTGAAGCACATGATTCATGAACTGTATGCAGTCTTATGGGCTCCATCTGTCCTGTACTGGTAAGCTTACAAATCAGTGAATGAATTCCCGTTTGATGCTCTTTCACACTAATTTTATTTAAATGGTGGAAAGTGGAGAAAGCTTCCTTCACAGCACTGCAATACAGAGTTCTTCTAAAAATTGCCACATGAGTCTATTTTACTGAGAATCAGCTCCTTCTAGGAAGGCTCAACACAGTGATTGCACAATTAGTCCTACTGAGCCACTTCCTCTGGAGGATGGGCACTTCCTACTGAAATGGGAAGACTCAATTCCTGCTTAAAGAGCTAAAAACATTCTGAAGCAAGTCTGAATTGTGCCAGCTCTACAGGAAGAGTAAAACACAGTGTTTCAATGGCTACAACTCCTCTTCAAGGTAAAACTGCCCTCTGTTCTCCATTAATTTTTGCATGCTTTTCAGTTTGCAGGATTAGAGGGAGTGATTACAGGAGTACTGGATGAATTCCCACATGTCTGGAGCAAGCGCAGGGAATTCTTTGTCCTCGGACTGATCATCATTTGCTTTTTGGGGTCGTTGGCAACCCTGACCTTTGTAAGTATTTCACCCCATCCTCACCTTTCCTCACTGGCAGTTTCCTGCATCTGACATCTTGGAGAGGGTCGTATTTTTGTTTTAAAAGAGATTCAAGAAGTCGGATTGAATCTCCAAATGTGAACATTATCTCTCACTAATTGCAAAACGATTGTATTGCAATTCAGCATAACTCTGATGCAAATCCTAACTGGCACAGCCACTGCTCCAGCTGCTAAGTCAGCAAGCAGGGGTGTTTTGATGCAGTGTGTGTGCTTTGCTTCTCCCTCTCCCAACCTCCATGTTTAAAAATAAAGGATTGTTACTTTCATTTTCCCAGTGTTAGAAACATACATGGCGTTAAAAAAAAGAGTGGTCAAAAGTTATCCATGAGAAATGGCTGTAATTGACTGTTGCTGGAGCACTCTCTGCAAATTTCTGCCAAATGACCTGAATCTTCCTCCTCCAATCAGGCTGCAAAGCTCCAGCACTCCCCCATACATCGTCCCTTCACGGCTTGTGGGATTTCGTTTTCAAAGCAAGCAAAATTTTGAATTATGAGAACAAAGGGACAAGGAAACCGCACACAGGTTTCCTGTTGTGTTTCACTCCACTTGTTCACACACAACCACCTTCTAATTGAAGCATTTACTGTAAAAGTAGACGTAGTTCCTGTCTGAGACACAAACTCTTCCTCCTTAAGCTGGTTCTAGGTATCCCAAGTGGTAAGAAAGCGAAGCAACGCCCTGTTTGTTTCCTATCTGGGAGCTATGAGTCAAGTTGGAGGAAGATGACACGGGAGGCATGCAAAAAGTCACCCTGCCACACTGCACCAAGTCCCAATTGTTCAGTAAAATCCAATGAGAACAGCCATAAGATTCAGTTTTAGCTCTTCTGCATGGCAGCCCCACTGCTGGACTACATCCACGCACAGCAACAGCAGCGCAGCCAAGGACTGCACAGCTCACAGTGCAGCAGAACTCACCCATCTGTGAACGCTCTGCTTCAGATGAAGGCAGTAATAAAAAGCAGCATCCCAAGGCTTCCACCCTTGGATCTCTGGGTCACTGACAGCACCATGTCCTTTGCAGGGAGGCGCCTATGTGGTGAAGCTGTTTGAGGAATACGCCACAGGCCCAGCTGTGCTAACAGTGGTGTTCCTGGAAGCGGTGGCAGTGGCCTGGTTCTACGGTACGTGCGTTGCTGCTGGGTCCCACTGAGCCACAGTTCCTCTGATGTCTCAGGAAAACGTTGGCTTTTCTTTCTTTTCCCCTCCCCACAAACTTGCTGTTAACCAAATCCGTAAGAATGACTACTGATGGCTCTGAGAGAAGCAGGCTAAGGTCTGAAAGTAACGAGGTATTCAGAACTGTTAAGGGTTCCATGTAGCTAAGGCACAAACAGCACTCAGGCTGGGCCCTGTGCTGCCTTGCTGTGCACGCATCTCTGTGCGAAGGACTCCTTCCTGCTGTCCCCACTCTCCTCATTTGTCCCCACAGGCATTACCCAGTTTTGCAATGATGTGAAAGAAATGCTGGGCTTCACCCCGGGCTGGTACTGGCGAGTGTGCTGGGTGGCAATCAGTCCCATCTTCCTGTTGGTGAGTTTTCTTCGTATCTGTTTGGGTTTTTTTTTTCTCTTTTTTTTTCTTCCCCTGTACGACAAAATTACCATTGAACAACGTGGTTCCTTAGACATCTAAAAGCTTAATTACAGAATTCTCTTAGGAAGCTCTTTAGTAACAATTCTTGTTAAAACAAAAATGCTTAATTAGTGAAAAATCCAACACAGTGCTGCAAGGTCTGGTTACTAAATCACAATTTTAAGGGCGTTGGTAGACCAGCTAGATAAACAAGCCTGGGTTTGGAATAACTCCTTCCCCCCTCATGGGCAAAGATTACTTTGTTTTGTTGTTTTACGTTTGCCATAGAAAATAAAAGATGGTGATGAAACAGTGCCTGGGAGGAAACCCAAGATAAGTAAACACAGGGCCCCAGTATCTGCTGACTGACAACTTCAGAGTATCCCACGTAGCATCTGCAGCAGTTAATTGCAACCATCATAAATCTATAATTTGAGATTGGAAATCCTGACTCCATGTTTGACTTAGCAGTACTATTAATAATGTTGTAACATCAAGTGTTCATTTCCTGATCCCAAATGGGTTTGTGCTATCTTTGATAGTTGCCGGGAGCAGAGCAGGTCAACATGGAGTTTATGAGCACTGAATGCAGACTGAAGACCTGCAGAGTGAATTCTAAACTCTGCTGTAATGATCAATGCGTCTCTAACAGATTTTTATTTTATTACCCACAGAAAAAGAAGGAAAAAAAGGTTATAAATGAAAGCACCAGAATGCCAGAAATGATTTTTAAACTACTGTCCTCTTTGTGAGCCTGAACCAGTAAAATAAAGCAGACAGCTCTGGTGCTGTGGTTACTAGGCAGAGCTATTTGTGTTCTCTGCAGAAGCTAAACTAAAGTAAGGAAAGCCCAGAAGGTACTATGCTATTTTGCTATGGAAATTTCAGTGGTACTCCCGCTCTTCTGATGCTAATCTGGAAAAAAACACAGTTCAGAGATCCTTCTGAGAGCAGTCACCAACATTACTCATGTGGCATTCAGCTGCAAAGCATTTCTTGTTTCACGAGAATCTCACAGTCATGAAGGGAAAGCAGAATAAAGAAAATGAATCAAATTCTGAGTAAGAGTTAATTATATGATGTTTTCCTCCTGGGAGTGCATGGGATGGGGAAGACTTAACAGCAGAACTGAAAAGCAGGCATGCTTTGCACAAACTTTGCACAGCACTGCAGTGCTGTGCCCTCATTGAAGATTAGCAACCCCGGAGTTACTCAGAAGTGCTTCATTCCAAGAATATTCCTTAGGGACCCAGACCCTTAGGGAAGTTGCTCACTGATAAAAAGGACACAAATACAACCAGTGTAGCTGGCACACCGTAAAATGCGTGGAAGATGTAATGTTTGTCTAACCTTAAAAACCCACTCATTTGTTTTGATTGTATGTAAAAATAAAAGCCACGCTCAGATTATAGGGCAAGGAAATGCTCAGCAGATATGAATAAGTGATAAACGGTAGTGAAGCATTTCTTAATGCATCATTTGGAAAGAGTCAGAAGTAGGAAAGAAATCATACAGCAGGAACAAACTGGGAATCATTAAGATGTGTCCTAGAGAAAAAAATTCCTTCTCCTCCCACATCATTTCTTAATTGCTATAGCACAGATTACTTTTCCCCCCTACTTGTTTCAGAGTGCACAAGTGCAATAGTTGTAGAACCCAAATGAATGAGAAAACACAATGCTGTGTTCAAAGCTGGAATGTCACACCATGCTTCTCAGCTTTCCGTTACTGCTTGGGTTATACCCTCAAGTTCCTGAGCAATTCTAAATTTCCTTAAGTCTTGATATCTATAAGCTTTTCGTTTAATCTACATTAATGTCATCTGAGATTTTTTCAGGAGCAATACACATTTCATCCTTCTCAAGCCCTGCTCTGGTTTTTTGTTGTTTGGTTGTGTTTTTTTTTTAAGTTTAATTCTATGCTGGCACAGGGAGTTCCCTGAAGGAACAGCGTGTGCTATCAAAACATGCTGAAACTTTTCTTGTTTCCTTTCCAGTTTGTCACTTGCAGCTTTCTGTCCAACCCTCCTGAGCTACGGCTTTTCGATTACAACTATCCCTACTGGACCACAGTAGTGGGCTACTGCATAGGAACCTCTTCCATCATCTGCATCCCGATCTACATGGTTTATCGGTTGATCATCACTCCCGGAACATTTAAGGAGGTATCCAGTAGGCTCTGCTGTGTCCATTAGGAAGGAAGTGATTTCTATAAGTACTGTGTGTCATTTTTTCTAAGATTTGATGCCCCAGGCTGTTTGCTAACAGCTAATTGTCTTTCACCCATTTGGAGTGATTTACAAATCTCCCAGGTCTCGCTGAGGGGCTGAGATACATTCACATCCACTTACTGAATCGAGTGTTTCTTTTTATGCTCTGCTGAACTGGAAGCTTTCCCTAGAAATCACACATGCGAGCCAGTGACAGATTGGGTCCCTTGGGTGTGCTTACAAGAACAAGTTTCTTTTTCTGTCCCACACTTAATAAGGGTTCTCTGCCATAAATCCATGGCAGCCTGTGATGCCATTTTTGGTATTTCTTGTAAGTTCTTCTAAATACCAGTTCTGAGAGAATGTGTCCAACAAACTCAGAGCGCTCAAGTCAAGTCCTGAAGCATGAGTATGACAGCTGTCAACCTTGGAATCAGATTGGATCTACTACAGAGCATTAATAAATAAGCGTGCACTTCCACAGCACCACTGTGCAAAGGTAACATCACCCTGCAACATTTCTGCCTTTTAGCTGTAAGAAGTAGTAAGAAGTGTAACTCAAACCAGTTGTGTTTTTATTGCAACCATTTGGAAAGGGTTTTGAAACGTTATTTATTAGCTCTAAATGAATGAACTTCTAATACTGATCTCTTTCCAACAGCGTATTCTGAAAAGCATTACTCCAGAAACAGCCACAGAAATTCCTTTTGGAGACATCCGCATGAACGCAGTGTAAGCTAACCTGCTTTGTGGGGAGAGAGGGGAAGCACAGAAAAGAACTTTCCACCCAAGGAATTATGCTTCCAGCTGAGATAACAACGGGGTGAGTTTTCTGTGGAGGTTCTGACACTGACAACGGACATTTGGAAACATGATGCCTCCAACACATCTATCCAAGCAATTCAATGAAACCTGCCATGCACTTCTAACCAGACTGACCTGGGAACCAACTCATTCTGGAAACACGAGGATGTCTGTGTGTGTGAAGATGGCACAACAGTGGGGCTGTTGCAGAAGCCTCTCTAGGATGAGCAGCAGCGGTAGGATTAGGTTTAGAATCTCAAGTCTGTGGCAGTTCTCCTGTATCTTCCTCAGTGTAATCGTTCGTACCGGGCAATGTTGTATTTGCTTCTAAGGTTCTAATTGCTTCAACTACATTGAAAAATACAAAAATATTTCCAATAGCCATATATTACTCAAGTAACACAGGGTTTTATAAACTAATCAGTAAGTTCTCCAACTCCTGGGTTTGTAGTGGAGTCGTCAGAGGAAGAGGCAGCAATCTCCAGCAGCACTATACGCAGCTCTGCACAAATCAGCATGCACATTTGGTAACGTTATCCTCCTCATTTCATTTGTAGATCGTATGTTTCTGTTGTTTCTTGTTTAAGGCTACAAAACCAGTTTTTGTAATGTGGGCTTCGTAGTCAAGCAACAAAAAGGTTCACAGGTCATCTGACAAGCACTGAAGCTGCTAGCACAGCTAAGCTACATGTTCACAAAATCCTTGTACTCGCAGACCGTGCTTTTATACCCAAGGAAACTATATACCAATAATGAATTACTTTGAGCTCAGATGTCAAAAAGTGGACTCTCACAGATCTGCTTTTCTTTGTTTATTTTTTAAATTTCAGTTCCTCAGCTAAGATTGGCTGGAGCCTGTGGCTTTCTCTATTGTTTCCTGGTACAGACCTCAAGTTTAGAGCAACCCTTTTGGCTGGCTGACAGAAGTACGTTTACACAAACCTACTGCCAAGACTTACTAGCTCCTACTCTTATGTGAATACATTTGGTTTTCACCCTGAAGAATAACAGTAGGGTTTTTTCTTTAACAAGCAGTTGAGTTCATCAGGAGATTCTGATCAGAACTGATTGCATTAGATTTTGAAGCACTGATGACATACAAACTAACTAACTTTCATGTATGTACTAACCTTGCCATATTATATCTGTACATATGCCCCCAGCAGTTTACAGCTGCTCTATAAACTGACCATCACTGCCAAATCAGCTGGAGGACAGCAGTTTTGCTGCAGTTACATGGGAATTTAGATAAACCTGAACAGTCATAGTCTATGTGAAGACACTGCATTTTCACTCTACCATGTAGGTTATAAAAGTCTAAGAAAAGTAGAATAGAACATAAGAGCCTCTGCTGCATTTCATGCTTTACTTACAAATTAATGACACGATACATGCACACGTAGCAGCAGGCACTGAGAAACCTACTGAGAGTTTACATCAGTACAAAGCATGTAAGAAAGCAGGGGAGGTGATTCTATGATTGCCTTCTGAAAGCAGTCACCTCACTTCCACCACTGCTACTGACCCGAGTTCCCTTATCTTTAGCACTCAATCCCAACAAGGAAATAACCCTAAGGAACAAGGGCTGTTCTGTGCAAATTACAAACAAAGGCCTCCTGCACTATTTTTTAAGAGGGAGTCTGTTCTTGCACTGCCACCAGAAAAACAAAACAAATTTGTCTTACTGGATGCTTACTCATACAGAATAGTTTTGAAGGTTAGCCCTGCAGGCCCTCTGAAAACTACTTCCAAAATGTCTTCGTGGTGAGGAAAAGTTCATCTAGATATGCACTACGATTTCAAATTGCCAATCAGAGAAAATTACTGATTGTTTTTAATGAACTTTCCTGTTATGAGTACATTCCTTGGAAAAAAAAAAAAAAAATACACATAAAACATCAATTAAAAATGAACAACGTCTGTATTCAGTATCAAGTGTGGGAAATAAAGGAGGAAATACCACACACCTCTGTTCTTCAGACTGCTGCCCATCTATTGTGAGGTACCTTTCTCCCTCCATGCTTGTTTTAAGCAGATCTTTCTCACGGACCAATTTTTGGCCAGTTGATGCTGTTTCCTACTAGGCTCATCAAATAAATAATCTTACAGTTCCAATTTTTAGCAGTTTTTGCACATCCACTTGCAAAAGTCTCTTCAAACAGACATTCTGCTGCCTTTAATTAAGAGCAGTGACAGTACAGCAGAATTAGTTGCATTAAACATCAGCACTGTCTGCATCAAAGCTAAAGTTTCTCCTTGAGCTCTTGCAAACAAACTGAAGCTGGGACTGTTACTCCTAATGGAATAATTTGCAGAGTAATTAATAACTGCTAAAACAACTGCTTCTTAGTGTGCAATACTTCTGACATGGTCTTCCTTTGGAACAGCATTTTAAATGGCAAAAGAGGCATCTGTAGTTTGTATTGAGACACTACATACAGTGCCACACACGCTGCCTTTCTGGGAGGTGGTAGCACAGAATTCTCATGAGCTGCCCAAGAAATGCCATGTTTTTCTAGTGGAAGCCAAAAAAGCCCCAGGTTCCCTCAGTCTGAATTTCTCAGCTGAAAAATCCAGACAAACACACCCTGACTACAGGTGTACTGTAGGAGATGAAAGTTACTGAAATCACCTGCAGACAGACAGAAAAAGCAATGCAGATAGCAAAGGCACAGGACAGAAAGCACTGTCAGAGATAGGCAGCCCTGAAGATCAGCAGGGACATCACATCTCCATCCTCTTTTCACCAGGACAGTCCAGCGCAGGGTCTGTATGGGAACCGAGGGTAAGGAAGCCCTCAAGTAAACTAACAAGTTCTCCCTTCCCAAGTAGCACAAAGATAAAACCATCTGTGTTTTCATTCCAATTAAGGTGAATTAGCAATGATTCAGTTCCGGTTTATTTTTGGATGCATATTGGTTTCAGCTTTTCTATGTCTTTTTCTTATGAAAGTTCATTTCATGCTATCTCTGATAACTTTGTTTGTCTGAAACACAATTAATTAGATACCAAATGGGCTGCACTGCAATTCCAAGTGTTAGAGGCAAGGAAATCCCTTCTCCTCAGCTCACATTCCACTTATCTGCCACACCAGTACACCCCACTCTATGAGGAACACTGAAAAAGGAGTTAATGAAATTGCTAATGGAGGAACGCGTTCCTTTCAAGCAGGAATTAAACTGGAGTTTTAGCTGTACAGAATTAGGCATTCCCTCCAACTTTTACATGGATGCATCTGTATTAATTTATGCAGCTGTTTAGTTACAAGTGTTGCAAGCTGATTGTAAGTTATCAGTATGTGCCTTGTACTGTAAACTGTCATTGTAATAAATTTAATAATCATAATCCATCTGTAGATGTCTCTTGTGCCTCTCTCTTATGGGGAGTTTCACGCTGGCCTGCAATAGGTCTCTTTTCATTAGAGCAAAGATAACAATTCCAGGACGAGCAGTCCAATTTACTACATCAGCATGGCCTCTGACAAAAAGCAGAGTATTTTGTTTGCTCTCTGAACCCCATCTACTGTGAAATGCTCCGCTTTCATTCTATTCCAACAGCAGAACCAACATGACATTTGTTTAGACAGAGTATCAAAAATCATCTACACTCAGACTAAGAGCCTAGCTACCCGACTACAGCAAGTGTAAAGCTTGTTCCACTTCAGGTCTTTAACTGCATTTAAAGTTTGCACTGACATTTTAACTCAGATCACCAAGTTTGCTGAACAAAATATTAGAGAAAAGACCAGAGTTGACTGATGATGACAGCGCACACAGAACATCTCAGAAACTCAAACTCTGTCTACACTTTGACTCTGAGATCAAGAAAATAAAGACTGTCTCTGTTCTCACTACTGAACACCTGCTGACAGGAAAGATGGTTTTGAAGAGAAACAGAAAAAGGAAATCAAACACTGTATTTCTTTTCCTGTATCACAAAGAAAGGGTAGAAGATCAGAAAAAAAATCCAATTGGTTCTATTCTGAGAAATATACTCTATGACGTGTCAAAAAGGAGCCCAGGAGTTTTGGCAGCATTTACCAAAACTATGCTACAAAAGTACAAATGACTCAGCTGTTCTTCCTACTACAAACTGCTGTAGTGAAGTGAATCACACCATGTGCTTTCCTAACACATTTCAAGTCTCCCAAAAAGCAGGAAATGACCAACTTACAAGATCTGTGCTATGAAAATCATATTTGTGAAAGCACCACAGAAGTTTTTAGAAGAATTACTACGTCAGAAGTTTATTGGAAAATAAAATAAGTTGAAGTGATCTGGAGGAGAAAAAAAAGACACCAGTCCAACATCTTCAAATACTGCACAGGAACAGGAGCAGCCACAGATGCAAAAATGAAGAAGAGCTGCTTACCTCTGGAAGGCCTCAGGTAGGCAGGGATCTCCAACAAGACACCTCACCTCCCCTGCCAGCCCTTACATGAGGTCTGGGAAGGGGTGGATCCTGGCTTTATCCCTTCTGGTCACTCAGGTGAATTGTTTGTACCTGAGCTCCCCTGGGTTGGCCCTGCCCTCCCACAAGCTGCTCAATTACTGGTTCAAGACATGATTTAGCACTGCCACCACACAAATAACAACAGGAAAAAAGAACATTGTGAAAAGCATTAAGAACACAACCTATTAACTGTGACTGTCGTCAGATATCCTACTTACCAAGTTATAGTGCAAAGATAACTTCTTGCTAATGGATGGACAGATGGACATACCTAAAATACTACCTCCAGAACAAGCAGACATGAATGCAATACATGAGAAAAGACCTTATTTCACACACACAAAAAAGATGACATTATTACCTATATAACAGCATTCAAAATGACCCACACGTTGGACACAGTATGTACCTTGCACTTTATTTCTGTACATCAGGTTCCTAAAACTAAACCCAAACGTATTTACAAAATCCATATGTCAGTATGCATTAGCTTACAAAACACCACGTTACATACAGGGATTGTTTTCCAGGCTGTTCCGTTGCCATTTTCCCCTCTTTTACAGGTGTTTATGATTTCTGAGAGCTTTGCTGGGCGCTGATAACTCTTGGTAAGGCCTGAGACTCTCAAAGCATTAAGAGCTTAGGAATTCATTCTGATCCAACTGCAGAGGATAGGAGCTGCCTGGGGGAGCATTCTCACCTGAGCTGTTCAATATTCCTATAACTCCCCAGAATCTTCAGATGAAAAATACTGAAGATAAAGCTGGACTGATTTAGACAAAATTTAATACTTTGACTGCACAAACTGATGGAGGGTGTGCATCAAGTGATCAATTAATCCATTTCAAAAGATGTTCTACTATAGCACATAAAATGTATTTTATGAAACCTAAAAATAAATAGGAAGCTCTTCTGTACAAATGTCCATGAAGCAGTGGATTTTCCTCTTGGTTGAGAATCCAAGAGTTTTTGTCCACTACAGTGACATTAATCTTCTTCTTTCTCAATGTAAGATTTAGCACCAACACGTGCCATCTGCCTTGCCAAGTACCGGTCCCTTGCTGACATGACAGTCTCTTCATTGCTCCGTTTGGCAAATTTGCTCATGCTCTCAGCTGGTTTTTGTGTCTGTTCTTTCTCCTCTTTCTCCCCTTCTCCATCCTTACGTTTCTGCCCAGACAAATTCCCAGAGCTGGAGCTTTTCTTCTCATCCACCTCTCTCTCTCTTCCCTTTCTCTCCTTTTCCAGATCAGTGTCATCATTTTCTAAAGCTGCAGGACTGCTTTCCCTCCTGTCCCTGTATTTTTCATCACTACTAGCTTTCTCTCTCCTCTCCTTTGAACGATCTTCCTTCTCTCTGCATTTCTCCCCTCTTTCCTTCTCTCTGTCACTGGATCTATCTTTACCAGTTCTTATTCTTTCTTTTTCTCGTTCCTTTTCTGAACACTTCTCCTCTCTCTCCTTTGCCTTCCTCCATTCTCTACCATGCCCCTCCCTCTCTTTTCTTTCCTTCTCCCTTTGTTTATCATCTTGCTCTTCCCTTCTCCTGTAATAGTCTTTACCAGTGTGATCCCCATATCTGTGTCGCTCTTCCTTTTCCTTCTGATGATCCTTTTCATGGGTCCTACTTCTCTGATAGTCTTTTCCCCTGTATTGTTCATCACAGCCCTTTCTGCTTGGTCTGCCCTCTCCCTTCTTTGTGACATGGTTTGTCTGGTCTTTTGTGCGCAGCTCTTCCTCCGCACTGGACGAACTCGGTGACCTGGAATGCCTCTGGCTCTTGTGACGTTTAGTCTCCTCCTCGCTGCTCTCAGAGGAGGCTCTCCTTTTCTTCTTTTTCAAACTCACTTTAACAGATTTATGTCTCTTCTCATCATTGCTATCACTTTCTAAGTCAGTATCAGCATCTGGATTATCTTCTTCTTTAGCAGAAGGTTTGAGCCTTTGTCTTTCATATGGGCCTTTGCTCCTTTGGCTGGATTCATCATAACAACTGTCAGATTTATCTTCCTTTATCCTACATTTTTTATGTTAAAAAAGAAGAGAAAAAAAAAACATTACACAGCCAGAAATCTCAGACTTCTCTATAGGTTGACTTCTGATCAGGACTTCAACAGGACTGTAAACAAAAGATGCAGCTGAAAAAGTCTACAGCAGCAAATCTATTTGGTGCTCAGGTTCCAGGAATCTAGCATAAACCATTTCTATTAAAGATCTGCATCTAGTTCATTGGCGAATGCAAGTTGATGGATTTATCTAAAAGAGTGAGTAAGGTTAATATCTGCAGTCTCTATCTAAGGAACAGAACAGAGATTTGCATTCTTGTTTGAGCTTTCTGGCAAGCGACACATTTTTTCCTCTGTTTTTTCCCCTATTCTTATCAGATAGTCAGTCAGAGGAGAAGCAGGTTGGATGTTTCAATGATAGAGGCAGGAACATAGCTTCCGTAAGTAGATTTTTAATCCAGTAGTTCTGAAGATGTCATTCTTGCAGCTTAACAAAAATCAGTTCCTTTTAGCAGCTCATAGATTTGTACACAAAAAAGATGATCCATGAAGGACAAATTTTGGCACTAGGCAGAACAGGTTATGCTCAGTCACACTTTCCTGACTGGTAAGGAAATACATGTTCCATTACACACAAGCTCTCCTAACCAGCTACAACAATCTGTGGTAAATTCTGATGGATCAGCACACCACCTATTATTTCCAATGTGTGGCACATCCTTATAGCAAACAACCTACAATTCCTTTATTTCACACAGCCAAGCAACTTAACTGTGAGCACATTCTTCATGTAAGGACTTTCTTTCTAACCCACTCTCAGATTCAGTACAGCTTTTATAAAAGCTGCATTTTCTTTGTGATAGCAAACACTTACTCAGTGAGACTGAGGTCTGCAGACCATCCCAAATGAATTTTAACCTGAATTAACTGTTACAAATGGTCATTTGTTGCATATAATGAACACATATCCCCTTCAACATATTCATCTACAGGACAGGATTTCACCATCTCAGCTACATAAATAAATCAGCCTCATCTCATTACTTTGCCTTGGACTGTGTATATATTAAGATCTTAAAATTCTCCATCTGAACATTCACAGTTTATTTGATTCATTTCCTTTTACCACAGCATTAGCACTGAATTTGTTTATTTTTCATGAACCTGCAAATGTGGAATGAGTATAAAGTCATTGTTCTGTGTTTTTTCCAGA
The DNA here is from genome assembly GCF_019232065.1 of Centrocercus urophasianus. Lineage (NCBI taxonomy): Eukaryota > Metazoa > Chordata > Aves > Galliformes > Phasianidae > Centrocercus > Centrocercus urophasianus. Next base: position 3,713,264 of record NW_024884900.1, read on the forward strand.
TGTTAATACCAAAGTCATTTCTCTTTGACTTGCTTCTCTGCCCATTATGTTACCTTTCGCCTTCCTCGTGATCCAACACATGCAATTTAATGCAGATTGCAAAATATTATGCAAACCAAAGTAAATACAGGTAAGAATAACATGAACTATTACAAGCATGACAGTCTGCTGACACTTTTTAACTTGTCCTCCAAGTTTTTTTTTGTCTTATCATCTATACCACTGATGATCACTGGACATTTTCCAAATAACTCAATTAAGCATCTGTACCAACTAATCACCCAACCAGTGTGGTATAGCATTCCCTGTCTAATTCTTGCAGTATTTCCATAAGTCTGGAACCACATCCAAGCAGAAGCTGTTTTATATCTGAAGCCCTTCCGAACCGCATCATACCTGGCTTCACGGAAGCTGCACTTTGGCACCTCTTCTTCCCCTACCCTCTGATTTAAGAGATGTCTGTAGAACCCACTGAGGTCCTTCTGTTTGGTCACATCCAGGTATGCTAAGGGGAAAAAAGCAAGGCTAGATTTACTGTGCTGTAAATACTCACAAGACACAACTCACAACTGGTAAAGACAGCAACAAGAATGCTATCTTCATCCCAAGAGGTTTTTAGCCTGAACTGGAATGAGCTCTGAACAAAGTGATCTGACTTCATTGTAGGCCATGCTTGAAACAGCAGACTGACACAGATGGCCTTCAGAGGTCCACTCCAACCTGAATTATCTTGCTCTAGATGCTGAAAATGCAAGGTTACACCTCAACCAATTCTACCTTGTTTGTTATTCTGCTGTGAATTCTAAGTCCTATTTCAATGACTGTTCAATAGATCCTACATAACATGTGAAGTTAGAGAGTGTGAGCATCACTGTACCCCAGGCTTACAAGTCTTCCTTCAAAAACTGACACTTTCTCAAAAATTAAAACCCCAACACACAAATGGAGGAGCTTCCCGTGTTCCTTCAGTAACCTGTACAAGGCAAAATAACAGATGGGAAGTGGGATCCAATTCAGTATCTGCCATCTGCTCCTCTTTGATATTTAAACCGTACCAAGGCTCACAGAAAGACTGGATGACAGTACTGTCTGTCAATACAAGGTCATACTTCTAGGTGGAATTCTGCTGCTTCACTGTTAGTCTCACCCTCCAGAGCTGCCTCTCTTCTTTCTCTTTCCTCCTCCTCAGCCCTCTCTTGCAGCTTCTTCTTATAGGCTGAAGTCACAAAAGCCTCTTTGTCAGCAAATTCTCCTCCCTCCATTTCACGCTCTTTCTGAATTTTTCTTTCCATTCTTTTTTCTTGTTCCTTCTTCCTAATCTCAGCTGCTTTGAGGATATTGTGGATGTATCTGGGCTAAAAGAGAAAGGAAAAAAAGGTATGATGCTGAGAGATAATTAAGGTGACTAAGAAAACACAATTTGGTACTGCTGGAGATGTTGAAGGGAGTTTCTAACAGAAACTAGTCTAACACATTCTTATGCTGAAAACAATCATATAAACTGTAATTCCCTTTTAGGGAGATTAACAAATACAGAAAAATATGCCATATATCGTAAGCGAGGTGAGAAACTTACAGTCTGCTTCCAGAGAACCACTGGATCAAGGACTCTGAAGTATCTGACTGACTGAACTCTACCACAGTTGCTGCACATTACTACCTTAGGTAACAGCATTTGAGCACAAAACTCGTATGCCCCATTACAGAATCCATTCAGCAAAGCTTAAAAGTTAAGCAGTTAAAGTTACTCCAAGCACAGATAAGACAGAGCTCAGACACAGAGAACACATCTTCCAGCACTGACCTTTTTTTCGTCTCTCCCTGATAACAGCCTGGCACTACTTTCTTTCTTCTTCTGCTGCATCTCATCATAGATACTGTCATATTCATATACTGTAGCATCTTCTGACAAAGCCTTCTGAATTTCCAATTTTGTCTAAATCAAGACAAAATAAAACAAAACACGTGGGGTGGGAGCTGACACAAGAATGAAGCATGAAATTAAAGGCAGTAATTTCCCAATCTGCCACAAGCACAAAGATCCTTTGTTGCACCTCACCTGCTTCATTGCCTGCTTCTTCAATGCCTCTTTCTGAAGACTTTCACCAACGGATGGCTGCAAGAAGAAAAGATTGCAGAAATAAAATTAATCACATTGACACAGCTCACAACTATATCTAAGCAGTTTCTTTCTATTACGGAGTCTCTCACTTCAATACTATTTGTCTGCAAGCAAGAACAACTAGAAATTCATTCACAGGCACACAGTGGATCTGCCTCTTTCCTGGGCAAAGTACTGCAGCACTTCAACACACAGGTCTTGCATAAAAGTGGTGATAGATTTAAGAACACAGTTTTAACAACCAGTTTGCCTTAAAAGCCACAAACAATTCAATGTCATTTCACAAAACAAGCGGTCTCAGTTAAGAAACACCCAGAGATCTGTGGAAACTGTTCTGTCCCAACACCATTCTCCAACCACCACCAAAAAACTCAGGAAGACGACCTGTCCCCCACAGCAGCACAGGTCAGCCTGGTGGTGTGAGGAGCTGGCACATCAGCAGCCAGACTTCTAGCCAAGGCCAGCTACAGCCAATGCTGAAACAAATTCCTAAGGCAGGATGATTGCCCTACACATTCTCATCAACCCTAAACTTCTTTTAGTCGTTGCTAGAATAAAAGTAAAACACAGACCCCCCCCCCCCCCTCAACCAAATGAACCAAACTTGGAGTTATACCCTCCTGCCAATTTATGTATCAAAATCATTTTAATGTTCTCACATATTTATACTGCAGAATACAGAAGGATGAATCTTCTCAGTGATGCTATAATTGTATTTCCAATAGTCTGTGACAGTTCAGTGCTGCTCAGAACACACTTGCACATATTGGCTCAGAGAAGCAGCAGTGCTGAGCAGGCATTCTTACTGACAGCAGAATGAGAACAGCATTCAGAGCAAGAACCAAACACCCGAAAGGATTTGGCAAGACTCTGAGTTGATCAGTATCATTAGTTCTGTATTTTTAACAGCAAGAATGCTGCTGATGGGAGCAGCACGTACTTCAAGCACTCACGTTTAGCTGCTCAGCATTAATATGCTGGAAAACAGCAGTATTAATCCTCCCTAAAAAAAAAACATATCTGCTACTAAAAACGTTTTCTCATCACCACAATTTCTATAAACACATGAACAAACCAACCCTGAGTTTTAGTCAGTTTTGTCTTTCAATTAGTGCTGAACTGGCCCGCACATCTCTTTCCTCAACCTGTAGGCAGTCCTGTTTATTAAGTACATTCACTATAAATGAAAGGGCTTGTTTCCTTGTGTCTGCCATGAAGGTTTGGGGCAGATGGGAGCGTGATGCTCACCAGCTCCAGCCCCTGCTCTCCAATGGTTCTGGGATGCTCACGTTGGCAGCACAGGACAGTACTGAGCCCTAAGGAGTCTCTGCACGCAGACAACAGAAAGCACAGACTCCACTGAAGACAGAACAGACCCTGCAGCTGTATTTACAGAACACCAAAATATCTGGTGACCAGAAACACTGCATAGACTGTTTTCCCTGTCTGCCCACGTGAGATGAACGAGTTGATCTGCAGACACAAAGGCAGCAGTAACAGACAATCTCATTATTGCACACACGCCTGTAAGGAAGCCCACCTGCGATATGTTTGCCTCGAATGGCAGCAAGTTTACAACAAACACCTTCCCTAAAGGTTTATGGCTGACAATTTCCTGTTGTGCCCTGAGCTCTGATAGATGAGAACTTCCTGTTCTTCTGTATTGTTTTTACTTATCAACTGCCCATTTATTAAAGGCCTATAAGCTCAGCGATCTGTCTCACACTCGTACTGCGCTCAAGCTATTCTTCCAAAGCACAAAGCTTATAGTTTTAATATCTGCTGGAAGGAAAAGATACTTTAACCCTCTCCTGTAAAAGCACACATGCAAACAAACAAACTTCAAAACGAGACTCTGAAGTCTACCTGCCCTACAAGGCCAGGGCAGAAAGCTCTGATGGGAACAAAAAGACAACAAATAGAACAAAGGGCCTCGGTCTATGAGCACTCTCACTGTTCTCTCCCATTTCTTAGAGAAAAAAGAACATGAAAAATAAGTCCATATGGCAGTCAATCTCCTTGGCACACACTCCCAGCTTCCAGCAACCCGCAGCAGAAGATTTCCCGCACGGGAGGATGCACCTGGGCCACTGTTGGACACCACGAGCATCCCTTTGTTTGACTCATCCATTTCTGAGCCCATTTATAGCTCTGGCCGCACCGCAGCGTCCCGTGGCGATGGGTTCCACAACTGCATCACACACTGCCTGGACAAAAACAACTTCCTTTTGTTTCCATGAAACCAGTTCATTCCATCATACGTTCTGCTGCTCATATTATGAGAAACAGCAAACCTGCTTTACTTTCTCTGAATCATTTTTGCTTTTCCGTGCTTCCTCCACACTCACTTCTCCACTTTGCTCAGGGATCTCTGCCACAGCCCCTCAGTCTGTTTGCTCTTGTGCTGCATGAACCCCAGTCCTTATCACTACTCAGCACTTTTTTTTTTTTCCAGACATTGCATTTTTGGGCTTTTTTGTAAGCAAGAACAAAAATGGGTTTACAACCCAATGCAGTTTTCTTTTCAGTTCCAGTTTCTTTACGTTTGCTCCAATGCTCCTCCTTTCTTTTGGGGGCTCACTAAAACAAGCCAGCCCCCCACCAGCCAACACTCACAGAACATCCCCACTGCCACCACCATGTCCCCCTGCACTGAGCACCCAATGCAATCTGTGTGCATTTTGGTTTTTATCTACACTGCCATCCTGAAGCAACAGATCAGTTCTGAAGGTTGCTTGGTACGGTGCAGGTGATTCTAGTTCAATAAACAGACATTTTAATGCTGCAAAATGAGTCTCAACTTCCAGAGATACTCCCAACTAAACGGTAAATGAAGAACAGAGCGCAGAGCAGCGCACAGGGGGAAGTGACACACTGCTTCTTGAGACACAACGTGAATAAGGGGGTAATATGAGATACAGCATGTGAACAAGAGGGTGATGTTTGTGGAGAAAATGAACAGACCACAAGCAGCAGCAAACCACAATGAAAGCTCATTTCTCACATCTCCCTTTGCTGATGCATCACCTGCTCTCCACTAAAGGCTCTCCGCAGGATGACCACCTTCCCTCCATATCTAAAGACAGTAACAACCCCTGCTTATGAAGGCAAATAACTCAGAACCAGGGCAGCCAGGAAGAACTGCAACCACCTGCTTCAGTTATCCCATTCAACACTGATCAAAAATATCTCAAGAAGATTTCCATCCAAGATGTTCTGCTTGCTATGAACTAACCCAAGAACACCTTCGTTGCTGGCTAACGCCCACTGATGTACTTTGCCACAGTCACATTTTAAACTCCTGCAGCAAAGGTACAGGCAAAGCCTTAATAAAATACACACATAGCATTAAAAAAAAAAGGAGGCAAAAGTTTGGTATCTCATATATAATCACAGCCCAAGTCAGGTGTGCAGATTTCCCAGCACAAACTTTATTAGAGTTCAGTTAAAAATACATAATCTCCAGACGTTTGAGATGTAGTTCTGAGTGATAAGCCAGCAGACAGGAAATGAAACCCCTCCCAAATGCAGCTCCTTATCTTGAAAGCTCTGAAATTATTATTGAACTAATAAAGTAATTTTGCTTTTTTTAAAAGTGATCCTTTTTTGATAAAGGCAGTTATGAGATTATTACATTTTGCTGAGGATGTACCACACCAATGCACAGGACAACTTTTAAGAGTCTTTATAACAGACTGGTAGCGAATGTCAGCTTTTCTGGCAGAAAAAATACTTGATCTGTTACATATAAGTTAGCTGGCAGCACCATACACTGCTACTGTTACTATTATTGTAATTGTTATCATTCATTATTTTACTCTGAAAATTAAAAGGAGAAAACACAGAAGTGAAAAACAAGTCACCCCCCAGCCAGGAGGATTTCCAGCCCTACCATCTGAGGTATAATGACAACAACCCACCATCTGAAGCTCATTCTTGGGCTCTGGAAAACACAGAGTCCATTCCTGGATGTAGGGAAAGACACCAAATCCCAAACTGCCACAGAAAGGAAAGTACTGCTGCCCCAGAGGGCAGTGCATCCTATCATCCCTATCAGCTGTGCTCAGAGGAAAGCCTCTCCTTACAGCCAAGCTGGCAGCTATGAGCTGAAGCAGAGGAGCACCTCCACACGGTGCTGAGGATGCAGCTAGGTGAGGTGAGAGATGGCATGTCAGACATGTTCACATCCTCTGCACTTCCTACAAGCTGCAGTTTCACATTCGAGGCTGACTGGATATCACTGGGAAGCCCTCAGCCCTCTCATGCACTGTACAAAGGCAGCTGCAACGCCCTCAGCAGCAGCAGATGGGATTCAGCCTCTCCCAGAGGTTGGCAATTGTTAGATTTGGGCTTATTGTCACAAAACATAAGAGCTACCAGTTCATTAAAAAAAACATTTACGATGTTTGGTTACAGGAATTAGCAACTGACAAATATTATTTGATGCTTAATTAGCACTGTTCTTTGCAACTACACAATCAAAACAATGTTTTCTGGGCTTTGGGTAAAAAATAAAGTATAACACGCACGTAATGACATTATGATCAAACTATCACAGACAATTTCTGATTGATACTAGCCAGTAAACTGCAACCTCATCTCCAGAAACAGAGAAAGAAGTTGCAACCTTAGCACTTATCCATATAGAGACAAGTCACCTCCACAGCTCTGAGTTCCTACCCTTTACCCACAGACTACAAAACTACTGCCTTTAAATTCTTCAAAACTTCTGTTTAAGAACAGGGCTATATCTGTAAGCACCCAAACAGCCTAAATGCTGAGCCAGTTCTTGGCTGCACCCCACGCAGCACTCCATCCTGAAGTGTAATTTTTAGAGTGCAGCCCCCTCTACTGGAACAAGCAGAAAGTTTATATTTTCATTCTAACATTTTAAAAGCAAATAAAGACTACATAAAAGAACACTATGAATGTCATGCAGTGGAGTCATACACCTCCGAGCACCAACAAAGCGTGTGGTCACTGAAATCCTGCACACAGTGTTATCTCTTATTAGCAGAACTGAATGCTTCAAGAGCTACGTATCATCCACACCCAAATGATTGTCTCTCAGTACCACAGCCATGAGCAGATGTGCACATTATGGCAGTAAGCAAATCATTTACAGAACACAGTGCAAGTATCAGAAGAAAACTGTTGAACTGACCTCATCATCAGAGTCATCTGCAAACACTGAGAGCTTGTTGGAAGCCAGATTCTTCTGCTGCAATTTCTTGGGCATAATAAGCCCATACCTAGGGAAGAATGCTGAAAATTAACTTTCATGCTATGTACACATAGCAGGTTTCAAAACAGAGCTCTGCTATTTACAACTCTAGAAACAGAAGATGAGCAGCACTACAATGTATAGAGCACAGCTCAGGGCAGTGCTGATGGCAGCACTGCCTGCCAGCTTCTCCCACCGCCACCATCAGCCTTTTTCCACACAAAGTTTAGGGATAAAACTATCCATCTTCCTAAATTAGGCCACAAATACCTTCTTAAACGATTTTTCTTTCTTCCTTCCTCAGGGAAAGAAGAAACAATTTTAACTCCCAAAGGACCGACCCACACCCAATGCTCTGTAGACACACTTTTGGACAGCAACGTGCACTACCAACGTACAGGTGCAGCTGGGGCAATCAGCCAGGCCCTGCATCCAGCTCACATCACATCACAAGGCAAACAATCAGCCAGGCCCTGCATCCAGCTCACGGCCCAGTTCTGAGGTGGGGCAGCCCAGTTCTGAGGTGGCGGTTGGGCCGCACCGGGAGCACGGCGGTTTCTGTGCGAATCCTGAAGGGATTCTGCTTCGTTGGAGTTAAAAAGTCCCCTCAGCGCCGTCGCAGCCGCCCCCCGCCCCTTCCCACGTATAATTTTTGTGTTTTTTTTTACTTTATAACGAATACAGTTTTACGAGTTTTACGTTCAGGCCAACGCAGCGAGGCCGCTGCCCGCCAACAAACGCCGATTGGGACGACCGTGCGCTCCGGTAGCGCCAGCCCCGGCCGGAGGTGGGGCGGGACCCGGCTCGTGCCCATCCTCGGCGGCGACCCCATGGCGCCCCTCGGTTACCGCCACCCCGCCGCGGCGCGCACTCACTGCTTGCTTAGAGCCGCCATCTTGTCCCGGCAGCCGCTGGGCACAGCCGCCTGCTGCTCCGCGGCCGCAGATTCCTCCTGTCTCTGCTGCTTTCCACTTCCTTCTCTCTGGGCGCTCCCGCCGCGCCGATCTCGTTTTTTGCTCCAGAAGGGTCGCGGAGAGCGAGTGGGAAGGCACAGAGCTAGGAGATGACTTTTGTAACAGCGGAATGGCGAGTGGCGAAAATGCCGCTGCGGATAGGCAGCGATCTGCAGCGCGCGCGTTCCCGCGCCCCTCCCCCACCCGCCGGCGGGTGCTGCGGGACAAGCGTTTTCGTCCGCAGACGTGGAGGCGCCGGTCTGAAAGGAGAAAGAAGGATTTAATTTCCCACAGATTTATTAAAAGAAGCCGTTCTGCCAAAAGGAGTGTTGCACAGATGCAGCCTTGCTGCAGGCTGAAGTTGGGGGCTGTATGAAAACAGCGGGGCTGTGCTGCAGCGCGCCTATAACTGCTAACAGTGCTGATTAACAGCCGTCAATTAGAGCTGCTTCTAAAATGTAACTGAAAGAGGGGGAATCCCCAGCTTCTGTGCTGCATGGCTTATGAGTGCTGCTGCCATCAAGTGTTCCCAGCCTCTCTTACTGGAACTTCAATAATAAAGCCTCAAGCAGCCTTTTTAAGGTTTAGCAGATAGATTCATACTCGCAAAAGTATTTCCTTGCAATGTTTTTACTGCCCTTAATGGCACCTAACTGTCTTGACGAGTGCTGAGTTGCAGTGCATAACTAATAAAAGCAAACAATTAATGAAGCAGTGTTTCATTACAGTGCTCCTTATCAGGAGCTGGGTTAGGTGAGCAGCTGGTGGTCTTAACAGGAGGCGTTGCTGTGGGCAGTGCTACAGGATGGGGCCGCGTTGCTCCGTGTGTTCTCTGTCAGCTGGACCAGGCACAGGCAGGTGTGCACCCAGCACTCCAGGAGCCGGGCTGCTATGGAACCCTGCGGCCAAACTGCTGCCTGAGGCGCCCCTGCAACAGAGAAGAGCTGTCACTGCAAAAGGCTAGCTTGAAACCATGGAGTCATACCTCTAAACATCTCCCTGGGAGTGGGGTGTAGGTTATGTGCTTCCATATTCCAGGACATGTCTATAGAACATAGGGGTATTGTCCAACACACAACGTGTGTGAACACTGATGTTCATTTAGCAGGAATTCATAGCATCGCAGAACCATTTGGGTTGGAAAAGACCTCTCAAATCCCCACGTGCAACCCCAGCCCACAGTGCTCACTGACTACAGCCCTCAGTGCCACATCTCCATGGCTCTGGGATGCCTCCAGGCTCAGGGACCCTTCTTCACACTGTCCTGTCCCTCAGCTGTTCCCCATCAGACTTGTGCTCCAGACCCTTCCCTTGTGAGTCGTACTGATTTCAAACCACTGATCTCACACTGTTGTCCCACAAATAAGTTCCAATAATTTGCCAAAGTGTTTTGTGTGCCTTTCCAGTTAAGCCTAGGAGGACTGGATGCTTGAGGCCTGCTTCATTCTCTCCAGAATTAGTCTAATATACATGGGAACACATACAAAGGAGCTATGACTGCTCACTGCTCAGCAGTAGGAAGGTCACTGTAAATGAGTATCCCCAGCTGAATTAGTAAGTCTGTCCACACTTAATTTTAATGAGCCTCTCATTCTGTCATTAAATCGATAAGGGAGAGATGTCAACAAGAACACCACTTGCTTCTCCTGCAGAGAGACTGAAAATACTAGTAGCCTCTTGAGTACTCTGGCACCAAAAAAAGCTCATATTCATTAAATGAGGGAAAGACAGATGGAAACCTAACCTCCTGTTTATGGCCAATGAGTGTATGGAGTACCTGGCAGATGGTGTTTATGAGCAGGAGGGCTCCCACTGTGCTCCCACACCCATGATTTGTTTGGAGCTGGGTCATTGCCTAGTGCACAGCAGGTCTGATGTACACAGAACAGATTATTTGCCCAAAAAAACTCATAATTGTTAGCATGTTACCTACAGGTTTACAATGAGATCACCCGTTCTGCTAGATCTCAAAGCTGATCTGCTCCCCTTCCCTCAAGGCAGTGAGTTTTGATAATAAATATAACAAATTGACTTTTATTGACAAAGTCTGCAGATATTTAGGACCCCTTATCTATTGTTTAATCTATCGGGAAATCAAAATTAGTTTTGGAAGTGAGGACTTGAAAGTGCTCAGCTGAATGTCACTACTGAGAGTGTTTCATTGCTGAGCTGTGCCTGATCATCTCACAGTTACTGTATGGTATTTACCATTGATACAGTTCTGCACCAGCTCTGCTTGAACGTGCACAGATGCAGCAGTGGGATCAAAGCAATACATCTCTTGAATTAAATTGTCATCAAGTTGCTGCAATGAAGAGAACAAAGAAGGTCGGATGGTGAAAACCTTAAGAGAGAGTTGCAGAATTAAAGCTGGCTAAGGTTGGCCTGTAGGAAACTTGCAGGCAGCACTTCTGGAAATGATAAGTCAGAAAGTGGGAGATTGAAAGGAAGAAATAAACGTCTCACCAGTATGCACTGATTCCAGTTCTCAGTCTTCTCTGTGCCCTCCCACTCTGGATGTAAAAGCAACAGCACAGCCTTCATTATGTTATGTACCAGAGCTGGTGGGTCTTCATTGCTCCTGATTTCAGCAAAGCTCTCGGCATTCAGTTTGTGGATACACTCACGCAGGTCCTGCAGCATGAAGCGGTGGAAGACAATCCCTGCATGCCTCACATTCCTGTGTTCTGCCTCTGGAATCACAAGCAAACCTTTCAAGAAGTTGCTTAGAAACATTCACTGCTCAAGACTTACATTACTGGCTGAACAGCTGTGCCTCTTTGCCATTAACTCATTTTCTCCTTAACAAAGAGCTTGATCCATTTACAACCCAAGTGTGCTATGAAACATTTCAGAAGGTTATGTGTTCTAGGAGGCAAAGCTTTCTGTAATGTGTGATGTATTGAGACTGCTGAGTGCCTTAAGGGGATTAGACAGGTGCCATAAATGTTACAGAGCAGTCCTGAGAGCACAGAGGGCCCAGGCACACAGGTAGTTGTGACATTGATCCTTTCCATCTCAGCCGGGGCACTGAGCAGAAGATGTTAGATTCCTGAATGCAGCACATTGCTTCACGCCTTTGATTTCAGTGGAAATCCCGTGAACCAAAGCCAAAATCTAAACATGCTGCTTAAGGGTACTGTGCTCAGCCCTTGGGCTTGCTCAGGAGCAGTACCTGGACCAAAGGCCTTTGGTGTCATTTGTACTTGCACAAATACTTCCGAAGTGGTTTTACTGCGATTCCTGCTTTTACCCCTAACGATCTCTCCTGGCTCTGTGAGCACAATACCCAGTACACAGCTTGCTTTGGCTTCCTCTGAAGGCATCTTCAGCAGTTCTGAACAGGCAGCTTGGGCCATCTTCAGCATTCTCTGCAGGTCCTTATGTTCGTGGGGAGGTAATGTCTGCTGGGGTCCAATGCTGATATCAAATAACCCCAGAGCTCGTCCCGACAGGTCCCGGAGAGGCACTGCTATGTGCTGTTCTCCACAGACAGAACTGCAAACAACCTCTGAGCAGTCTCTGCACTTAAACAGGTAATCTCTGAAATGAGAGTAAAGAGAGGAGTAAGTCCACAGCTTTACCACTCCAGTCCCTCTGGGCACTTTAGCATGTTGCAGTTACAGGTCATTCATCTCTTGCTGTTAAAACAAAGGTATTATCTTACAATTATTGTTTAATTCCTTTAACTGAAACATGAACATTTTTAAGTCTCATTAAAGCCATATAGAGAATGGAGAAAATTACATTTTTGAATACAATATTGCTGAAAGTTGCAGTTGTTGAAAACCACAACAATTCAACAAAGCTAAAAATAGGTTGTATTCTCACTTTAAAATCAACTTCTTGTTTGATATGCTTAAGACAAGTCTGTGAGGATCCTGGCAGCTGAAGGAAACAGATAATGACAGGAAATGAGACAAATATGGCCAGGAAAAAAAAAGGCAGATTACTGTAAATAGTGAAATCCTTCACTATAGGCTCTGATCCTGCAAACCTTCCACAACAGATGCAGAGCTTGCTCGGCAGCTCATCCAGTAAGCATTAAGATGGAAGCTAATTTTCTGCAGGCCTAAAATCAAATAGAAAATGCACCTTGTGCTTTCATCATTCAGCATCACATAGATCCACACCTGGAGCCTCAGCAGTGAGACAAGTGTGGGCAGGCACTGCAGCAGGGCTGCGTTACAGCCGGCCTCATGCTGTGTGCATTGTGCAGGCTGGGATCTGGGACCTGGGGTGTCTGGTAACTGACTGCAAGTGCTGGAGCCCACCTGAAAAGGTTCTCTTTTCTGAGGAGGAGGATGGGAGAGGACTGGATTTCCTTTTGTCCTGTACTGTCTGTAGCAATCATTCTGCGCAGAGCATAGTCGCACGTCTGTCAGACAGGAGAGGGATGGTTAGCTGCACGCAGGAGAGGAACAGCCATTGTGAAGCTTGGAGAGGGCAGAAAGTGTTTGTGTGTGTGTGTGTTAAAATTCCCACGTACATCTGAGTGCCATGAGATGGTTTTAGACATCTCCCAGCAATGCCTAGTTTTATTACCAGGCAGTGTTTTTATTCCCCTTCTTGCTCAGGGTGCATGAAGAATGTGCCTGGACCTTCCCTCAGCCAAACCATCTAATGCGTCCCCAGGCTCCACACCGAGGAACACCCACAGGCTAAGGAAGAGGTTTCCCTTCTTTTTCACATCGTGTTACAGTCCTCATTTCTCATGGCACGCTTCTGTCAGCATGCCTTGACACATGACCTGCCTATCGGGCAGTTAACGAGGGACAGGGCAGAGCCTGGAATGACAACAAAAAGCTTCCAACAAAAACAACGCTTATCAGAGGAAGCAGATGAATTATGGCTTCAGCAGATGTCATACAGGCATTGTGGTGACATGGGATCATTCCTTACTATTACACGCACTTTTCATCTCCTTAATTTACTTGTATGTGAAGTGACAAGCTTCCCAGGGCTCGAGTGCCTGCTGAACCACTGGGATATGATCTGCTCATAGGTGGGCTGCCTCTACAAGCTGCCTAAGTGGGAGCAGCCCTTCCTGCACTGCACTTAGGTCTTGGTTCAGATAGAAGCCTTTGGACATTTCTTTTTTTCCATGCCTTAATTTTCACATGCACAGGGCCTCCACTGAAGGGCATCTCCCTTTGTGGAGGTCTCAAATAGCAAAGCTTTAGCAGGGGTTAACGTATGGATGGATGATGCAGGGATGGATGGATAGAAGGATGCATTGAGTAGGTGTGGGGTTTTACTCTGAAATAGAAGAATATTCTCTTGTGCCATGGAGAAAGGAGCTATGCTAGCAGCACTGTTTTACACGAGAGGATGAAAATAAGGAAGAGCACCCTCCTTTACAGAGGGAGCCTTCCCTTTCTACCTCTATAGCTTTTGATACTCAGGCAGGCACAAGTATCTCAGGCAGGCTTCAGTTTGACAACAAAAGCACTGGGAAATCACAGACAGCTAGAAATGAAGTATCTCCCCAGCCTAAGTAGGCCTGTCAGCCCTCTGTACCTTTAATCAGCATAACCTTCCTCATCAGTAACCTGCACACCTGATCATTGCCAGGCTCCACCAGGTACATGCTGACAGCGTGGATGCTGGGCACTCTGTGATACAACCAGTCCAGAGCAGTGAGGGCCATTTGCAGAACACTTCCTAGTGCACACACATGCTGGTAGGCTTTGCTGAATGCATGAGAAACTCCCTGTGAAAGCAGAACACTCCAAATGAGCCAGGCAGTTCTACGTGAGTTAGGAAAGGAAACAATTAGGATCATCCAACAACATGAAGCCAAGCGGTTGTAATAATCACTTTAACGGCAGCTTGCAAAGGTGAAAAGTAACTGCGAAATGTGTGTTATTAAAGCAGGCCCTGAGATTCCATGGCAGCCAGGTCACAGCCAAGCACTGTGATTGCTCTCTGTGGTGATGCACAGCCAAACCCGCTGATAACGTTGGTTTGCTGCGCTCCCTGCTGCCCGCATGATGCATCCACAGCCAGGCAGATTCCAAAGAGCAACACTGCATCACAAGGAAACCCAGCCTGCTGGTGCTTGTGATTGATCTACCGTGTTGGGTTTTTGGGCCACCTTGTAGAAACGAACACAGATCTGAGAGTCAGTGCTTCGGTAAATAAAGCTGCTCTCTGGGCTTTGCACAAGTAACTTAATAGTCAGGTCTGCAGGAGAAGCTTAAATAAATGACTGATTAGATGGTATCTGATCATCAATTACAAAGAAGATGTCAATCAGCACGATAGTGGTAAAGTGTTCTGCTCACACACAGTTTTATCACATACAGTGAAGAGGAGCCCACTGCTTGGTTTCTTTTTTTCTGAGTTGTACCATCTTACATCTCAGAGCAAACCTGAAAAACTCAGTGTTCTTGCCCTTTTTTTTTTGTAGTACAGACTCACAAACGGCCTTCTGGTGGTGCCCACCTGGTAGAAGCTGATCTCATGGGTCAGGAAGATGGTTTTCTCGTTCTCATCTCGAAGAGTATCAAGTCCCAGAATGCCAAAGACTCTCCAGTGAGCATCCTGCAATGGCAGCACCAGGAATGAGCCTCTCCTCTGCTCGGCTGGGCGGTCCTGGTTCCAGAAGTGGATATTTCCATGGAGCTGAACTCTTGGGACATGGATGGGCTTTTCCTCTTCAACAGCTGCAAAGCTGAAAAATAAACATGAGGGCAGGTTTGTGACGAGCTTCCAGTTACCACTCACATACCAGAATCACTGGGAATAAATAAGGCACTTTTTGTCCCTAAGACAATGTAAAAGCACCAACTAATGAGTGTAATGAAGAGGAATTCAGAAGGGAGCAGCTGTTACATTTCATAGATCAGAAGAAGCAGTATTGAAATGCGTTTAGCGTATGGAAATAAGACATACAGAGGCAGGAAAGCTGTTTGTACTTTAAACATTAAGGAAGGAAAGCATTGCTCTCAAAAACTATCCAAGTGGATGTAAACTGTTGTAAGGACATTAATTTTCAGTGTAGGCCCAGTGTAACGGACTTTGCTAAAGGATGAGACTTGTGAGGCCGTGAGCTAATCACCCAAGGGAAGGAGTGGAATCCCAAACAGAGCAGCTCTGAGCAGACCATGCAAAGCATTAGGGCATGTGTGTGATAATGAAGAATCCCACAGTGGTCCCTGAGGGACGTTCCTCTCCGGAGCAGCCGATCAACCTCTGTTTTCAGAGCACCTCCAGGCACTGCTGAGTACCCCTGCATTGCAAGCACTTTTCAAATAAAGGAAACTATTGGTGGCTTTTCTTACCTTACTCCTTTCATGTCTCTGTAGAGTGCCTGGTTTAGAACATACGGAGCATCATCTGTGGTGCATGCCACATAGCGCAGGAGCCTCTGTCCCCGCTCTGGTGAGAGCTGGTTTTCTTCCAAAAGGGCAATATATGCACTGATCTTCTTGTTATCCCCGTGGGCTTCTGCATCCTAGCAACCAAATGTTTCCTGTTACATTATGTACATTAGCCATTGGCCATTACGCTTATTTCATGTACTTATCACTTGTCTCATTTGTGCTGACACGCTGTTCTGGGTCACTGATTTTGTGTGTCACGCACGATGTGTGTGCTGTGATGGACTGGTGTGCTCTGTTACAAGCAAAACCACTTTGGGTGCTGACTGCCAGAGAGAACGGCTTTCTTTTTTCCTGTCGTTGAAACAACCAGCTAACTGCACCCAGGGCCTAAGCAGCACTGTGAATTTCATCTCCAATAGGAGATTCTTCCATCGTGGATCTCACCTGTGACTGTGCAAACCCATTGACTCTCCTGAACACCATCGCTGAGCAGGAAGCACAGGGACAGCATCCTCAGCCCCTGTAAGCTGTGAGCTGCCCTCGAAGCATCGGGGCTGGAAGTTGGTTTCACAACACTGACACAACAAACTGCCATTCCCAGGGACCAATACCTTGAGGAGGGCCTTGAGCACGGCGTCGTACACCGGGTCCATGCGTGCTCCGCTGCTCTCAGCTGCCCGCTGGATGTTGTGCAGCCACCTCCTCCTCGCCAAGCTTTGCAAGCACTCCATGTGACTTCGTTCCACTCTCGTGGTCAAAAATTCCACAATGTTATCAATAACTTCATCTTCATCCCCAGTGAGCTCAGAAGCCACCAACTCAAGGAAAGCCTGGAATGCCTTTGGGGATAGCTTCCCCACTCTGCCAAGCTGAGGGTAACGTGAGCAAAAGTGGTTTTTTGCTGTTAGGAGAAACAGAAAACAAGACAGGGACAACCTATTTGAATAGTATTTTTTTGCTTTTTTTCTGTGCAAACACAAATTATGCCCTAGATTGGCTTTGGGGCAGCCCAGCCCGTCACTCAGGGCTTCTTCCAGCTACCTCCTAAAGAAAGTTGTTATTGTGAGAGGTTCAAGATGGGTTGTACCTTTTCCACTAGATGCCTTCATTCTCACCTACCGAGAAGAAACCTGCACAGCACTACTCCTTGTGCACCTCTACAGGATGCCTAAGAAATAAAGATCAGTGGGAAATAGGAAAAATCAGAGGTGTTGCTCATCAGAACTGAGTTCTATGGGCACTTGAGGGGCTGGTGGGACTGGGCTGCATGTAGGCACAAAAAAACTGCTCACCTCTCCTATTGTAAATGTGAAGGCCAGAGTTTATGGATGATTTCACAGATCACTCCCACACCTGGATGTTCCGTTCAGCCATTATGACTTTCCTTTGAGGCCTCCCAAAGTCACTTTTAATTATCCTCCTTTAGGTGCCTTTGATGAATTATTGAAATAACAGTTGTATTGTGCTAGCTCTTATAAATGAAGATCAAAGCAAATGAAAGCTCCATTGAAGTCGTACAGAGGGTGGGACAACGGCTGCTCTGGAATCACCTGCACTGCAGCAGCAGATGTGGTGCAAAAGGAACAAATTGTGTGGGTTGGGAGGAATACATTATGGTGGAAAACGCCTCAACAGTGAAGAGCTGCTGCCTATTTTGGGCCAGATAATAGGAACAACTCCAAAAGAGCAGTGATGCAGTGTCACAGGCTGCACAGGGAGAACTGGGGCTGTTGGTGCATTTCTCAGTGCTGTGAGCTGCAGTGGCACGCACTAACTGCCCTCAGTCATGCCACAGCTGCCTGCCAATGCTTTCTTAGCCTGCCCATGATCTAAAGAAGATACAGGCTTTTTTTTTTTTTGTCTTTTTTTTCCATGTGATTTCTGATTTACTGACAGAAATAGGATGGAGAATTCAGCAATGGTGTAAAAGTGTTTGGATTTTGACCTCCACTTTCTCCTCCATGACAAGAGATGTAGAAATACACGTGAAGCTGATCAGCTCTTCCTCTACTGAAGCACAGCACACTGAATTGTTTCCCCATTCCATCTGTGAGGTTACACTTTTCACTGACAAGGAAAATCAGATCGTTCCACCCACTTTCATCCACGAAACTGCAATGTCTGTGAGCCCCTCCTCCAAACCAGTTTGCTCCATGATGCCTTCAGGAGGTGATGTCAGAGCTGCTGCAAACGGCTTTCTGTTGCTACTAGGTGGTCTTGATTTTGCTATAATATCTTTCTATTTGTCCCTTTAGTTTATAAGGCTTTTGTGGAGGGGACTGTGTCCCTCTGTGCTCCTGTAAGCACGTTCTGGCATGCTGCAAATGCAGAAGAGCTGTGCAGCACCATTTCCTTCTGCGGCTGTGCAGCCTGGGGGTAATTAACAGCAGGACGGTGTGCTGCCCAGCCCACCAGCTGCTGGAATCAGCAAAAGAATAGAGATTTTGCTGCCTGCCAAAATGAGCCCTTTTCAACAGCGTGTGGTGGAGCGAGCAACACGCAGACGTGCGTGGAGATGAATAAACCTGTCCACTCCGCCCAGGCACACACACAGACATGTTCTTGATTGCTAATCTGGTATTTCAGTGATGGCCACGTATGAAGCTGCTGGACAGACCTGGGTGAACCTGCTGCACTTCTGGCTGCCCCAGGCCTCTGTCAAGGACCGACATTACTGGACTAATAGTGAAGTGAGACTTGGAGTTACTGTCTCATTCATGAGAACTGAGCAAGAGTATGGATTACTGAACACCACATGAGCCCTGCATGGACTCTGTAGTAAAATATATCCATCAAAAATTGCAGGATAACACAGGCTAGACTAAAAGTATGAAGCCTGTCCTCAGGCTTTAGGGTTTTTGTTGCTTGGTTGGTTTGTTTTCACTGCTGTCTCCGGAACATACACTCCATATTACAGCCAACCATACACTCCATATTAACTGCCAATACCATTTTTCAACACATCACAGTGCTGTGACAGCTCTGGGCTACCTCTCTGATTAAGAACCACTCTCCCTGGAGAGTCCTGCAGAGGAGGGGATGGAGCTGTGCATTAACAAGCAGGTCAGGATAACAGTTCCTTTTCATTTTACACATCAGGCCTTATGTGCTTATGACTGCTTGCAAAACCAAAACATTCCAGGTGCTTGCCAACGAATTCGTTAGCACCGTCCTTGAATGCTTTAAGGCCTATTGTGTTGACATTGTATGACTCCTCTCAGAGCACAGCTGTTTCCTTACCTTTCCTCACAGCTTCTTTTTCCATTCCTTCCTTGAATGTATTCATAGCAGCCTCCACCTCTTTCATCTCCAGAAACCCAGATGCATTGATGTCCCACTTCTCAAAAAGTGCCTCCAGAAGCCGTTCCCGTCGGGCCGAACGAGAGATGAGATGTGCCTACAACAGAGAAAGAGCTCCTGTTTGGTGCTTCCTCAACAGAGATGCTTAACATCTGCACAGATACGGGAGCTGCAGCAGTGGGTTGATCACACAGCCCCTATGGACCAGGGCAGAACTGTGAGCAGACAGCTCAGAGATGAATCATTAAACCCGGGAGATATTTGGAAGCACTAAATGGAGCAGACAGCTCAATGCTACCTGGCAGAATCAGAACTGCAGAGGGGCATTTCCCATGGGTGAGAGATGAGACCAACTCAGGCAAGTGGGAATTTCCCAGAGCACAAACATCTCCATGGCAAGAACTAAGCAGAGCCTTGCCAGCAGGACGGAAGGTTTGACGGTGTGTGTTTCCATGCTGTTTGCCTGGTTTTGCCCTGAAGTGTGTGGGCTCCAAGATGCAGATACAGTTTCTCCTTTGGTGCCAGCCTTGGTGCAGTGTGTGGTGATAAATGGCACTGAGTGGCACTGTGTCTAAGGCTGAAATACCAGCAGTGTGCTGTGCTCCATGTGAGGACATGAGGAGCCGTCAGATCCAATATCTCATCCAAATTAGGTCAGCAGCACAGAGGGAAACCAGAGAGATTTCTGAGGAAGGCACAGCTAGAGAAAATGCTGTGAACAGGTCCACGGGAAATACAGGGACTTACATATCTATGCACATGATGCTGAGTATGAGAATGCTGCTGACAGGAGGTGTATTTTTCCAACACTTTGCAAAAGCCCCTTGTAACTTAACCACAAAGAAATGCCCACATTCTCAAATACCTGTGCACATACAGCAAAAGCAGCGTGGTGGAGGGGTGCCTCAAAGCCCTCACCAGAACACCCATAACTTCATGTGTGCATGCCAGAGCAGCAGGTCACACATCAGGCTCTTGACTGCCATGGACATGACTAAGCAGAACAGAATGTTTTGAGCTCATCACCATCACCCTGCTGTCTCACTGGGTCCAGAACAGATAACCTCCTACAGGATGAGTGTGTTCTCTCTGCTAGAGCTCAGAGCTGAGGATGGGGAAACAACAGGGCAGAAGAAATACAGAACACAGGGCTGGAAGAGAATAGCTCTGCCAGCACAAGATTAAAAGATGTGCCGTTGTCTCCCGGCATTGCTTAGTTTTGTTTGTGGACACGTGATCAGCAAAACTTATAAATATTTACCTTTTCTAGTTGTTTCACTTTTTCCTCTTCGGTCTGTTTGTATTCTTCTTTGATGAACCCAACGAGCCCCTTGACGGCAGGCAGAGCGATGCCTTCCCCGAGGAATGTCTCCATCAGCTGAACAAAGCGCGGCAGGTTGAGGCAGCTTCCATCAAAGGGGCTCCCAGCACGAGGAGCACTGCGACTCCGAATGTCTGCCACGGTGGGGTGGAGGTCTGAAAGGCAGTGAGCGCCGTGTGTCACAGCAAGCTGCCTGCTGTGCTGCACCGACTGCAAAGCAGCAGCACCCCTGAGCCCTGTGCTTCCCAGCCGTGTGGGCTGAGTGCAGACTGAGTCTGCGTTGATGGAAGGCCTTGATCTGTTTGCACTTTATGCATTCAGATTCTTCGATTTTTGCTCCAGTCTAGCATGGATGCTATTGTGCAATTAAAGCAAAGCACTGAATATGGGTTAACTGAATGAGAGACCCACCTTGTGAGACTAAGACTGTGCTGCTCTCCCTCCCTGCAGTCAGCTTTCAGCAGTTGGTGTTTGTATTCTTGCTCACAGCACACCCACAGACCCTGCCAGTCACCGTGTGCCCAGTGAAAGCACAGCTTTGTGGCCAAATACCTGGAAATCTGTTCTCACAGCCCCAGTCCTCTGGAATTTTCTCTCCATGGCTTCCATGCCTGAAGCTTAGATCGAAGGTGAGAAGATCACCTGATAAAAGACAAAATACAGCCTGTAAGGACATAAGATTTATAAAAAGTCCTAAGATACAGCTTTTGTGAGAGCTGTTACATGCACACATATTGTGTAGGTGAGGAGATCTGACATGAGCAGTACCTGGCCGTGGCTCCTCACGCTCCTGGCTGTCTGCAGCAGTAGAACCCGGTCCGTCTGAGAGGGCTGGGCCTGCAGTGTTAAAAACAAATCATCTGTGAACCAGAGTGCACAGTGTGAGCTCCTGGCAATGAAACCCTGATGGAAAACATCCCACGGAGCAGACAGCAAAGGCTTGGCTGGTCAGAAATCACTCACATGCATGTGCTCTTGTAGTTGATCCAATAAAAATGTGTACGTTGAAGGTTAAGGTCTGGCACAACAAAGGAGAAGCCTTTACCTTCACCTGGCTCCTGCAGACAGTCCTCATCCTGCAGTGCTGTCCCTGAGCTTGTCTGCTGTTCAAACCAGTTGCTGTGCTGACTTGTGAAACCCTCTTTTCTTGCAGGAGGTTCCTCCATGGCCTCTGCAGTGTCCTGTTTGGAAGCAATGACATCAGTGTCTGCCACAGCTTTGTCTTTTGACATCTTGTTCACAGCTTCAGGCGCATCTTCAGACTGTTTTGGTCCCCCGCCTGTTTGTCAGATTCATTTTCATCTCTGCTGAGACAGTTCTGAGCAGAAGCTGCCCTGGGGAAGCTTCCTCCCTCCTGCCCCTGCAGACTCACCGTGCCTCTCACTGTGCATTCTACCTCCATCCAAATCACCAGGTTCAAAATCAGTGTTTCTCACCTCCCTTCCTCACCTCAGCACCACCTGATTCTGCTGCTTGGTTTTCTTCCTTAGGAATTCCTCCGGTCTCTGTTTCACTCACATCCATTTGTTCCATTGTTCCATCACTTCCCTGCCTGTTTTCACCTGCAGGTTCACGTGCTAAAACTTCTCTCTCAGAAATCTCTGGTTGAGACAAAACCAAACCTTCTCTGGGTTCCTCATAATCTTCCTGGTCCTCAAGGTCTCCCCACAGATCCTCCAGTCTGACCTCTTGCAGTTCAACTATTGGCCCTAATGCAGAAACAACATGGATAAGTTGGTGGATTGCACTGGTTTTGTTCGCTAGGATTGCACAAGAAAACAAAAATTCAACTAAACCAAAATAAATGGCATTCCCTCACACTGTAATGTCAAAGAGAGAAAATATTTTCTGCGGACATCATCTCAGAAAAGCCAAACTTAACAAAATCTTCCCCTGCAGAGAACTGCTCCTTACTGCCTCTTGCTCCATGTTTCTTTTGCAATATATTTTTGCAACTCTCCATGCAAAAAGGAAGGCTGCAATTTGCCTTGTCTTTGATCCCAGCAGTTAACTGACGTCCAGTATCTTAAAATCCCTTACTTTCACATAGGTGAAAACCACTTTCTGTGGTTTTTCTTTATTCTTCTAAATTCCCAGAGAAGTTTTTGTGTAAACAGACCATTAACCTCCAATAATCCCCAGTAAGAAAGAATTTGTTCAGGAGAAGCACTGCAGAATGGTGGAGGAAGGAGAGGTTTGTGATGCTGCAGTATTTCTGAGCACTGCATCATGGTTTGCAAAACCTCTGCCAATGATGGTGTCCAGCTCACTCTGCCCATTTAGGTCCATTTCCAACCATACTTATAAATGGATATTAACAAGACAAATTCATGCTGTTTAACTGAAACACCCCACATACACTGTTTGGGGTTGCGGAATCTCCTCCTGGCACACACAGAGCTCCTCTCATAGAACTGCTCCAGAAGGCCAAGTATTTGGGGTCTATCCAAGACACCAACCTAGACAGAGAGATGACAGTTACTGTGCTGCTTTCTTGCTCTGGTTCTCGGGACACGTGTGGACATTTGGAGCATTAAAAGGCATCACATAAGAACTGTGTATGACAGAACATTATCCATGAGCAGAACATGGGAACGTGTTTCACAGAAGTCAGTTTATTTTACAAGGACAAAAATTCCTTCTTTGGGCTTATCTGGAACTTGTAACAGAGTGCTGTGCAAGCACATCCTATGACAGCTGATGCTTTCAGGATGGGAATGGATTGCCTGAGAGCACCATGGAAGGACTGCCACTGTGCTGCATGGCATTGAGGTTTGGTTTTGTGCCCCATTGCTTCCTTTGCAGCATCATCTGTCCAACTGCCTGGGAAGATCATGAGCCCCCAGATCTGACAACCACCCAAACTTCCTTCAGATATTCATGCAGAGTTGAGCACAGGGGTGGGAGAGGTGAGTGCAGAGGAAAACACAGAGTTCATTAAGTTCTTGCAGCTAAAAGGGAGTGTGTGCAATCAGACCAAGAAAAGGCAAAGGAATGGGCCACTGCTAGCGGGGAAACTGAGTTTAAAAAGTAAAGCAAATGATTGCAAGGCCTCCACGTTACAGTGAATTCCTGTTGTCATTATTTCAGCCCTGCCACCTTTGTAATCTTCCTCCCATTAGTGAGCTACAGTAGTTAATTAGCTAACAGATTTGCTCCCGTTTATTTGTGGCAGGTAGCTTTGCTTTCAAATTATTGATTTCCTTTTCACGTTTTGCACTTAGAGGAGAAAGGGCAGGACTCACTGACTTGTGATTCTGTCTTGCAATTGAATGGATCATATTGAATTCTGCATCCTTTTAGCAGGGAAACATCTATTTAATAGGGAATGGCCTCACGTTGTACCAGGGGAGGTTCAGGTTGGATATTAGGGGAAATTTCTTCTCCAAAGAGTGGTGCTGCAGTGGCACAGCTGCACAGGAAGGGGGGATCCCCATCCCTGGAGGTGTCCCAGAGCTGTGGGATGTGGCACTGAGGGCTGTGATCAGTGGGCATGGTGAGGATGGACACAGGGATCTGAGAGATCTTTTCCAACTGGAACGACTCTGTGATCCTGTGATTCTATACACAAACACAAAAATAGGTGGATGTTATCAGATGACTCTGTAATATTTGGATTCTACATTCAGTGTTTCCATTGTACACACTTAATTTGCTCTTCACATTTCTTCAGCTGTCACTTATCACAATCATCTGGAGGCTGCCTTGAAGCTGGCAGCGCTAATGCAAAGCTTCATTTTATAGAAGATGTAAACCAATGAATAAAGCCTTATTAAAAACAGCCCAAAGAACGATTGCTGCATCCCAACCCCTTGCACTGAGTTGCTAATCAGCAGGACAGGTACAGAGCCCATATAAATAACAGCGGGCCATCTGTGTTTGTACAACTGCCCAAAGCTCAGCTTTGCTTTCAGTGCCAACTGTGGGGAACGGAGAGCGTGCTGACCTCCTTTCCTCGTCACCTCGATGCTGGCAGGTGATGACCTGTGGTTGTTTTCAGCTCAGCTCTCTGATCCACGTTTAATTCCTTTACTGATGCAGACAAAAGCAGACTTGCCATGTAATGAGCGACAGGTCGGTGTCTGACTGCCTGATTGCTCTTCTGGAAACACGAGGTGTGTCTCCTCAGCCCCACCATGAGCTTGGTGGTGAGCAAGGTGGGGATGGGCGCTTGGAAAGGTAATGAGAGGGCAGACTTTGTTGTACTTTGGGGGCGTTCAGCTGGTGACTCATCCATGTTGTGGTGCTGCCTTGGGGAGGTCCTGCCTTGCTGCACAGCTCAGGCAGTTCACCCTGAGCTGCCATCCTTCCGCATGCGTGCATCCAAAATCATCATCACAAGCATGTGGGTGCCTTCTAATCTGAGTGTAATTTAAACACTGCTTTCTCAGCCCTAATTGCAGCTCCCTGATGGCCAGCCATGCTCGCCATGCAGACTGGAATAACTGCCTGCTGCCGAATGAATGGAAATCAGGAGCTGAAACAGCTGCTCTGCTGTGCTTTGCAGAGTGGGTGCTACAGGTGGTGGGGCACACTGAGAATGGTGCATGTCCATGGGTCAGTGTGCATCGTTTATCTCCTCTGTGGGTGGATGTGGTGATTACTGCCACAGAAGTAACAGGAAGAAAGCCACACTAAAACATGAAAGGGGAAAAAGGGAACATTTCAGAATGCATGTTGGCGATGGGACTCAGTCTTATATATTGCTCTGCCCAGGAGAATCCATCACTGCTCAGCTACTGATAGAGCAATAGCAAAATGAAATGTGTTCTGACTGAGTAATGGACACATTTCTTTCCTCATCCTGAAATAGCAGCTTGCTGCCATTCTCTAAAACACAGCACTGGTGTCAAAATGTGCTCTGTGATTCTGTTCTCTTGGAGCTAATGACATTTTCAGCATGACATCGTAGAGCACATTCGTCCATTCTGGGTAGGACAGCTATAAGGATGATTAGAGGAGTGCTGAATGGAATATGCCATATATGTAGAGGAGAGAACTGCAGAACAATGGCAACTGTTTGCTGTGCAGTGGCCAAAGTTTTTGGAGGAACGAACCACAACAAGGCAGCGACCCAGAGAAATATCAAAGTAGAAGCAGTGAAATCAGGTTGGGAGCTGCTTTGCTTACCTGTCCACGATCACAATGTAGGAAGAGATCAATAAACATCTGCCTGCATGTATCACGCCTGATGGATTCTTGGAAGTCAGCAGCACACTGACTGAGATGCTTCAGGACCCCTTGGAATGCATCATTTGGAAAGTTCTCCGTGTAGGAATGGACATACTATGGAGAGAAAGCAGTAGTGTAAGCCATTGGCATCCCCCAAGCATTTTCACCATTAGTTCAGCTCTTCAGAATCGATCACTTGGAATGAAAAGTGCAGGGCTTTGTAAGCAGATCAGCCTGCCAATGTGATGCAGACTCCGTGCATGGGCACTGCACCGCTCGCTTTGCTCTTCCTTGCAGAAGCAGCACTGTTCTCCCAACAAGCCCAACGTGCTGCTGCGTGAGGTCCTGGTCCAGGGATTAGCAACCACATCAGAATCCCTCCTGTGGAGCATCAATGCCTCAGATAGGACACCTCAGGAGGCAGCAGACACGTTCTCTGAGCTTTCTGCAACATTTAGTGCTCCTGACTCCGCTCCCAACAAGGCAAGCTGAGCCACTCGTTTTTGCAGATCTGACATTCACTGAGGTCTCTAATGCCACAACTGACCACTGCCCATCCTTGCAGTGTTTAGAAGAGCGCTCTGGACACAGTAAGAAAAGGAAAGAACTTCTTGCATATGAGCCTGCTGCCATCCCAGCCCTCTGACACAGGGAGTACTGCTGACTTGAGATTTATTTTGAGCTCCAGCCTTGGAGACATTTTAACACTTTGGATTTATAGTCATGTGGTTTTTATGAGCAAAAACAGTATGGTTCTAAAAATGCAGCGTGTGTGACATAAATAATGACAGCCATCAGAGCAAACCACAGCCCCAAACCCTGAGCTGAATTACTACAGCAGGTTGCTGGGCTGCAGTGGTGGGGAAGGGAAAGAGAAGAATGTGCAGAACACACAATGTTTCTCCTTATCCTGTTTTTAGACCACGGATACTTGATGTAGGTGTCAGAGCACCCTGAGCTTGCTGAAACGCCACACAGGCATCACCAACCTGAAATATTAACATATGTAGTATTATTCATGTTGTACTGCATAATATCCAAATACATGGGAGCAGAGAAAGAGCAGAAGGGCGGCTGGGGGCAAAGAATGGCTCCTGATACAGTGTGAGCTCTTCCTGCATCTCAGCACAAAAGGAAGGGCACGGGGGGCTGGAGAGGAGGTGATGGAGCTGGGGCTGTGTGCATTGACAGAGCTGCAGCCCGGAGCTCTGTGCCAGCGATCCTATGGGCAGGCAGTTGGGAAGCAGCGTGTTGTTTGGCATGGCATCCTGGTGACACACACAGAGCCCTGTGTATTAACACTGCTGTCTGACAGCCCCTCAGAACGTTGCTTAGAAATGTCTGTCGGGCTGTGGGGGCAGGAGGAACTGTTGTGGAGCTGCAAGCTTTCCTTAGCTGATGTGCGTAGAGCACTCTGGAGGGTGAAATATTGTACATGTGATCAGTGCACATTTGTTCATTAGTAACCAAGAGATTTGGGCACTCCTCAGAAGAAAGCTCACGCCTCCTCACTGCTATCCAGTGTGAGGCTGCGCCGTCAATGCACTATCATCAATAACAGTGATGCTTTGCTTTTTGTTCCTACTGATCTCAATGGGAACTGAGCAAGCCATGTGCGCTCATGAAGAATAGCCTCACCTCTAAAGCCTGATTTGGACCCCATAAAGCCATGTGAGCATTTCCCTTGGTGTCAGAGTGCTGGAAGTTCCGCATGCTGAACTTCACATTTACAGATAAGTAAATCAAAAACTGTCCAGAGTTTCTAACAGCCTGTGACCAAAAGCTGCACTGAATTCAAGGAAGAAAAAGTAAAAAAGCCAATTCATGTTAAGTTCCTTTAAAAAGCAATGCCTTCCACACATGAAAAGGCCAAAGACGGGCATGGGGAGGGAGCAGCCCTTAGCCTGGGTGATGCAAAGGCAGGTAGTGGCTGAGGACTGGGGACAGCACTGTGCTGAAGACAAGATCTGTGGCTGTGCTGTGTTTCCTGAGGGAAGCCATGCAAACCCATCACTTGGTTCCATCACGACTGCATGGAAGCAGGAGCACAGGATGTGCTCTGAGGACAGCAGCTGCACAGCCTGGCAGCCTGTGCCTACTGCACATCTCCCCTCTGGTCTCCTATCTTTCACTGAGTTACAATAACAGGCAGACAGAAAATACTTGAGAGCATTTCTCTGTTGGTTCATTCGGTGCTGCACACCTTCCATTGAGGTTATGCATCCACGCTGCGCTTCCCTAACAGCAAGCAATTCTCTGGGCTCCCGTTATCCACAACAGAGTCCTTAATAAAATGCAGTTATTCCGAGGTTACATTTAAAAAATATCTCACTTCGTGCTTAAAAAAGCCATCAACAAGCTATCATAAAAATGTATCTCTGTGCAAAATGCTGAACGTGTGAACCTCCGGAGAGCAAAGAAAGCACAAAAAATCACACGTGGCTGCTGGAGACTCATCTGCACAGCTTTGTGCCCTGTTTTTAATTACCATAACAGCACCCACCAGCACTGCTGCACTCCAGGCTGTCATCATTTCCATCCCAAACTTCTTCTCCCAAGTTTAATAACCCAGCTGTGAAATGCAGCTGTGTCACGGGGAGAAATGGTGGGTGAAGCCCTGGCCTGGAAAGCTTTGCAATAATTTAGTTGGAACTGATTTGGTTGTTTTCAGACCGATGAAGAGTGGAGTAATGAGGTGACACTTTCAGTGGCTTTGGAAAGTCACAAACACGCTTCTGATGTTTCTCAGTGACAGCTTTTGATTTTACAACCTGGTTATCCTTCACACAGCCTTCAGCCATCTGTTACAGCCTGGTTAGGTTTCAGGCCAGTTCAGGGCTGAAAACATAGAGCTTCTCATCACTCGTGAGGGTTTCCTATGGCTTGCGGAGTTTCATCAGAAATAATTACACACTGGGGACTGTATTAATTACCTCAGGCTAATTGGTTATATGGGCACACCACAACTCTCGTGCAGCCATTGCAAAATGTGACTTCAGGAGGGGATCACGGTGCGTGTCCTTGCAGTGCACAGGTGGCAGTGGGACTGGGAGCTCTGCAAAGGGGTTGAGAGGGGTGTTCTGAAGAGCACTGCTGTTAGGATAACTGCCCAGCAGGGCTGAGGAAAGCAAATGGTGCCTCTGATGCTGGCCTGGATGAAAGCGTTGTGACAGCAGAGGATGGGGATGGAACACGAATTGTCCTAATTTCTTAGACCCTCATCAGTTACCAGGGGTGCTGCAGAAAACCAAAGCCCTTCACTCATTCAACTGTCCATGGGGAAACAGTACTGCCTTGTGGTGAACATCACCTTCTGATCAGACCCTTCTTTCCATTTCTTACCTCTATGAATTCATCAACGTTCACGTTTTTCCCCCAGGTGTCTGTGATCTCCAGCTTCCTCTCATAGGCTGCAAGCAAAAAATGAAGGGATGTTGGTTCAGGAGGTTTGTGCTTTGCATTGTACACACATCTGTGCATGCAGTATGCTGCATTATCTCCTCGTGTTGGACTACATGCATTTGAGGCTGTCTTACACTGCAGCTGGAAGTGACAAGGATGTGGAGGGTCTGGCTGCAGAGAGGCTATCTAAATCTGGTTCTTACTGAGAATATTTCTCTTGCTGGGAATCTGCACTCCCCTATTCAGAACAGTTTGTTTGTATTTATTCTTGACAGATGTTGGTGCAATTTCAACCATTTTAACAGCAGTTACCACCAATTATGTGAGGAAAGAAATCAGTTTTGATTGAACAGATGAAAACGCCCGAAATTTTCGGGGACATCAGTTCTGCTTCACAAGAGTGGAGTGTGAAAATCACAGTGATCTTCCCAAATAGCTCTGCAGGAAACATTTTACCAACGATGATATTCAAAACTATCTGCTGGTGGGCTGCTGAAGGAACTGGGAAGATATCAAACATCTGCACACATTTCTCACTGAGGCCTTTGAGGCCAACACGCTATTTCTGTTGGGATCACTTTCCTGTTTTTTATCCCACAGTACATCAGGGGTAACGAGAGCATTTGCCATGGGATGCATTTACCTTTGTTGCTTAACTATAAAGCAAAGCTTAGTGTTCCATTACCATATATACTGGGAGTGCAATTAAATTAAATACAGAGAAATGAAGCATCGTGTCAGTGAACATAACATGAAGCACCTCTTGTGTCTGCAGAGCCAGCACCCAGACAGAAACCTCCTTCTCAGCTCTATGTCCCAGGATCTGTTTGCACTGGAGAACTCTGCACCAGAAGCATTCAGGCTCTGTTTGGCATTCACACCGTGCACTGCCCATGGAGGATGATTGCTCAGAGGAGCAGTTCATTAATTAGAAAGGGCTGAGCGGGGAGAGCTTGAGACAGAGGTTACTTCAGCAGCAAGCAGAAATACCCTCTGGAAATGCCCTGCTTCTAGCAAAGGCAGATTTGTTATCATTGATGATCATTATGGGCTATCTATGCAAAAGGCTGGCAGCAGGCTGAATGTTGCCACTTCAATATTCCTGGCTCTATCTACCCAATCATCATTATTCAGAGAGGTCAAGTGTGAGCCATAAATGGGATGGGAATTATGGAAAACCTTTCTGTGCTGATACAGAGGCCCCTGTGTTGGGACTGGGAAAGACAACAGCTAGACAAGATGTGCTCCTTGGTGCGATGTGAAGCAAGTTTCATCCTTAAACCCTAAACAGTCATTAATATAAAACTAAAGACATAAAAAATTTACCTTTTCTTGCATCTATGGGAGTAGAAGCACAGACATCCAGAAAAATCTTCAATGCACTCTGAATCTAGAAATCAAAGTAACAGAGGGCTGCTTCATGCAGACAGCGGCTGGCAAATGCTGAAGTAAACCATGCTGAGTAATCAGCCGTGTGGGACAGCTGTATGGGGCAGCCACGCTCCTCACTTCAAATGGGAAGGCCCTGCTAAATGTAGGCTCTGTTTTCATTGCTGTGCATGTAAACACAGGGCAATTTCCTAGAGGGCTCGTGTGACTTGGAAGAAGGATGCTCGTTCCGAGAGATCATTAAGATGAGTTCAAATCTCATCTCTTACAAGCTCTGGTGTCAATCTGTATGAGTCATAGGGCTAGAAAGAAGATGTAATGGGGCCCAGAGGAGAGCAAGGCTGGCTGCCCTGTGCCTGCAGGTACATCTGGCTCCATCTGCAGGGAAAGCACTGCAGCCTTTCTGCGTTCTCCCAGGGTTTGGAGAGGTGTCAGACACCAAACTGCACCCTGACCCAAGGGACGTCAGGGTCACTACCAAGCACTGCCAACCCTCCACTGCAGAGTGCTTCTCCAGGGCAGACTGCACCATCACCAGCTCGCCCTTCCTCCCATCTGCAACAACCATAGCAGTGTGTTACCAAATATCAAGCCTGGTTACCAGTGCAACTGGTACTCTGCCACTGACATCCGCTCTCCATTCTTTGAACTGAGTTGCCAGTGCTGCTTTTCTCATCTCTTTCTGCTGGCACTTCATTCTGTCTGCCTGCTCTCTTTCCTTACGTTTGGTTTTTGCCTCAGATTTCATCCTGGCCAGCCTGTAGGACATAGGAATATGATTTAGACAATACCATCATACACCAGCTGAAAGAAGAGAGGTTAAACCACTCCTAAAGAATAAAAACAAAGGAAATATGTTGGTGAAATTCTTGTCCTTTTAGTAAAAGCACATTTACATCCAAAGCATCACTTGAGATTTGGGGCACAACTCTCTCAGTTGATGCACTTTCAAGAGTGAGTTACTAAATCCTGTGATTTTAAAGAGAGCTCAGCTCAGTGTCAGGCAGTTCCAGCAAATAGGAGATGATGGTGGTGAGGGTGTTCTCACTGCAGAATGAAACATGTTCCCTCATGGAGACAGCCGCCTGACTCCCACACAAGGACGGCTGACTCAGACTGAAGGACTCCCATCCCCAAACAAAATACAGTCTCTGCTTTAAGGTATCCATCCATTTAGATAAGGATTTTCTCCCATCTGTTCTCCCTCATTTTTTGACTCCCAGTCAGGCTCTGGTTAAGGAGAGAAGCCCGAGGAAGGACTGGTAAGCTTCAGAAAGGAATCTGCAGTGAAATCTGCCTGTGTTGAAGGTAGTGCCAAGGCTTCAGGAGCCTCTCTGCAGCCAGAATTTCACTCTTCATCTTACTAGTGCTTATGTGAGAGATTTTGAGCCCAAACTGGCATTTCTCTGCTAACATTTTCTTCCTGCTTAGAAAGCCAATGACTCACGTCAGGCGTCTCAGTGCTACATACAATCCTCTGCACTGCTGTGGTTTGAGAATCCTATGCAAGTTCCTCAATACAGCCATCACAAATATGTAAATCCTGAGCTACCGAGAATGCAAATCCCATGATACTACAACCAGCTGATATGCAAAGCCTGCGACAGCTCTGGCTGCATAAACCCCCTTGGCAGAGATTGCAGCCCTTGAGCGACGCTTCCTCTGCAGCAGTTCTGAACCTCCCACAGCTACAGAGGATCTGTCTCCAAACGTGCACACAGCGTAACAAGATGAGGTCAAAGGCACAGGAAGCCAACACTGCAGTCTGCATCTCCAGAAAGAAAAGAAAAAAGGAAAGAAAAAAAAACTGTTGTGTGTACCACGATAAATCAGTTACAATTTATCTGTAGGCAACAAGGAATGAAGTGACTGCATGGCACTCATCACACCGCTTTAGTTGCACTCACATGGAGCGTGCTCCTATGATGTGCACTAGAAATGTAGGGAGACAGAAACTCAGAGAGCTAGAGAGAGATATTTAACATACTATTTTATTCATTACAATACTGGCAGCTTTAATTACCTTCATGTAGAGACGATGCATAAGGCATGTCAACATTTTACTTCCCTAATTCCTGACACCAAAACCCCAAAACCAATTTTCAAGCTCTATGTGCTGTTCATGCAAATAGAAGAGAGCCATTCACACAGGAGTCATTACACACAAACACAGCTATAGGTGATCTGGGAGTGAATGAGTAATTTTGACATCATTCTCAGTCACCAAAGGTTCATCTACAAACACAGTGTTCACTTCTGTATTTTTATATAAAAAGAGCAATTAAAATGAGGGCATTATCAGACTGCATGACTAAAGCAGTCATGTTAACTGAGTTGGGGAGAACTTTGGAAAAAAATGGTGTGAAAGAGTCCATAGACCTTTGATACTGACACTGTACCTAAAAACTGCTGTCACTAACCTAGGCTGGCTTGGAAGTAGTTTACACCCCACGTATGCAATTAAGATAGAGTCTAAAGGGGAATTATATACTTGCAAAGGGTGGCATATGGCCCTAGACAGGAAGGACTGCTGTTCTGTTCCCTGTGACACGTTCTGTTTGTTCTGCTCCTCATGTTTATTACAGGCTGACAGTCGCGGCTCATTCTGCCACCCCACACCTTTTGTGGAGCACAGCCCAGCACACCAGCTGTGATCCCGTGGCCTCTCACACTTGCAGGTCTCTCACCTCTCCGATGCCGTATCTGGGATCTCTCTTTTTAGCTCCTCTGTGACCACGTTCAGTCCCCTCAGGTAGGGGCCCGGTTTGGTACAGGTGTCATACTGAGGGTTATGTCTCATCAGATATTCCCCAAGAAAAGTGATGGGGTCAAATTTGGCATGCTCCGTGCCTGGGGCCAGCACGTCCTTCCTTTCTATTTCCATTAACAGTTTTTCCACCCCTGGGATTAACGTCGGTAGGAGTTTGTCCGTCAAATAGGTGCGAGCATCCAGAGACTGCTCCTCATTCCTGAACCACTCCTGGCACAGCCCATCGCAGGGCTCTCGCTTGTTTTCCTTTTCTTCTTCTGCCTTTTGTGCACGAATCGCCTTCACCTTCGCCTCCTGCAGACGCAGGGACCTCTGCTGCACCTTTTCATAGAAGCACTCTTTCCACGGAGCGTGATCACTGAGACATGGCAGCTCAGCACAACCCTGGCTTCTCTCCGTTCCTGAGGCAGCCATACACTTATCTCCAGCTTTGGGATGCTTCAGACCTCCAGCTTGGGCCATTTCTTCTGGCTGAGCAGCCGTACACCAATGACTGAGACACAGAACAAAAGAGATATGTTACACGATGCCAAAAGATGCAGCGGTGTCTTAGCAGATGGCACAGTCAGGAAACCTACAGCTTTATTAACCAACACTCTGCTCCTACCTGCCTTTTCTGTTCTCTTATGCTGCTTTGTACTCTTAAATACGACCCCTTTACTTCAAAGATTAGTGAATGATTTATAAAGATTAATTATGTATCACAACAGCCCTTGGAGACAGAGCAGCTAAATAACCGTTCCTCTTTTATAGGAGAAGAAACTGAGACACAAGAGGGAAGAGATTAATTCCAGTTCACTTGGGGAGTCAGAAACCAAGGGCTGGACGTTGCTCTGAAGTCTCTCCCCATTCTAACCAGTGGATTCCCCCTTAATGGCAACTTCTGCAGTTTTTTTTCTACTGGATGTTTTGAGAAAGGGAACCCAGAGCGCAATGAGGTTCTTCACAAGCACTTCAGCTTGTGGCTGTTTTGTAAAAGGCAGATCTATACAATTGCAGACATTTTGTGTCACAGTTTCCCAACTCCATCACTTTTTTCTCAGACCATTAACGCTGCGAAATACCAGGAAGGAACTGAGCTGCTCACGGGGCACAGTTTGGAAACGACTGCTGTGTGTCTCCAAACACAACGGGCTGCATCTGCAGCGGGGCTCACACAAATGGAATGGAGCACGGTGGGGCCTCCCCACATGATTTACAGCATGAAAAACCACCAGCAAAACAAAAAAACAACCAGCCACCTCAGTGTTCAGCAACAGCAAGGGCAGGGTGACACGAACAGACAGCCAAACTGACACTGACAGACAGCCAAACTGACAGCCTTCCAAACCAAAGATGAAACCCTGCTCTGAACTTGCTGCCACAATATTCCTTTTTCACAGAGGCCTTTCAGTACCCATAAAAATACCACTGCTTTTGCTCAGTTTTGCTCTATGTATTTAAGCATTTGTAGCTGTTTTCTGAAGAGCGTTCAACCTTCCAGGAAACGCATAAATGTGATCTACAGCCCTCCTGGCACCCAAACATAATTGCTAACAGTTTGACCTCCTGGCTCATAACCACCATCTGAAGCCAAATATTGCTGGGGTAGGTAGGATGCTTTACAGCATTACATTTCTATGACTGGTTCTAGATGAGCTCGGTGGCATCTCCTGGTAATTTGTTTGCAATGCTGATTACCTGCTAGGGAGTGGGATGGATTTATGGTTGGGCTGCCTGCCTGATCCACAGTGCTGGGAGAATGGCAGCTGTTTTTGCCACCAAAGGGCACCGAGTGTAGAGGGAGTGCAGATTTATAAGGGCAGCAAAGGAAACCTGTCAACCCTGTCAAATCATTCCTGGCTTAGGTGGGTTTCTCTCAATGAGCTGTGAAACCAGACTCCTCCTGCTTCAAAGCAGGGTGTTAACCAAATGTTCTGCTCACATTCCAAATCCACTGGTTTTGTCGTGCCAAAATAAACTGTTCTTGCAGTTCTTTTTTGACATCATTTACGAAACTGCTCCTCAGATTCTGCACAATGTTATAACAGCAAATGCGCTCTGCTGTAGGGGGTGCCTCGTTCTCAGCGATGACAAATGTATTCCCTACATTGCCCTCAACTATTTGTTAGGATGATTCTGTGGGCTAGTAAATGTTTATGAAGTGCCTCTGCATCTCTGAACAACAGAAGAACCGAAGTGCAGCTGTTTTTTCTCAGTCCCACAGCATTGGCATAACCCCAAGAGGGGAACAGGGCACATGGGGCCGCGCTGATGGCTGTAGGGCAGAGCAGACAAATCAAGCAGTGAAGGGATGGAAGAGGGCACGCACAGCATGGACTTCCAAATAAATGACAGAAGGGTGCCAGGATCAATCCCTAAAACTTGGAGCTGCTCAGTGATTACAGAGATAAACTCCTGCTTGTGGAAGGAGTTATCAGCTGATAAACTTCAACGCTGATTCACATCAGTTACATTTGCATTGAGAATTTGGCCCATCAGACACAGAGCTCTCAAATGCTATGATATTTCTAAGTGGAGGCTTGACAGTCCAAATAATGTAAGAACAGTGCGCACAGAGCAGGTTTAGGAACACATGGGACATTTCAAATGTGATATAAAGTTTCCTTCAAGCCTTTGTTCAAGCTGAAGGCAAGATAAGCGTTTCATTATTCAGTAGGATGCCACTTCCCAGCTCCTTGGCTGGGAGAGAAGTGTTCCTGCTGCAAACCCTGCAGGCACAAAATGATGACCTCTCCATCTTCTGTGCAAAACCCAAACCTGCTCATAAATCAGGCGTTTATGGCTCTGCTGTTCCTCTGCGAGGGCATTCTGAGCGGTGGGATACCAGGAGGGCCAGGAAGGGCTGAAGTTTGTGCAGGTAAATATTTTGGAGATGTTTGGGTTGCAGAAGCCCTTTCAAAATCAGTCCAATCTCTGATGCTCAGCAATAGCTTTGCCTTTTGCTAAAGTGCTCCATGCACTCACCCATCACAAGGAGCCCAACACCCTCTTGCCCTTTTCATATCTGATCATGAAACAAAGGCTTTCTTTTTCTCTTTTCTTTTCTGAAGCTCTACAGAACTCTTTCCCTTACCTTTCGAGCAGGTATCAAATCAGACTTTATTCTTCCTGCTTTCAGAGTGGCTTTGCAAGCGAACAGGAATTGAATAGATGCCCATCAGTTCTCAAGCATGAGAGATCTCAAGGTGAAATAGGGACTTCTCAGGCCTGCTGCAGATCCGGGCAGTGAGGTTTACTCCTCGGTGTGTTTGCAGTTGCTAAGCAATGATCCCAAGGGTTGCTACGTCTCACCCACCACTCGGAATTGCTGCAGGCTGTCTTTTGGCTTTGGCAGGCCAACAGACAACTCCTGTGCTGAACTTAGAGCCTTGCTGTCACACAGCTGAAAACAAAACAGGGCTCTGAATAGCAACAGACAGCACTGTGAGCACAAACAGTCAGAAGGAGAATCCACAGGTGCCCGGTGACAGGTTTACCTTCACATTCAAGGTCTGTTAAGTCCAGCGCTGTCAAAAGTCCCTTGCAAGGAAAACAGATGTGAGAATCTGAGGGAGACAAAGAGCAGCACGATGAACTCCCCTTTGCAGTTCACAACTTGTTGCTGTTACAATCAACTTACACATCTACTTTTTTTTTTCTATGAAAGCTCAATGAAAAAAATACTCTCTTTTCTTAAAGCTTTTTTAACCCCCAAACAAGAGCTTGCAAATGCAAACGGAAGGTGGGATCCCAAAGGCTCCGTGTGTTTCTGCAAGTGGGATCCCGTGGGTTAAGCAAACTTTTAATTGCCCCCTATTTAACTTGGCTGCTATCTGACAATGTTTTCGCTAAGCAAAGTGTATCCTTTTATTATGCCATCAAATACTTGCACTGTTGACAAAATAATGGGCTGAATATGTCATCACAGATGTTTCGCTGGAATTGCTGCTTCTATCTTTTTGTTTTGTTTTGTTTTTCTGTTTAAGATACGCATTTTGGAAGCATTCTGTTGCCTCGTGCAGCTGATGCCAAGATTGAGCAATGAAAGCCCCATCACTCAGTAACAGTAAGTCACGTTGGGCAGGGAAATGCTCACAGCATGTTGAAGAAAGCAGGCAATTCCATAAACCCAGCCCACCTACAGCCCCACATCCCTCAGAGGAAGCACGGGGCTGTGAGCCCAGGCACTGAGCACCATGCTTTCAGCACAGGGCACAGCATGGCCACAGCTCCCATCCTCCTGCCTGCACAGCCCTGCTGTGCCCTGCCATGGCTCTGTTCAGTCGGAATCCATCTGCTTGGAGCAGCCTCCTTCACATCTAAATGCTGCTGCTGAAAAGCACATGCAAATTACACCTTGCTAATGGCTCAAAAAAGCATTGCAAACTGTGATTACTGCAGCTAATAACTGATACGTTTGACCTTTAGCTAACTGTAGATGGTAGCTCCATTGTGGTGGATGCATTTATAAGCTGCTCACTGTTCAAATGCCTGCAAGAGCTGTATGATCATAGCACGGAATTGTATGGGTTGGAAGGGACCTCTAGAGATCATCGAATCCAACTCCCCATATCTGAATATTACACAAAAGTCTATTTTGGAAGCTGGTTTAAATAGTTATTTCTTGATAGTAATCCTAACCTATTTCTCAAAATGAGGAATGAAACAGCAGCCCCTGCACTCGGCCAAACCTGCACAGAACAGAAGATGCATGCCTTGAAGCAGAGCTATGTTGTCATATGACAGAGCAGACCTTCCCCACCCTCAGCTGTGAGTCCTGCCCCTGCTGCAAAGGACAGCAAAGGCTTTGCAGCAGCACTGCCTGGCACATGCATGGCAAGGAATCTTCTGCTCAGCTTCCTGCACGGAACCAACCACTGAGCACTGCTGTCTGTGCTTCTCACCTTCCCAATGCTGCCTGCAAAGGGCCCTGCAGGGTCATTTTTAGCTGAAAGGAAGAAGTGTTTTCCCATAGGATGATGTACTTCTTCTGTTTCACAGGGAACAAATCAGGGAGAAAAAATAACGCGGATAACAAACATCATATGTGAGTAAGCATATATAGCAGCAAATCTAAATGATCTTTAGAGTTACTGGGAACAAAAGGGATCCCATATGCTCTGCTACATTGCTGATCCATGACATGTTTCACTTCTGCTCCTTCCTGAACTGGGTGAGAACAAAATAAAAATTATATGACTGTATTACATTAATACGGTCATGGAAGCATACTTTATGGAGATAATTCCAGGGGGAAGTAGCAACTATTGATGCGAAAGAAGTGCTGTTGAAACTATAACTGGAATTTCTCCCAGCAGCCCACCTGGCTGTGCCTCCCCGCTCGGGAGCACAGCTCCGCCGCAGCACCGCCCAGCCGCCAGGGGGCGCCAGGCGGCCCGGCCGAGCCTGATTGCGGGGCGCTGCGGAGCGGGACCCCCTGACGCTGTTTGGATGTATGGGGGGTATTTGAGCCCTGACAGCCCTTCCAAGATGCAAACGCTATGAACCAAGTGCTCAGAATGTTGGATGGGATTTAAATATACGGTCGGGTAAAGGAGAGCCTGTGCTGTCCCGTGCTTAGAATGGCTCGTGCTGGCCGGGCGCAGAGCTCCCATCAGATGCAAGGCAGCTGGCGGGCTGGGAGCACGAGGCTGAGAGCCCACGTCAAATCACAGAGCCGTTCCGGTTGGAAAGGAGCTCTCAGATCCCCACCCTATCCCACCATGCCCGCTGCCCTCAGTGCCACATCCCCCCGGCTCCTCAGCGCTCCAAGGACGGGGATCCCCCACCCCAGCTCCCCGTGACGCTCCATCCCAGCTTCCCCTCTCGTGCTGCTGCTGGGAGCACAGCCGACCCCAGCTCGCTGCCACCTGCTCTCAGGGCACTTAGGGGCGATGTGGGCTCCCCTGGGCTTGAAAGCATCGCGCCTTTGTCTCAGACCCCAAACTGCCCGGCAATATTGCGCTCTGGGCATACTTTAATGCTTCAGATATCACGTGTACTTATCAGACGAGCTTTTTGCTCGGACACTAAATTATAAAGAAGAATTACAAGCCGTTTTCAGTGCTCAAAGAGCACTCCGCCTCAGGCGGTGCCGGCACACGCTCCCTCACGCACGCCGGCACCGCAAGGGTTAACCGCCCCCAGAGGCGGCGCCGCGCTGACAGCTCGCGCATGCGCCGTGCCGCCTCATTGTGCCCGGCCGGCCCGGCCCCAGCGCGCCTCAGTCGGCGAGCGGCCGTCGGCGCGCGTGGAGCTGCTGCCCCCTGCGGCCGGCGCCGCGCCACCTCCGCTCCCCCCGCCCTCCTCCTCCTCCCCGCCCGCCATGGAGTAAGGCCCCCGCCGGCCGGACGGGTGGCTCCGCCGCCGCTCCTCGATGGCTCTGGTCACGGTGCAGCGCTCGCCTACCCCCAGCGCCACCTCCAGCCCCTGCGCCTCGGTGAGTCCGCCCGCCCTGCGCCGAGGGGAGCGCGGCGCTCTGTGGTGGCCGTTGGGGGTCCGGCGCGCGGAACTGCGCATGCGCCGGGCGGATCGCGCGCCCCGACCCGCGGCCCCGCCGAGCAGCGCCGTACGAAGCGCGGGGCCAGGCGGGGCAGAGCCGGGCAGAGCCGGGGCGGCATCTCGGCGGGCCGCGGGGAGCCCTCGGGCTGCGGGGAGCGGGATTCCCTGCCCCGCCCGCGGCCCCGCAGCGCAGCCGGGTGGATTCCGCGTTGGCGGTGGGAGAGGGCAGGGAGCGCCGAGCCGATCCATCGGACGGCACGCCTGGTGTCCGCACCGAGCGGCCCTCCGGGAACGCGCGGCTTGTGCTGTTATGGGCTTTTTCTTTTTCCTTCCTTGTAGCGCTGTGGGCCGAGGCTTGAAATCCCCATCGCTCCCGTGGCGGGGGGCGGCAGGACCGCTCGGTCGGCTGCTTTGGTTTCTCTTTATCTCACTCCATGTCTCCCATAAGATCTGTTTATTTAGCGACGCGTTTAATTCCTACCTGTGTTTCTTTGCCATCAATATTAATGCATTGCATTACTTCCCCTTCTGCCTGCCTTACCTCCCCAGCCCTCCTTTCCTCACGGGTTTCTCGCATTTAAGAGCTCTCATGGCAGAAGTAGGTCCCTCTTGGCATCCTCCCGACTTCCACTTGGATGTGCAGTCCCTTCCTTTGTTAAGTATTTGATACAGGTGAGCAATTAGCTGTATTCTGTAAGGTTTTCCCACCTGAAACAGCCAGGCTCTTTTCTAACCTGGTTACCTGGCTCCTTTAGATAGGGATCACTCAGTGTGATAAGAACACATTTCTGTTCTTCGTTTGATACCCACACCAGTGCTTGAGCTCTGCACAGTTCTTAGGTACATAAGCTGCTCCCTTCAGGTCTGGCACATCCACAGGATGCTTCTCTCCGTGCCTCTGTGCTCTTCCCTCCATCTCTCAGCACTCAGCTGCAATCTGTACCGCTGCTTTTAGTGCCCATACAAACACAAGTGTGGGACTGTGCTCCTAATCTGGTTCTGCTTCTCATAATTTCTTCTTCTTTCTCAGTCTTTTCTCGCGGTTTGAAGTGGAAACGATGCTCCTCACGTTCTGTCCTTAACTGCTGTCAAGCGTACTTTTCAACTATGCATTTCCTGTGGCAGCTTCCTCACCATGTTCTGGGGTTGGCCTGCCCTTTTAGCCCTGGAGTTGGTTGGTTCTTCATCCTTCTGTCAGCGTTTTGTTCAACTTGTGTGTCGTTTCCCTTCATCTCTGAGTTGTTTCTTCATAATGGAAACTTCCAGCATCGTTTCAGGTGTTTCATCGTTTCCTTCTGAGGCTGCCAAGGCCTGGTGAACAGGGCAGGCACCTTTTGAGTCGTCCTGAAGGCTGTGCTCCTGCAAGCCTGCCTTCTTATGGATGGCTGTCATTACGGAGCCTTGAATCTTTCATTATTACAAGAGGTTATTTCAGCCTATCTGTTGTAAACTCTTTGAGATAGCTTCAGTGTGGGCTGATAACTGCATCTCAAAGTTTCCTTTTTGAAAGGGAGTTCATCTTGCTCAGTGATTTCTGGGAGAGGTGTAAGGCTCTATCTTGCTGCCTGAGCCCCTGCTGTATCTGAAGGAAGATTGTCTGATAACTGCTGGGATTTACTGGTCAAATTGTGGGCAGGAAAAAAGAAAGTAAGCTTGTATGTATGGCTGTGTCTGGTTCAGTACCCGGGTTGCTAAGAATTTTGAGGACAGAAATGAATTCTCTTTTAAATTGTTTGAATATTTCTTTTCCCCCCTTTAGAGGTAAGATTCTCAGACAAGGAGAAAGGGTGAAACTGATGTCCTTAAACTGATTTCTTGCATTAAGCATGCCCTATAAACAGTTATAATTGGCTCTTCTGGATTCAGGGGAATAGCTGATCTGAATCGCTCTGAATCGGATGGCTTTTATTTATAGGCCTTTATCCTGTTCTCATTGCCATAGAGCAGCTCATGAGGTTTCGCTTCAGGCTGGTGTCGGAGGGCAGGGCTGCAGGAGAGTGCAGGTGCCAGGCGTTGGAGAGGGGCTGCTTGGGCCTTCGTTTGTGCTGCTAAGTCAGATTTGTCTTTCTCCTGTGTGTGCAGTGGTGTTTGGTCCCTTCAGAAGAAGGACGTGTGTCCAGGTGAAGAAATTGCCCTTGATAGCAGGATGTAGCAGCGGGCACAGCGACCTCATGAGCAAAAGCAATGGGATGAAGCACTTTGCCCACAGCTGCTGCTCAGGTTTGCTGTCAGAGCTCTGCTGGAGTGAGGTGAAGAAACCTGTCCCATCCGAGTGGGAAAGAAGGGAAATGTGTTTTCTTTGTTTAAACAAAAACTAGCATTTTGAAAGGGAATAAGCGACTTTGCTTGGGCTGCATTGTTGTTCAAGACAGCTGTTAAACTGGCCTGTAAACAAATACTGAAGTTAATTGAGCCGCTGGTATCTCTAAGCAATGAGCTCTCTGTTCCTGTGGAACTGCACAAGTTCTACTCTGACAAACCTGGGCTGCCTCCATTGCTCACTCCATAGTGAAGCACAAACCTGGGCTGCCTCCGTTGCTCACTCCATAGTGAAGCACAAACCTGGGCTGCCTCCATTGCTCACTCCATAGTGAAGCACGGACGCAGCAGCCACAGTGCCATGCCCAGGGCAGGCTGCGTGCAGGCAGTGTGGTGCAGCAGAGAGGAGCTGCTATGCACTGCATGCCTCCCAGTGCTGCGAGTGCTGCTGTCTGAGGCCCTGCAGGTTGTTGGGTTCCCCATCCAGCAGGCCAGCATCACATCTGTGCCGTCCTGTGATGCCAGCAGCTCTCAGGCTCTTTGTAGACTTCTGGTAATTATGTGTGTTGGGATATAATATATTGAAACTTGTGCTTTTAAATTATTCTTATGCACGGTTCTGCAGAACAAAAGCTGCGATTCCTTTTAAGTGCTGGCGTTCCTCAGCCTAACGCTTATCTGCTCTGAAGGGAAGAAGCTGGGCAGGCAATCTGGCCCTTGCTGCTCTCACTGCTCGCTGTCTTCCCTACCCTCAGGGACGCAATATGCTGTGTTGGAAGGGAGAGACTGACCCAGAAAGAGAGGATGTTCTGCATAGATTGTTCTAAAATGCACGGTTTAAAAAATAAGTAAGTTTAAAGCAAATGAGAACATAAACTGTTTGACTTCCCCTCCTCCATCCCAGGGGAGCAGCCTGCAGGAAGCACAGCCCTGCACATGTGTCTGAGGGTCTCTGTCGTGTTTTGCTGCTGGAGCACACAGGAAATATTTTCCTGCTTATTTATGCTTCAGCTAAATATAACATTTCTCCACCTCTGGCGCTGCAATTACTATTAAACAACGTGGCAATTGGAGTTTGGTCATTGACAAATCTTCCTCTGACACGGAAGTCCCATTTAAATTAGTTAAGATCTTGATAGCTCTGCTTGTATAATGTCATGGAGGGGACTGCAGGCTGGCTAAGGGAGCAGTGTTCTCCTTTGAAACATTTAGTAGGCCCAGCAGTGCCTTCTTTAAAGATGCTCCCATCTCTTACTCGCTATTTTTCACCAACTGATGTTTTATAGTTTTCCTAATGAGAACTTACTGACTTAAAGGACATACTGAATATAAAATGCCTTTTTCTCTCGTGCCTCCTACTAGTTTACTGTAAGGTTTCTTTGCAAAGCTGGCAGCTGCTGTGTCCTCCTCTTGCTGCTTTGTTTCCTGGGGCATTACGAGTTGCCAGCTTTGGAGTATTGCTATCATGACCAGTGAAGTGCAGCCCAAAGAAGCAGTGGTGGGCAGGTCAGCCCCCCTCTATTGCCTGCTCACTTTATTTCAGTGTTGACCCCAGGATGGTCGTTCACAGGTTGAAGGAAGTTTTGTCTTGGTACCAGTTTTGCCTTTTCTTATTCCTTGGGGTGTGATGCTGCTTGTGGCATCCCAGATAGGAAAGTTGCAGCTTTCAAAATACAAAGTTAAATGGGAGCAGTGAGTGAAACGGGCACTGCACTGATCTCCTCTTGAGCTGCAGCTGCACTGAGTTCATGTGTAGGGGAAAAAAACTCATTTAAAAATTGGGTGAGATGCTGTAAGGAGTCGCTGTCTGCCTGCTGCGATCCGTGCTGTCAGAGCAGCCAAGGAAGGCTGAGAGCTTGGGCT
Organism: Centrocercus urophasianus; assembly: GCF_019232065.1. Taxonomy (NCBI): domain Eukaryota; kingdom Metazoa; phylum Chordata; class Aves; order Galliformes; family Phasianidae; genus Centrocercus; species Centrocercus urophasianus. The sequence goes on from NW_024884900.1 coordinate 3,756,850, forward strand.
GCTGTGTGTATCTGCTGTTATTCTGAGCCACTGAAACATTTACTTAGAGCTGTGTGAATGAAGGCTGCCATTCAAACAGGGATCTGCTGGAAGTGTCTTGGTGTGAGAGGGCACTGACCGAGGATTTCCACTTCCTTGAAATTAAATCCTGAGAGATCTGTCACTGCAGCTGCTGTGTCTTGGGGAATTTCCCGAGACAGAAGATGGCCTATGGGCAGCTCAGCTCTGTGTGGCTGCTCACAGCCTGCAGCTCAGGGCTTCGTCTGCAGTCACAACAAACCACGTCCTCCCAGCACCTTTGTGACTCGGCCCTGCTGAGGTAAGGCAGCTCTGTGCAGCGCAGTGCTGCCAGCTCTCGCTGTCCTTGTGAGGCCGTCGTGGGCAGCAGACTTCAGAAATGCTCCCGTGTTTCTCGAGCTCGGTTGACTCGAAGCTTTCACTGTCTGGCCTCTGCACGTCCTTTTAGCAGTAGGTGTGCACTGAGCTGCTCTTCTTCTCCGAGTGGTGCTTGCTTTATGTAAGCTGGCCTGGCAACGTGAAGGCAGCGCTCTTGTCAGCTGCCTGCTCCGAGTCTCTGAGCTGTTCAGTTCAGCCTGGGAATTTAATCAGAGCCTCATTTCTGATTAGTTTGAATATCCTTCTAATTTATTAGGTAATGAGAGTAATGCACGTGTCGTTGGTGTAAAGGGATCTTGAAAGCAAAGGAAGAAATAGATATCTATTAGTAGTAGTTGGGAATTCGGACAAGAGAAACAGGATTTCTAATACATTGGCTGGAAGCTGTTCCTCTGCAGGGTTCTGCTTCAAGGGATAAAAACTGATGAAGGCTAAAACCACATTTGCATTTCTGAGTTGGGTTGTACAAAGCCATTAGGTCCCAGAACCACCTACAAAATGCTGCGCCTATTGCGTGTGTAACACTGCAGTATCTGTGCCTTGTGTGTTTTATCATTTGGGCAGGCTTCATATATGCCAATAGCTTTTTGCCCAAGTGCAATTGCTCTGGGTCTGCCTCTTATCAGCATTGCTCACTGCAGGCTGATCAGAAGGCACAGAACGTTGCTGTAGGATGAGTCATGCAGTTAAGCAGCTTGTTGCTTCCATGGTGAGACGCACCCTTGTTGTGTATGCCAGCAATCATGAAACTCCTGGCAAATACCCTGTGACGTGAACTTCTTATGGCCTTGGTAAATGAAATGCCTGTGGCACTTGCTGGGATGTGTTTTGTTTGTGCCTGCTCGCTGCTTTTGGATATTTTGCTCCTCCTTCTCCCACGGAACTCCTCAGCTGAGACTTCAGTGAAGAAATTACAGCATCAGTGCAGAGCATTTCAGGGTGAAATTAGGGGGGCACTTAAAGCCACAGCTTTCTAATGTCTTTGGTTACTTCACGAGAAGTCTAATCTGTCCTGTTTTGAAATAACTGTTCTATCACAGATCATCCTGTCCCTGTGCTGAGCTCAGGAGGCGGTTTGGATGCCTGATCTTTCCATTGCCCTGAGGGCAGCACACAGGGAGTGCATCTCTGGGAAGTGAGTGTGGGATTTGTGATGCAGGCTCCTTGTTGCACAGCTCACCTCCAGCCCACAGCCCAGTGAGGTGAGCCAGGAGCCACTCTGAGGTGAAAGTAGGATCTGTAGGGCAGAAGACCCCAAGCTAGCTCCTGCGTGCTGTGGATCCATCGGGTCATACATTGTCTCTCCTCAGTAGGCTCTAACACACTTGCAGCAGCGGTTGGTGTTGATGCTGTCTCATTAGGAGACAATCTGCAAGCTGCTGCTGTTCGTTTTCTGTAAGTGGCTTTGTGTTGTTAGTGGGACAGCCCAGCAGGAGGTCAGGATGGGCTCCAAGCACAAGTTTACCTTCTCTCTCAAGCACCAGAAGTAGTTGGGTGAGAGTGGCAGCAGGAGGCTTTTGTTGAGGGTTACTGCTTCCACTTCTTAGCTCTCAAGGCCTCCTTAGCAAAAATGCAAGAGCTGCTGAGCTGGACACCTTTATCTTCAATTTTTAACTGAATTTCATATCTGAGAAATGGGTTCTTAACGTGGAAAGCTGGTCTTCTTGCAAGGGAATGCAATTGTCCAATTACTCTGGCTGGCTGCTGCCATGTCCCTTCTGTTTTGATGTACAGAATTATCACATTTAGCATTAATGTGAGAACTTCTAAGACTCGTTCAGCTGGCTTGGTTTACCTTCAGTGGCTAACATCTGAGAAATGTGTATATTAGATCCCTTAAGAAAAAAAAGGACAAAAAACACTCCAGGCTTTTCATCTTTATGCCTTTTAGCGTGATGATGAGAGGGAGGGCTTAGGGCATGTGCTGTGCATGTGAAATGCTGTGCTCTCTGAAGGAGAGCTTCGGAGGTAGCCTGAATTTTCTTCCTGGCCCTTTCATGTTTCTGGAATAGAGATTGAGTCTTTTTCTTCTCTAATCCTTTTTTGTTGATTGTTTTCCTTTCTACAGCCCTTCTGGATGATATGAAATAATTTAGGGATGCAGATCTGGGCTTGCTGTTCAGTGATTTGGATTTAAACACAGCGCTTCAAAAAGTGGTATTAAAGTTACAGGACAAGAAGAATATGGCAGCTAGTTGAAGTGTGAGCCCAGAAATGACAGAGTTCTCTTTTGCCTTTTAAAATTGCAGCATGGCTGACAAAGACTGAATTCATTTCCCAAACAAGCATTTTTTCTTATGTAACATCCAGCGAGTTTTGCTGGGGGGAGTTTCCTCTGCTTTTGTTTTCAGCTGAGTTGTGCTTAGGTGGGGTAGCTAGCTTAGGACTTCAAAAAGAGAAGTGAAACCAATCAACCTGTTCTCTGCTGCTTTTTGACGTTTCTGCCTTCGTGGTGATGTTTTTGGTTGGTCTCACAACAATGAAAAGACATTCAAGCCTGAACTTCAGCTTTTAAATGAATCTGCAGACGTTTGGTTCCCCTGTGGTGTGGGTTGGGTCTGGACGTAGAAATCTGTGCTCATGTTATCTCTGGCTGCTTGTCAGCTGCTGCTGCCTGCTGGCTGGGGAAGCTCCTCAGAGAGGTGGTGCAGATCAGTTGGCCTCGCTGTGCACCTGCATCTTAAACGGAAGGTCTGGGGGCAAAACAACGAGCGCAGCGTGTTTTGAGATGCCTTCCCTGTATTTGGGCTTTGTTATAGAAACTGTCAGCAAGGGAGGCGTTATCAGCTAGCACTTAGAGTACGGCTGGGATGGAAGAGGAGGGCGAGCGTTTGTCCCGTGCTCTGCAGATCCCCGCTCTCAACATGTGCTGTCGGCTGTGCCAGTCTCCTGCAGCCCACACTTCTGCTCTTTGAAGTGGAATTTTTCTTCCACGTACACCAGCCACTGCTCCAGTCTGCAGGGAGCTCTGTGTAACTGAGAGGTGTGCGTGTGTGGGGATGCTGAGATGGTTATTTCTGTCTGGCTCTCTTACAAGGAATGAAGTACGGTTTGATGTTCTCTTGAGGAGAGGGGAAAGCTTGGTGTCTGGTTAGAATTTGGCCTGAAGATGGTTTGACTTAAAATAAGCTTGAGGAAGCGTTCATGTCTTGGTTTTTAAACTTGAGATGCGGCTCATTTAAAAATAGTAAAACAAGCTGAGATTTCATTAAGTTTAAACTTAGAAGTTTGGTTTCAGGAGAGAGCGTCTGGATCCAAGGAGGGTTGGTATGAAGACAGCCCGAGGGGGAGGCAGTCTGTTGTCAGAACTTCGTGTAGTCGCTGTGAAACAGCACTTCCTGGACGTATTTGACTCTTCTTGGACTCCGCTCTGATGTGAATCCTGCTTTGCCTGCGCTGTGGGAAATACTGAAAAGCCCCAAAGCTCTCGAGGTGCATCAGCAGTGGGTGAGCAGAGGGCCTTCCTGCAGGGGAGGGGACACAGAGGGATCTTCCAGCTGTGTTCTGATGGCAGCCAGCTTTGCCAGCGTGCAGCCCTCTGTTCTGAGCACAGCTCGGGCCCTGCAGCTCAGTGCTGGAGCACCACTGCTCAGCCCTGCTCTCTGCCTCAGCCCTGGCGCTGCCCCCATCACAGCATCAGGAGGAGAAGCTGCTCCCAAGAGTCTTTAAAGCGCGATGGTGGCTCTGACTGAAATGGAATAATCGTGTTTTAAAGGGTGCTCTAAAGCTTTATAAATATTAATTTTGTTCTTTTGTTTCCTAATAAAGGGGTTTGATTCATAAAATCGCTATTTATTTATTAACCTGACAAACTAATAGCAAGCTCTCTTCTTTCAGTGTGTGCATGTGCCATATCACAATTCTGCTTGTCACCATACATAAGAACTTCATTCATCTGCTTTAAAATGTCATTGATAACAACTTGGCAGTGGCCCAGCTCGGAGCAAGTTAACTACAAAAGGCTGCATTGTAAACCTTTCTGAGAGTACATGCTACATTAAGTCTAAAATTAAAGTACAGCCTGGTCCAGGCTGCATCTAACTGCCAAATAGCTTCAAACCTCTGAAAAAGTGGGGCTCTGTGCCTGAAAATGGGATAGATTGGAATTAAGGCTGCATTCTGCTCACTTAAACCCTCAAGGTACCGAATTTATAGACCTTGTGAGATGGGAGAGGATATCCTAGTGAACCACAAGTAGCAAAATGAAGACCTGGTTATTTCCTTTGGTCTCTTCTTTCTTTGACTGAAGGCCCAGGATGAGAAGTGCAGTCTGCAAATGAGCCTCTGGGAGTGAATTGAAGTGATTTTGGAATGGTGCTTTGTGTCGTTTGTCATAACCTTCCCCGACCCCAGCTGCAGTCTGCTCACCAAACACGTTTGTTCACCTGTGGGTTCCCATGGTGCAAGCAGTGCCTGGCATTGCTGTGTGTGTGGTGAGGCGCTGCTCGTGGGGGCTGCTGTGTCCGTGCAGCCCCGGTTAACCCAGCTAGTGTCACTGGACTAAGTGGAGCAGAGCATGAGGCTTTCAGGCATCTTCATGCCAGGTCTCCTGGGAGCAGTGTGAGCACATTCTTAGCATCATGCTCATCCTATGCTCTGAGGATGGGGATGGCTCGGGCAGTGCAGTGAGGGGCTCTGAAGGGTGTATGGTCTGATAGCTGGCGTGGGGACAGCGAGAGCCTTCAGGAAAGCAAAGAGGGGGGTATGATTTCATGCTTCTTCACTTCTGTGGTTTCTTTTGTTTTGTCTCTTTCTTGAGTATAGCATATGGACAGCGCCATGGGTTAGGGAGCTCTGCGTCTTCAGAGGCTTTTCCTATATAGCCTTCCACTGAAGTCAATGGGCGTGGAGGTAAGCTTTCTGACAACACTCCCACCACTCACTCTGCACCCTGGTGCACACAACACTTGTATTTGAGCATTGTTTTTTCCCCCCAAAAAAGTCGCATGCAGTTGCACAGTGAAGACACTGCTTATTTGCGTCGTGCAGGTCTGGTTGTAGCTGTTGAAGAGTGCAAGCAGTGAATATCAGTGTGGTAGACTTCACCAGTACTGCATGAGCACTTGCCACTGCTGTCAAACATTGCCACGGCCGATTAAAATACAACTTCACTGTTGATCTGTGAGATGAGTGAGGTTTGAGTGTAGGGCCGAATGTCACTGAGTGAAGTGTTTGTGCTCCCGATGTTCAGCACCTCTTGCTCTGCTGTGATTTATTTGTACCAGTTCTGAGTTTAGTCTGCCAATGAGTAATCACTTTATCACGAGCCACTCAGAGTCAGCGAGAGTTTCCTGTTTCCTCATCTTTCTGTTGATTTCCTTGCTGTTGAAATACAACTTTCTCCATTGAAACAAGGATGTTGCTGTACTCTTCGTCTTCCATAGAGTGGCCCAAAGGGAAGGGGAACCTCTGCAATATTCCCACAGGGATGTCGACATCTGGGTCTGGTGACTAAATTGTTATGATAAAACACAAATTCATTAGTTGATGCTGCTGAAATGCACTGACTTTTCTGTACTCCTCATAGGAGGCTTTAAAATATCCAGCTGCAGGCTGATCCTCTCCAAGCATGTGACTCTGACATCAGTCCTAGAAGTGAGGCGTTGAACTGCCTCCAAAAATGAGCTCATTGGGTGATATTCAATGCACTGATTTAACATAGAATTAGCTAATTTGATTACATGATCACCTGCACTTACTGTTTGAGTGTTGTGAACTCATTCCAGTGCTGGCTGCTGTCATTTAAGTGTTAGTGCTGTAACCCCAAGGTGCTCTCGGTAGGATGCCCTGCTGCTGCTGTGCGGTGGGAGCTGGGCTGGCAGAGCCTTCCCTATGGACACTAACATGCTGTAAGACTTGCCATGTTCCTTGACTTTTCTTCTCCCTCTCCCAGAAAGTTATAGGGGTATAAGGGTTTGGGACTGTTAAGCAAGCCTTCTAAAACAGCTCGTAAGACTTAGGGTTGTTTTTTTTCTTATGACTCTCTTGTCTTGTTTAAATGTCTGCATAAAAACACAGCTATGTCCCTTTGTGGGAATTTGGGCAGTGGTTTGGCTGAAATCTGCCCCACCATCCAGCCTACAGCAGCCAGTCATCACCAAAAACAAATTAAACCCTGGCGCGACCATCCTGGAGGCAAGTTGCATGTGCTGAGCTTCCTCACCTCCTCCAGCTTGAGGTCAGCAGTAATTGCAGACTTCCTCTCACGACCTGCACAGAGCGTTCAGGCAGCACATGGGAATGACAGTGATCCTGGATGCACCTATCCATTGTTTGGGAGACTTCAACACATTAAGCATTTACCTGTAGTCATGATGGGAGTATGTCTTAATTGCTGGTGTCTGAGCATATCAATGCATACCTGACAACATTTATTTTTCTAAGCATGGGAATTAGATAACCAGTATGTCAGCAGAAGGGTTCCTGTGAGATTACCCCAAAACAGTGTCATTTTTTTCTCCCCTCCCTCTGTCTTTTCTCCTTGCTACTGCATGTTGCAGGACTGCTTGCTCTGGAGATCCCTGCTGAATGAGGTCTTTATTGAGCTGGCCATAACATTGCTCTTCTCTTTCAAGAAATACTGCTGCTAGGACAGAGGATGACACTGTATCTCACAGGGCTGTTAGACAGTGTTGCCTGACTGTGATCTGTAACCAACTCAGGAATTGAGTTGGAAAAAACACTGAGGTTTTGCATAGGAAGCTAAAGTGAGGAGAAGCTCTTAAAGAAGTGCAGAGCAAGGGAAAAAAGCTCAGTTTGAAGAGCAAGCAGTAGCAAGTGATACGGGAAGAGTGCTGCTCCTGTAAGGGTGAGTGATGCTGCAGAGAAGCCGGGGGGCTGCGTGGTGCTGGCCCTGAGCTCTGCCACCCAGGGCGGTGGGATCCCTTCCTGCTGCCTGATTACAGGAAGCTGGCCCGTTTCCACAGTGAGTTCCTGAAACATCCTCGGCAGGGAGGAGGTTTGGGATGACAGAACGCTTATTCACACCCAGCATGTCAGCTACAGCAGCAGCTACCTGCAGTGGCTGGACGGCCGCTGCCTGTTTCCGTCACCTCCCAGAGGTGTGCCTCAGCCCCTGAGCCCGTGTTCTGCAGCACTACGTCAGCAGCATCCTTCCCGTGCTGTCTCTGCAAAATGAAATGAATGTCAGCCTTTCCCAGCGGAACACCTGCCCTGCACGTGTCCCAGGGTTGTTCAGAATGCACACAGGGCTGTGGATGTGCAGAGCTGAGCTGTACCCCGTGCTGCCCGAGGGCAGGCGAGGAGCCCAGCCTGCCTGCAGCCCAGAGAGCCCTGCCAGTGCCTGCAGGAGGGGGGTGGGGAGGGAAGCAGATGCTCCTCGGAAGTTCATACCGTGGTTAATAATGTAATTCACAGATGGTGGTGGAGGCCTTGAAGAGGCTTTCATGCAGTACTTACGAGCTGTAATAGACAGATCATCGCATAAGGGCTCGTAAATAGAGATGACTTAATCCCAAGGATGAGTCTGCAGCGATCTGTTTGATAGTGGCCCTGTGGCTCGCTGTAACCTTCTTATACAATCCAAAGCCTTTAGCATCCCTGAATGTGGAGCATTGCCCTCAGACTGGGCAGATCTCTGATAACAATGTCAAGATAAAATGCAAATACAGATTTGAGATCTCGAATGGAAATGGTTCTTATGGCATAGAAAACAAATTCCTTTGTCCTGGTACAGAAATCAATACAGACAGTGCAGGTGTGGAAGTTGCTTAATACAGTGCCTTCCTCTTGAGAAGCAGTTCTGCTTTTATTTTCCTTTATATGGTAGGCATTGGAAGCAATGAGTAGCTGGCAGTGCATCTTGATGGATAAGGAAAGGACCATGCATTGCATGTCCTCTTGGGTTTGCTTATGTATTTACTTGTTAAGAAGTAGTTCACTCCATGCTACATAGCAGATGAACAAGCTGCCTTTCCAGAGATCACAAAAAGTATTGCTTAACTCTCAGTGAAACGCTGCAAGCATTTCTTGGGAGGCTGATTGTGGAGTTCGTCAGTGAGTGCTGGCTGTGAGCTGTGTAACTGCAGGTCTGTATTAGGGGCTTCCAAGCTGATACGATTACATTAAAAAGCAAAAGTTTTGGGTAACACCAGAGCTGATCTTGTTGTGCGTGTGCAGCTTCCACTTCCAAGGGATTTCCATAATAATAGCTTTGATTTTTAATTTTTCCAAGTTGAAATCATTTAGTAAATTGGCTTTTTGTGATGCTTGTCATGTGATGGTTCATGAGCCCTGAAGAATGTGCTCCTGTGACTGCAGCCGTGTGTTTGCCTGTACCAGGGCGGGCTGCGCTGTGTTCCTGCTGTGTTTGGAGCTGGGGGGCTGAGGGCTGCCTCCACAATGTCTGACATTTCCAAGCAGCAAAAAATGCTGCTAATGAAGTTATGTCCAGCTTCCAGTCCTGCTGCCGGTGTGTGCTGCTGTGCTGCATTGCCTGCACCCTTGGATTAATCCAGTGGGTTTTTTTTGTAGCACCTTAGTTCCTCCAAGCTGCACCTTGTTTTCAGCTCTCTCTCTAGTACTTATTGTTTCACACTTCAGGATTTAGCTTGCTGTTCATGCTTGCATTAAAAAACCCGAAGGTTCAAACCCTCGGCTCGCTCTGTGTAGCCCCAGCAGTATTTGCACTTGGCTCAGGAGGTGCAGATATGTCAGCTGAGGGATCCCTTCTCATTTGGCTGGTCAGCCAAGCTCTCCTCAAGCGCATTAGAAGGATCTGCAGCTTAAGTTCATCAGAGGACTGACCTGTTCTGGTTTTAATGAGATTTATTATACGTGTACCTTTTGGATTTGACTGCTTTGGCCTTCAAAACAGCCTGTACAAATCTGCTAGTAGAAGCAGGGCTGCCGGAAAACTGACTCCTCATTCTGAACCTGCCCTCCTTCAAGATTATGGATTCCTTTAAAATTAAAATACCATCCCTTGTGCTGCTGGCACGCAGCTTGGCTGCACGGCTTCGCCAAGTGCTGGCATCGCTGCTTCCTTTCGAGCTCCTGCACAGCTCCCTCCTAGGAAACCGCAGTGATGGAATGCTGATGCTGCAGCTCACGTTTGGGGAGGACAGAGGAAAGCTGGACGTCACAGCTGATAGATGGGTCACGGTGTGCAACTTCTGCAGGCACGGCTGCAGCCCCTACATGTCTGGGGGAGAAGCGAGGCAGGGCTGTCCTCACTTACACACATGGGCTGGGTGTTATTTGATCCAGACTGACATGTGTGGTACAGATGTGGTTGTGAGCACGAGATGAGAAGTTACGGTTGCTCTGCACGTATGTTGACCCGCAGGATATCAGCACCCACACGTTTTTCAGTGTGATTTATTTGTTTGAAGAAACAATGTGTGTGGTTGTTTCAGAGGAGGGGGTGGGTGTTACTGTGTTGTGGATTTGTTTTGGCCAAACTGTTTGTGTCTGGTACTTTGTGCATTGGATGGTCTTGCATTGCATGGCTCTGCTTGGCCAGAGCTGCCCCTTAGCCTTTGGTGGGGTTGGGCCTGGGGTCTGTGGCTGGGCATGTGGGGATTCCACTCATCCCACCAGGACTTGGAGAACGTTGCAGTCTTTGGAGCTGGGAAGCAAAGTGTGGTTTGTTGGGCTGTGCTCTGGGTGTTTGTATGCGCAGCCCTGCAGTCTGCTGAGGTGAATGCATTGCTGGGTGTAGTGCCTTTTTTTGCTATGGTTTTTTTTTTTGTTAATAAATGGATCTATTAATGGAAGCAGAGTGCATAATGTAATCCTAAAATAGCTCCTCCATGAATGCAGAAACATTCCACTTCTGACTAATCAGCCATTCAGAACGAGCATTTAAGTAGGGAGCAGAGGCTTTCCATATCTGTGGTTAGGAATGCGCTGGGCTCAGCCTTGCACACCCCCCCTCCCAGCCCATACCTGCTATCTCCACAAGCACCCTGCTCACTGCCTACCTGGGGCTGCCCATCCTGCTGCCCCAGGCTGAAGGATGATGCTGATAAACAGTCCTCAAAAGCAGACCGGTGCTTCTTTTGCTCGTGAGTGAACCAGAGCACAAATATGTTCTGAGCCCTGGCTGCAGTGCATGGCCTGGTGAGCCGGGCAGCCCATGGGCAGTGTGCTTCTGAAGGGGCTGTTTCCTTCTGCCACTCCAAGCCCAGCAATGCCCTACGGCTGTCTTATTTAGAGATGACCTCAAAGGCAAGTTGTGCTCTCCTCCCAAAGCGGGATTTTCACAGGGGCTTACACTGGTTTAAGATTGCATTACCCTAGCATAGCATAAACCTGTTTCCTGTTATCTTAAGGCAGAAAGCAGCTCAGGGATTTGGATTGATTCCTGCTGACTTCACCAATCCCTAAGGAGCACTTTGCCCCCACCTACCTGCTCCTAATTTCAGGCAATCAGATGTGTCCTTTGCTGTGTTACGTGGCAGGACAGCCTTTGGGAAGCAGCCCCAGCACATCCTGCTCCTCAGGTGGCCACTCAGGGCACTGGCCGAAGGGAAGGGAAGGTTTTAACTGGATTAACCTCAAGAAGAGAGTGTGGGGATTTAAGGATTAAGGAGCCCAAGGCAGCCAACAGTCACTGACTTCCAACCTGTGGTCAGAGAGCAGCCAGTTTCTGGGCTGGAGGTACAGCCCCCAGCCTGCAGCATGCCATGGAGGTATTAAGGGCAGTGGTCTTAGGAGCACAGTGTGCATGTAGGGCATTTTTCCAAAGGCTGGTGTATCAATTGGAAACTGTTCATAACTGATACCTTATAAGAAGAAACTGAGAGCACTGAGTGCTTAGGTGGGACCTTAAACCTGGCTCTCAGAAGATGCGTAGGCGCTCACAGCTCTGAAGACACCTTTCAGTAGGTTTCAGCTCTTCCAGCCTCCTGCATCCCCAGCCTTTGTTCCGAAGCATTTCTCTCATCCCATATATTTTTCTACGGATAATGTTGTGCATCCCCTGGAAGAAGATCCTGGTAGTCTGCAGGGTTGGTGGAAGATGAAGGGGGGGATCAGCATACTGGTTACTGGGGAGAGCGCATGGTTGCTCTGCTGAGGGGACAACAGATGGCACAAAGGAGCTGGGATTACGCAGCTGAGTGCTGCAGGGCCACAAATCTAACGGATCTGTTGAACTGCAGGGGTCAGGCAAGCCCAGCCTCATGCCAAGGCTGATGTCCTTCTCCTGCCTTCAGCACAGCGCGTGTGTTTGAAGCTGTTCTGGGCAGCACGTAGGGCTGTGACGTCTGGATGGGAGAATGGGCAGCTGCTTCCAGCTTCTGACACAGCCTGGCCTTTGTGGCACTGTGGTGTTTCACAGAGGTTTACATTTGAGGAGCAATGCTGCCAGCTGTGTGCCACTTACCCAGTGCTTGGTCTTTGGAGGGAGATGTGGGGCCGAGCTGCCCTGCCTGCCTGGATCAACCAGCGAAGGTGAGTGTATCCTGGCCAAAGACAAATAGCACCAGGTCGCTTTGCTGGAGTCTCATTAAGATCTGTTTTTCTCAACTTTCAGCCTCTGGAGAGAGAGAAACAGGACATTGGTTCGTTAACAGATGAAGAGCGCTGGATAGCTGCAGGAATTAAGAGCTGGACAGCATTGCCTTTTTTGTTTCCCTCCCACAGCAGTTTGGACAGATACCCAAATAAACAATAACAGATTTTTGGAGGAGCTGGCTGGGAGAAATAACAAAAGTCGAGGGACGGTCATTATGCATCTCAGTTCTTCTCATGTTTGACTACTCTGGAAAGCCTCCTGTTACTCCTCAGCTTCATTTTCCTTTCTCATCTTCCCTCCACCCCCATTGCACGAGGTGCCATCGTACTTGCTGCTGTAAGTTTGGTTGTGTCACCACCTCCTCCATGGTGCTCATTGCATCGAGGGGAGGTTTGCGTTTAGCTCTATTCAGTGACCCTATGGTGACCATGGGAAAAGTCACAGCTGCGGAGCTGAGCTGTGCCTGCATGAGAATGGCTGCACGTACATCACTGCTATAGGGATTGAGCTGAGAGTGTGCATCTAGGTGTAACCAAAACCCCCAACTTGCTTTTATTTGTGAACTTGTTGCTAACAGGAAGATGGCTGATTGATTGCAAGACAAAGACCCTTCCCTTCGCTGTGCACCTCCCTTCCTTCCACCCTCCTCCTCCTCCTAAAATAGCCCTGCAGCATCAGGAGCGAAAACCAAATATCTCCTTCTTTCTCAAAGCACGCTTAACATTTGTCCATTCCAGTGAGAAACTGGGCTTTGTCTTAAACCAGAAGCTGGTGGAGCACCCATCCTTCCTAACCACTGGGGACAGCTTCACCTCTGTGATTGTCACCTCTTGTGCATGCCTGGTGATGGGGTTCTCATCGTGGTAACCTGTGCAGTGGGCTGTCCCTGTGCCCAGCTCCAGAAGCCCTGCCCTGGGACTCACCAGCCTCCATGTGAGTTTTTGACCTGGTCTTACCCAAACCATACCTCTGACATCAGCAACAATGCCTGGTATGCAAACTGGAGCTGTTGGGGTCAGTGAGTTTTCTCATGCTCGTCCCATCAATGTAAGTGGAAATGGATACCTGTGGATTTCGGGATGTCCGGTGGACTGTTTCATTATCTTTGCCTATCTATCATTATCTATGCCTAAAAGTAGACTGAAGGGATACCTTCAAGGCTCTGGGAAGCCCTGGGTTTCACAGAGAATCCTCATGATGTCAGATGTCTGCCTGAAAGTCAGAGGAATCTGTTAGGGAGATGCCAAGTTTGTTTCTTAGTGTGTGTATCTGTCTAGATGGTGACTAGCAACATGCCATGACTTAGAGAGAAATCATCCATCGCGCCGCTTTGTGTGGTGCAGAGATTTGTAATGTCAATATGAAGTGTTTGTGGCATTTTTTTTTTCCCTTGGGAGCATCTCTGGGATTAAAGCAAAAGCTGTTGTACTCCCCATCAGGCGAGCTTATTTCATTGCAGCAATTCAGTGGACAGTAATCTCCTTTTTAATCTGTGCTCGTGCTGTAGCGTGGCCGGCCATGTCGTGCTGTTCCTCGTTCTCACTCTTGTACCAGTTGGAAGCTTCTTGTGTCCAAATGTTTGAGCGCTATTTCTTGTGTTTTTAGTGAGGCCCAATCTGGATGAAGTTTGTGTAAATCCCTGAGCTCCAGCAGAAAGATGGAAGCTCTGATAAGGAACTTGTTTTTTCTTTCTCCGGAGCAAGAGCACAATGTCTTTGACCTAAATATACCAATTACTGATGCAGCAAAGTGATACAGAAAACAATCTGGAAGGAATGCCAACCTCTGAATGAAAGCTTGGCTGCAGAGAGCGGCTGCGTATGTGGGGCCTCAAGCACGGAAGAAATGTGAGGAGGAAAAGGGTGTTCATTCAAAACATATCATACAAATAGTGGTGGGAGAGGGAGAAACTGCTGGGAAAGCTGCTGCTCTGCCCCATCCCCGTGTCTGTGGAGAGGTAGGAGTGCTACACACAGCACCGTGCAGCTCTCCCCTCCCCTTCCCTGGCCTACTTTGCTCAGCTCAGCTGTCTAAAGCACTTTTATGTCAAACTCGAAGGCTTCCTGGCAGCAGCTGCTATTTTTAAAGTGTTTGATGGCAAATGTAAGTATTTCAAAAGGTGGCTATGAGCTTCTCCTCTGCAGCGTAGGGGACTCCATTAATTAGTTTTATCGTTTTCAATAGTGGTTAAGGTTAACCTCCAGAGACTGGGGAGGTTCTGAAGAGCACTGGTTTCTCTTCAGCCCTGAGACCCGTCCTGTGGAGGGGAGCCCTGGCTCCACTCTCCTTATATCTCCTTATAGCTCCTTATATCACCACTCTGCTTTTATCAGCTCACACAAATGGCTGCAGCCTGCAGGATGTCTGTTCTGCAGGTGCAGCTGTGGGCTCTGCCTGCCCATGGACTGTTGCTGTGGGCAGATCCCCATGTACAGCACCAGCAGAGTGCTCCCACACAAAGTCAGCCTGGAAGCTGTGTTAGTTCAGCATCCCCATCCTGCCCTGGAACTCCTGCTGGTGAATTTGGGTGCATTCTCAAGGTTCCTACCCCAAAAAGGGAACCTTTTCTCGGCCCGGGTTTTCAAGTCAGTCCTTGTTTCCCTTTACCAGCCAGTGTTGTTGCTGGCACTTCAGACTTACTGCAAATGCAGCATGTGTGGGCTTTATGTGAACACAGTTTATTTAAGAGATTGATACAACTCAAGCTACTGTATGAACGTCTCTGCTGCAGAAAGATGCAATAGATAATTGGCAATCTGACTCAAACGTTTGTGTCTTGTTTTCTTCCAGCTTTGAGATCACTGACAGGAGCAGCCCTACACAGGGCATGCTGTCAAGTAGAAATCTATTGAATATTGGAAGGTGCTGAACTTGGGTTTTGTGTGATGATCCAGGCCTCTGTTCAGGTGCAGCTCTGGGCATCTCGTGGCAGTCCTGCTCAGACTTGGGTACCATGGAGTAGCTCTATGTCACTGTGTCAGTGTCAGTGGTTGAGCTGAGCTTTGAGGAACCCACATGTGCAACAAATGCTCTTATCTCTGGTGACTGTGCTAGAAGAAAAGCTTGCTTCATACTTGGTGACACCCAAGGAGAGGTCCTACACGGAGGAGCTTGCAGTGCACAGTGCAGCTGTAGTGCAGAGATGCACGGGGAGATCAGTGGATGCAACAGAGAGGAATATTTGCATGCTTCAACAGCTGCCCAGCCTCTGATTTCCCAGTGCAGCTGCATGCTTCCCTGCAAAGGTTGTTTTAGGCTCAGCAGCACTTGGTGTGTGTTTGAACAACTGGATGGGACCTGGCCCAGGGACAGGCAGGCAGGGAACGAGGAGATTGCCTGTTTAATTTTAGACCTCTTCTTTGATTACCTCTTTTGAGTCCGGGTCTGCAGTTGTTCACATGATGCTGGCTTGACAGGTAAAAGACCTCTGTGATGGCACGATCACATCTGAATCTTGGTACGGATTTGGGGGGATTCACATAAACTAGGTTTCTGTTGTCTCAGTAAGAAGCTGCCAGTACTCTTTGCTAAGAGGTGAAAAGGCCTCAAATTGTCATAGCATTTTGTAATAGCTTTTTGTTTTTGCTCTTGCACAAGACCTCTGTGCTGGTTAAGTAAGGATCATTTTAAAAAGCATAGTATTCACTTTGAAATTTAACAGTTTTGTGAAATGAGAATGACTTCACATCCACCTCTTGCTTCTGCCTGCCTGGAAGGAATTAGGATCTCTCGCTGCTGGTGTTTGTTGCTGTGCAGGGGGTTCTGTAAAAGTATCTCAGACACTGGAAAGCAATGAAGTTGCCCATGCAGAAAGTGTCACCCAGACAAAATTTAGAAAATAGAGAAGTGGGGAGAAGTTCCTCAATGTCTGAAGTGTGTACTTAGCAGCTGTCAGCTCAGTGCTGAGGCTCGTGGAGTGGAACAACCTGGCATCCTGGTCCATATTGGCAGTGCTCTCTGTATTGATGGCTGCAGCTTGTTCCCAATAGAAGCATTTCCCAGGCACTGCCTGCACAGTCAGGTATGTTGGCGCAAAATCACATGCAATTATTACTTTGGAATCACTTTCAAGGCTTGCAGGACATATTTGCAGGGTGTAGTCTGTGTGAAGTGTTCCTGGTTAGAAATGCTGTGAATGTTAACCTAATAATGCTGTCTCTTGGAACAAAAGAAGCTGTTCTGATGTTCCCGGTGTTAAGCACAGGCAGACACCTCCAATCCTGTGCATTAGAGCGCAGACTGGATCTTGTTTATCACTGCATCAGTCTGCAAGGAGGAGATTGGTAGGAGTGGAGCCGCTTGCGTGACATGGAGCGACTGCCGTTGCACAGAGCAGAACAGCGCTCAGAAATGTCGCTCCTCTCCCTTGCCCTTTTGATGACAGACAGTTGGCAGCAGATCAAAGCACAAACAGGATGAATGTTTTGCATATTCTGTCCTACATGGCCCGAAAAGAGCAGAGATGGAATTTTTTTCATCTTCCACTTTAAACGGCATTTAATATGTGGCCTAGTTCTGCGCTCTGCGACACGCTTCCCCCCGGGCCGCACTTCTGCTCTGTGGGCTGGAGGCCTGGGGCTGCCCTGGGGCTCCGGGTCGGTTCCTTTGCTGTGCTGAATGCGTGGAGCCCTGGTTCTGGCTCTGGCCTGGCCCTGGTTCTGGCTCTGGCTCTGTGGTGCAGAAGGCTGCAGTGGGAGCAGTCAGTGTGGGTGTCCCGGGTTGCATCTCCGAGTGCTGTCCCTGCTGCCCCAGGTTCCTCACAGTGCTTTCCCCAGGAGTCCACAGGTTCTAAGTGCTTGCTGGCGCTTGCCAGCTTTGCTTCCTTCTCTTTGGGAATCCAGAAGCAGTAAAAGCTGGAGGTGCCCGCTGCTGTGTAGCATGGGAGCCCCAGCACAGCCGCTGTGTGTCCATGTGTCTGTGTGTCCGCCGCCTGTCCCCTGTCCTGCCCTTCCCTCTAGTGGGGTGACCCGTCATTGCAGCCAAGCTGTGGGTCGCAGCCTCCACAGACGCTTCTCTTTAGGCAATCAGCCACTTCTGATGCAGACCTGCTACATAATCACAGAATCACAGGATCGTAGGGGTTGGAAGGGACCTCCAGAGCTCATCGAGTCCAACCCCCTGCCAAAGCAGGTTCCCTACAGCAGGTCGCACAGGTCGGCATCCAGGCAGGTCTTGAACATCTCCAGAGAAGGAGACTCCACCACCTCCCTGGGCAGCCTGTTCCAGTGCTCCGTCACCTCACTGTAAAGAAGTTAATATTAGAGAGGGCTTCACAGAGGCAGGTGGTGGTGGTTGGTCCCGTCTGGCCTCCTCCACTGAGCTCCTCCATTGATTTTTTGTGATGCCATGGCAGTGATTTGTGTTTCAGAACCTTTGGTCGTTGTGGGGCTGTTGTGGCCTACTGAGCTCACCAGTTGCTGTGACCTGGATTTTTTTTTGGTGTGTGGAAATGGACGTTCATTATAATGCTAGAAATGTTTGCATAGTTTGGGTTCCTGAGCACAGTAGAGATTTCAAGTGCTCTTTCAGCTGGTGTTCCTTACTGTGGTTTTGAGAACTTGTTCTCTAGCCAATTAGATGCTCTTGAACCATTTTGATTTACTCACTTTTTTTAATGTCTTAATCTATCCCACGTGTACCCTCTTCCCCTGGTCCACCTCTCTGTGTGCCCCTGTACTCCCCACCAACTTCATCATAGTAAACTGATGGGGATTTATGCTCTGGAAGGACCTGAGGACTTCCAGCAACAACAAACACACACACAACAACAAGTGGTGCTTTCAGAGGTAGACAGCAAATTGTTCAAAGGGATTCAAACTCAGCTGGGTGAGTGCTGACATCTCAAACCGAGCCTGGCTCCGCCATGGCTGCTCTGCTCCTCGGGAGGCTGCTCTTCCCCCGTGCTTCTGCCCCTTTCTGAATGCTGCCACGGCTTGCTTCGTGTTGGCCATGGAATTCATCGAGGTACTCATGTTGGGAGGAGGTGAGCACGCCGGCTTCCTTATCAGGCTGCTGGCATGTTGAGCTGCTTCTTAGGTGTGATGAGTAGAAGGCAGTTGTGCCAGCTCTTGCTTGTTGTGGACGGTTGTTCTGCAAGTTTTAGCTTGAAGCTGTGGTTGGAAGTGGCTCCATGCGAACTCCTTCATGGTATTTCTCGTTCTGTTCTTAGAAATAGAAGAGCAGCAGGAAGCATGTGCTTTCTAGCTGCTTTCATACCCACAGATCCAGAGCATTTAAATAAGAGAAACCAGAAGTTAACTTACTGTACTCCTCCCCTGTTCAGAGCTCGATGCTTAAACATGTCAGGTTGTGTGTTCTGCAGAGGTGTCCATGCCCATAGCTTGCCCTGCTCTCCTGCACGTGCACCTTCAGCACTGCAGCACTTATGCAGATCTGCATAAGCATAATAAGTTTTCACTGATTAAAAGCAGATGCTGTACCCGATCTCTAGCCAGTGTCTGGCAATACATGCTTAGATGTGCTGTGACATGCAGTTAATAGCTGAGATCTCTCTACTGAGGTATTGCTTTGGGCTGTGATAGGACTGCCTGCTAAAGTTCAGCAGCACGCTAGAGGTTGTATGTACTCATTTTGCACTTAACACAGCCTGGTGTGTCATGTGGAGCTTCCTGCTCTGCATGCACCAAGTCCCTTTGGGTGGGTTCAGTACATGCTGGTTTTGTGGACTCTTAAATTCGAATGCTGATGCTGCAATACCAATGAGTATGGTGTACATAAAAGTGATTAAAAAAAAAAAAAAAGGAGAAAAAATAGTATTTTTGCCCAGAATTAAGCTACGTGTCTGGCTCATAGCTGCTGCATGCAGTGGGGGCATTGGCAGGAAGGGAAGGAATCTGCAGTTTCACTCTGTGCTGTGTGAAAAGGGTTTTGAGGGAATGTGAAGTGACAGCTGAACAGAAAGCGAGCTCCTGGGCAGTGACAGCTCCACGCAGGAGCAGCGAGAATTTCCTTTGCTTTATGCTGTCAAGCCAGTGAAATGCAAATCTTTGGGTGCTGTATATATTAAAGCATATTAACTCTTCTTTTCCTTTCTCTCCTATGTATGCAGGAGGCAGACAGTGGGGAAGAAGAATGCCGGTCCCAGCCCAGGAGGTAAGATTGTCACTTAGAGGATGCTGTTCTTTGCGAAACGTTCTGCAGTGCTTATTGTGGGGTTTGGTTTGGTTTGTTTTACTTGGGAATGTTATCTGCCGTAACTTTCTGCCTCTTGTTAATCTCATGTAACTGTCTCGTGGGTACCTGGCTGCAAAAAAACACCCGAAACAAAAGATAAAACCACAGTGCTTAACAGTGATCTGAATGGTGCCCCAGTGAAGGCAGTGCTGCATCAGGAAATGGGGAAAAAAACAGCTTACACCTTGAAATGTACAGGAGGAGCAGTTCACAAAGATGTCAGGGAGTGTATCTCCCAAAGTGCTGTTTGCAGCCAGGAGGTGGTGTTGTGCCTGTAGCAAGTTGTGAGCATGGTACCTGCACTTCGTGTATGCAGACATCACCTTGTCTGGGAGCATGTCCTGGTGGTGGACTCCTTGTCTTCCACTGATGGATGTTGTTTCTCAGGGTTTGGCCCGTGATCAGAATATTCTGATATTAATAAACACTTTGTTGTCTGATTTTGAAAAGCCTCAAAAGCAGTGCAGGGTTCCCTGAGCTGGCAGGAAGATCAAGGAGGGGTTTCAGCAGTGATTGCCACCCCTGTGCTGTGCTTCTGCACCTCCGTGGTTGCATCCATCTTTGGGGTTTGTGAAGAGTGTTTCTAGAAGTGCAGGGTGAGCCTATGCCTCAAGAGTCCCTGCAGTGGATGTGTCAGTGTAGATGGTGACATGTATTCATGGTGAATGGTGTTTTCATAACTCAGTCATCATCACAACAGTAGGCCTTTTCAGTCAGGAGATTTGTCTCCTATGCTCTCAGCCACCAAAAGCGTTATTTCAGCTAAACTTAATGCTTACAGTAAGCAAAGTCAGTGTAGAACTAAGTCACTTCTCCAGCATCGAGAGCTCTTTCTTGGCTTAAAGTGTTGCAGCCAAATTGTGTGCAGGGAGTAAGGTTCCCTGTGGGGGGAGAAAAGGGGAAGCAAAGGTGAAAGCTCTCCCTTCGTGTGCTCTTCGGCTGTTCTCTGCTTAATGCTGTTTGTGTGGGTAGGTAACAATGGAAACTGTCATTTTCAATATTTAAAAGGTTTCAGGGCAATGTGGGCTTTGCTTTTGGGACCAGCTTAGATGGCTCTGCAAAAGGAGAAGCAGCTGTGGCTGCACGTTCCCATGACTTCAGTGCAGTCCCCTGGCTGTGGGACGGTGGCTGCTCCGCACCCTCAGGCTTCTCCCCTTCGGTGATGATTTAAGAATCTGTTTCTTCATTTTACATCTTTCACGACTGTGAGGAAAGCTGGAACACACCAGTCCCAAAGGCTCAAGCTGAACTCGGCTCAACTCAAATTTTTAACTTCACTCCCAGCCTTCCAGCAGTCACAAGATGGGCTCATGACCTCGTGTCAGCATACAGAACATGTTGGGGGGGGGGAGGGACGTAATTGTTGTGGGCATTTAGCAGCAATCGTAGCTTAGGTTTGAAAGAAGTGGTTTTTTTTTCTCATATGCTGGGGGAGGAAATGACAGCCTGCTGCTGGTGATCTGAATGCTGTGCCCAGAGAGCTGCACAGAGCCGGGGTCTCCTGCAGACACATGGGTGCTGTTGAATGTTTGATTACAGTGGGGGATAAAAGTAAGAGCCAAACACGGTAAGTCATCAACCTGAGGAAGCTGCAGAGGAGGAGCAGCAGCTGTCTATAAACAGCTCAGAAAGAAGGAGTGCTTCTCTCTAATCCCCAATTTCAAGGGAGCACGGCAAGCAGCAGCTGTTAAAATCCAGACAGCGGTGAGGTGATGGACTGAGTTTGGCTGTAAAGACAAGGTGCTGATGAAGGGCTCTGGCACTGCTTGCTGCTGACCTGGGCGAGCCCGAGGTGCAGCCTGGGGATCTGCCTGGAGCTGCCAGTGCTTCAGGTAGGAATTTTCTTTTAATTCGTAGAACTCTTCTTCCAAAGGACTCCTTCTGTCTCTTGGTAGAATTTGTTTCATCACCGCCCCAAGGTAGTGTAGCTGGCATCAAGCATGTCCAAACTCAGCCGGTTAATTGGCCACTGAGTGCAAGAGCACTGCTGTGGCTGAAAGCACATTTGAGTTAATAAAAAAAATCAGTATTTGTTAAATGGGATGGTAGCATATAGGCCTGGCATTACTTGTGAGGGAGTCACATGAAGACCCAATGTTTCTGTGCATAAGCACTGTGCGTAAGCACAGGAACATATTTGGTATGGAGAGGCTTTTGCAGATGGAAGCACAGCCCGTGTTCCCATCCTCCTGGGGCTGTCTCTGGGGTCCTGGCACTGCTGTCAAATGGCAGATGTGCTGCTGAGGTCCAGCCCAACAGCTGCCAGTGCTGTGGCTGACTGGGCAGGTTCTGATGTTAAGGCTTCTGCTGTTTGCCTTTGCTCGCTGCCGAGATAAGAGGCATGTATAGAGGTGAAGGGGAACATGCAGCAAAGGCTGGCAGTGTGACAGCACCAGGGAGTAGCACACAGAGCAACGATCTCAAGCATCCTCCAAAGAGGCAGAGAACTGAGTTCCTAACTTGAATTGTACTTACAGGCATCAAGACCACCATACCTTAAACAACTTGTCCGGGTGCTGACCTATTTGCACTTTCTAAGGGCTGTGATTGCATCGACTGGAGGCTCACAGCAGGGGGAAGGAAACACGAAGACCTTGTTTGAACTTAAACCTGCTCTGCAGAGGTGTGACGAGTCCGCACTCGCCTCCATGTTGGGGTTTGTGGGCACAAAGAGAGCAGCAGCGCCCAGCTTCACTCTGCCCATCTCCACAGCTGCCTCCTCACCTCTGCCCTGGGGTCTGTCTGAATGTTTCCAGCCCTGCTCCAGGAGAAGCTGGGCAGGTCACTGCCCTGCCAGAGCTACCACCAGTCCTATAGATTGGGGTGGGATCCCTGAGTCCTTGGCACAAGCCCCTGACTGAGCCTGTACCTCTCACCTAATTCTTGGCTAATGATACTAAGAAGGAGCTACTGCATAAGCAGGTGTACAGAACCATCAATTTGTTACATTTATTGCCCTCATAACTGCCTTCTAGACATTTTTATTGGGCTATCTGGAAGCCGTAAACCAGCTGGCCTGCTCCTCTGCTATCTGCAGACTTGTTGCTGCTGCACTGAACTAAGATCTGCATTCATAGTCTCTGCATCATCCTGATGCTGTTAAAAGTCACCTAAAATGCCCACATACAGAGCTTCGAGCTGTGCTTACACCAGCTGGTATATCAGTTCGGCTTTGCTTGCCCTGTGCTGTGAGGATTCAGCACCTTTGTTTTGCTGATGGCTGACATCTCCAGGGCTGCGTGCTGGCGGGATGGCCCAGTGCTGGCTGCTTTGGTTGCAGCAGTGCCTGTGCTCCCAATGCTGTCTCTGAGCTGAAATGCAGCATTTGAAGCTGCCCGGTACCTGCAGCACATCGAGCATAGGCCAGTGCCAGTTGCAGGGATGAAGTCTTTGAGCTGTTATGGCCTGCACTCGGTCTGTGTGTATAGGGAAAGACATGGAGCCTGTGTTCCCTCGGGCTTCCAGAGGAGAAATCAGGTCCTGTCCTGAATTGGGTTTATTACATGCAAATGTTCTCCTGAAGAGCTCATCTACCCCAGTCCAGAGGGAGGTGCACTGCGTTAGGTTTGCAGCCCATGTGTGCTCACCTTCTGGTTTGTTGTTTTAGTCAAAGGAGTTCCTTCCAGGAGTGAGCTGGGAAGGGAAGCAAATCAGATTACCGCTATGATAACAGCTGGATGTGCCAAAATGCCTCAAGCTTTCAAGCTGGGAGTAAATACCTTTTGTTTTAGGAGTGGGAGACAGCAATTTAATACAGAAGGTCACGGTTGCTAAAAGTGTAAGAGTTGTTTTTAACTGCCTCGATAGCGCGTGGAATTGGCGCTTGGGTTTCCTTGCACGAGGTGAGCTGCAGGGCTGCTTGCTGGATGGTTACCCTGACACCCACTGCAGGCTGCTCAGTGCCTGGGGACATGTCTGGGTGCAGGGTGATGGCACATCACAGAGCTCACTCACCCCATCCAGGTGTGTGACTCTAGAGATGAGGACCGTCCCCATTTGGTGGACAGGCTGCTGACACTGCTGTTACCCTGAGCGCATCCTGTGCTGCGAGGGGCACCAAAAGCCACACGCTGGGTGTTCTGGCTCCTCTGCCTGCCTTGTGCTTCCCTTGCTTGCTGCTGCAGCTGCCAAACTTGTTTTGTTGGTACTGGAGCTGTAGCTGGAAGTTCTGCTGGGTCTGTGAGGCGCTTGGTTAGCTCCAGACCTCCAGTAAGAGGGATCTGTGTGTGCGGGGTACGGAAGAGCTTGTGTTTATCCATGCCGGAGATTACTAAGCTCCTGTAGCACAAACCTTATCTTTAGAATGCATTTCCTGTATCCATCTTTCTGCCTTTCCTTTCAGTGACAGCCCAGTCCCAGTGGCATTTACTACAGCTGCTTGTGTAGAATGGAACACCGAGATAAAGAAGTGTTCTGTTCATCTGCCAGCTCAGCTGACCTCCAGGAAAAGTTCTGTGGGCCACACATCACAGTCCATGCAAGTCTGCATTTTCAGTGCTGGGTGTTCTACCAGCAAACTGTGAGCAAAGGTATAGGACTGGTGGTAAAAGCAGGTTTATTCCTGGGGAGAGACCCATTAGCAGCCTTTCAGTTTATAAAGAGGGGCTGTAAGAAATAAGGGGACAGACTCTTTAACAGGGTCTGATTTCAAACTTAACGAGAAAAGATTTAGATTGGATATAAGGAAGAAGGTTTTTTGTGATAAGTGCAGTGAAGCACTGGCACGTATTGCCCAGGGAGGAGGTGGTGCCCCATCCCTGCAGACAGCCAAGGTCAGGCTGGAGGGGCTCTGAGCACTGATGGAGCTGTAGGCGTCCCTGTGCATTGCATGGGAGTTGGATCAGATGATCCTTAAGGGTTCACTCCAACTCAAATGATTTCTCTGGTTAGATTGGCAATAACTACCTGCAGCCTTTTGTGATCGCAGTGAGCTCGGTCCAGTCCAATGACGTGGCTGTGCTTCACAGTAAGCAGTGACATGACTTGATCCTCACAGCTGGACAAACAAATCGGTATTAGCTGTTGCACTGCCAAGTTCCATCAAGGTAAAGATAGTGTGCTATAGCAGGCAGCGTGCTCAAAGCATGAAGGCCTGTGCAAAGTTTGTTGATTTATCATTGAAAGTGTGTGAACGGAGGAGAATGAGGAGCAAGGGACTAGGAGGTGGAAGGAATGAAGGAGGATCAGATCCTTTAGCTACCAAGTGGGTCTGCTAACCCAGAGCAGCTGCCCCATGCACTTGTGCTGCCGCTTCAGAGGTCGGTGAAGGAGTGGCTGGCTGGGATTCCAGACGTGTTTGTGTCTCCTGCCAAGCACAAGCCAGGTGCTGCAGGGGAGAGGAGTCAATGCTGAGGAAGACTCCTGTTTTAAGTAGAAAGGGAGATTCCAAAATAGCAGTTCTGGTTCCCAAGGGCACCTTGTCAAGGCTTGGAAGCCAAGCAGCAATCCTCAGAGTTCTCAGCCCTGTGTGGATTTCAGAACTTAAATATATTTTGAGAATCTGGACAAGGGTTTCCAGACTCGCTGCCCTTCAACTCTTTGGTATCCTTGCATCAGAAACATTCCCTTTTAAATTCAATTTAAAAATAGGATTACTTTTGACATTTCAGAGGATTTACCTGTTTCTTTTCTATAGGTCACTCAAATAACACATCACCTATTTTGCGGTCTCAGACATTTCATTTTGGCATGCTTTGTCCTTGCTGGACTTGGAGCGGTGCTGTAGTGGTTTGCAAGGGTCTGGATTAACTATTTAGAAGCATTTCAGCCAAAGCTTCTCCATGCATTGCCACGTCCAGCATCAGCCATAGGAGCAACAGCCACCACTGCTCCCATCCCTGCTGCATTCTTTGCTTCTGCAGCTGTAAGCTGGGTGTAATTGAGACTGACCTCTCGTGTCAGACCCTCTGCGATTTACTGATAAGTAAACTATACAACAAGTGGGTGTGGATTTTGTGAGGAAAGGGCTTAATGAAGTGATAATATTGCAAAATAGGTGTTGAATTCTCACCTGAGAAGCCCGATCATTGATCACGATGGGCAGCTGACCAAACGGTCTCTAAAAACAAGGTCTGTTCCTCCTGCGATGCTTATCGCCCTGCCTTTGCTCCTGTCTGATTCTTTGCACAAGAGCTGAAAACAGAAATACTCTTTGACAGCTTAAATAACCAAATTCAGAGCGTGGCTTCCTGTTCTGACTGGTTCTTCAGGATTAGAGCAGAGTTTTGCATGCTTTCCCTCATTTTGCCTCCCCACTCCTTTTTTTTTTTTTTTTTTTTTTTTAACCAGATACAGCCTCTTTTCTAATTACTTTGTTAGATTTCCTTGCTGTGTGTAACAGAGCTGCCGTGTGCTTGGTGGGTGGCATACCTCTCACCACAGGGAAAGCTTGCTTTCTTCCCCAGTATCTCGTTCTGCCCTGCGTGCATCAGCTTGTTTATGACCACTGCTACTGCAATGGCTTCGTGTTTTCCTGATAAATGAGACCAGATAACACAGCTGTGTCTCTCTCTTGTGCTGAAAGCATCCAGCACCCTTCTCACTGCTCCTCTCCCCACAGTGGGTCTGCAGCAGGAGCCTCATGCAGGAGCTGCTGCTCAAGGGACGGGTTTCTTACCCTCGGATTTGCTGCAGTGATTTATGGCTAAGTCCTCATGGTACCATTCTTGGCCACGAAGGCACACTGCTGGCTCACGGCTGACCTGCTCGCCACCAGGACACCCAGGTCCTTCCCTACAGAGCTCCTGTTCCAGTAGCTCAGCTCCCAGCTGTACTGATGGGTGCAGTTATTCCTCCCCAGGTGTAGGACTCTTCACTCACATTTGCTGAACCTCGTGAGGTTCCTCTCTGCCCAGCTCTCAGCCTGCACAGGTCCTGCTGAATGGCAGCACAGGAGGGGCATTATACCCTCTGGTCCTCAAACAGCTGGAATCTGGCACGGTGTTCCTACAATACACCTCTTAAGACCTTCTTTCCCCATTGGCCCTGATGCCAAGCCAGCTCATTTCCCAGTGGAAGGAGGATGTGGTGGGGGAGGTTTTCTAATGCAGCTGCCTCAGAGCTTTCTTCCTAATCTGAAAGTGCGGAGCCAGGTTCTGCTTTTTCTTTTCCTCCTCTGGTGCTGATATATGTAGGCCAAAATTCCTGCACCTGATAACATCCCACTGTTCTCTTTACCCTGAACGTGACCAGTCATAGAATCATGGAATGGTTTGGGTTAGAAAGGACCTCAAAGCTCATCCACTTCCAACCCCCACTGTGGGCAGGGCTGACAACCACTAAATCAGATACCATATCAGGTTCTGGTAGCACCTTCCTTTGGTTCTTCCTCCTGTGTTGGAGGAAAAGAACATCCATTGGCTTTTGTAGAGTGCTTGCATTCATTTCAAGCAAACTTGAAGCAAACCATGCCCTGCTCACCCACTGAAATACATTTCCAGAAACGTGATGGTAATAGATGATGTTCACTGGGGCTCTTCAGAGGGAGACTGGTGCTTAGGTGAGCACTCCCCTGCCCCCACAGCAAAACACAGTTCATACAGCGGCCTGGGAAGCACTCCGACCCCAGACAGACGTATTTACATCCTGTCAGGTGGTGATGAATGGCTGTGCTCGTGCCCTATTGCAGCATGCAGTGATTTAGGCTGTTACCTGTCATCGCTGCAATTTCGTGCGCTTTGAGCTCCGTCTGTGTTTGTCCCAGCAGAGTGCACCTGCTTGCAGCGAGGAACAGCTGTCCTGTGCCCTGTGTCCTGCCTCAGCTCCATCACATCCCCACAGCCCAACCCTGCGGTGTGGGATGCAGCACCCGAACAAACTGGGGCTGTGCCTGAGCTGTGACATTTGCAGAGTGTGCAAATGGTGCATAAAGGGGGGCTGGTAATCAGAGTGTTAACCTGACAGAGGGCAGTGTCAGCCTCAGCATTCCCACCTTTATGGCAACACGCTCCAATCAAATACCTTTTATGAGTACAGATTTCAGTGCCTGCACTTCCTTGAGCATTTCCCACTTCTGTGTTCTGGTGTTTCAAAAAGAAAAAACCGGGGTGTTTCTGCCATTCCCCATGTGTGGAGACACAGTGCTTGGTGGTATTAATGCAGCATTAATTCATTTACACATCTGTTATCTGTGGGTTACGAGTAGCTGCTCGCAGTTCTCACCAGTTCTAAGGGCTTGCCTTTCTAATGATGGTTGCAAGTAACAAATCTGACCTTTGTCTGGATTCTATCTGAATTCATTGGGTCTTACACAACTTGTGCATAAAGCTCTTAAGTTTCTCATTAGAGTAGGGCAGAAGTTTGGGGTTGTTTTTCAGGCTGTGAACGTGTGGTATGTGTCAGTTCTGCGTGTGAGGTTCTTGCCAGCCTCCTGACCCTGGTGAGGGTTGAGTTACCTCCATTTCTCTCATGCTCTGATTTTTCCATTGCTTTTTGCAACTGACTTCGTTTCTGTCCAACAAAATGACTTTTTTTTTGGCACAGCAGTGAGCTGGCACTGCATTTTTTTTTTAGCAGCTGTGAGGAAGCATTACCAGAGATGTGCTCTTGGCTGTTATGAGAGAGCTTACATTAACACAGCTGAACCTTACTTGAGTGGAACTTGCAGCATCACGCATTGTGCTGCTTCATCTGTCCCCTGTGAACCCATGAGGTGTGTTTGGGTGGGAGCTTCCCCATCAGCATCAGACCTCAAGCAGTCACCAGGACTGGGTTCTGTGTGCATCCCCTCTGTGCTGGGCTGATGTTTCTATGGGGAACGGGGCATGAGCTGACTTCAGGCTTTCTTTTCCCTCCCGCTTCCTGGGCTGAAACGGGGGAGTACTGCAGAAGGGTTCCCTTGGTGCTCCACATTCCCTGCAGCCCTGGGCCAGATTCCTGCCCTGAGGCTTTTCCCTTCTTCCCACTCTCTCAGGAGTGATGGAGCTGAGGATGGAAGAGCGCCCAAAGGCAGCTGCTTCTCTTCTCATTTGACGTATTCAAGTTTCTGAATATGAAAGTTGTCGCCAAGAACGCTTTCCCCTCTCTCTTGCAGGAGACAAATTGAGGTCATTTCCTACACACTGCGTGCCTTTCCCAAAACCACTCACTGCGTTGCTTCCCCCCAGCCTCGAATTTTTTAGCCCTCCCATGCTCCCCTACCTGGAGCTAGGGGTAGGAAAACAAAGAACCAACCATCAACGGGCAGCCCCCTCTACCGCTGCTGCTCGCTCCCTCCCGCACCGAATCGCCACGTGCGTGCCGGTGGGCGTGGCCAAGTGCAAAGAGGCGTGGTCGTGTCTTATAAGAGGGCGTGGCCTGCTGCGAAGGGGGCGTGGTCGTGCCCATAAGGGGCGTGGCCGGGGCATTGCCGGGCCGCTCCTGCGCAGTGCGGCGGGTGGCGGAGTGGAGTAGGGCAGAGCGGAGCAGGGCAGCGGGGCGGCCGGAGCTCCTCATGCCGCTGGGCCGGGCGGCCGCCTACCTGCTGCCTGCGGGACTGGGGCTTCGCCATGATCCCCTACTTCTCCGACAACGCCGTCATCTCGCAGGGAACCATCGCTCAGCTGTGAGTACCGAACGGGACCGGCCCCGGGACGCTCGTAGCGGGAGCTCCTCCCGGCCGTACCCCGCCGTGCCGCGGCTCCCCGCCGCTCTCAGCAAACTTTTCCCAGCCGGCAGTCGCGGGGCAGCTCGCAGCCTTCCTGCCGTGCTTTGCCGGCGTTCCGGAGCTCGTTCCCCGCTGCCTAGCCGGAGGCACCTCCGGCTGCTGCCGGTCCTGCGCTCAGCCCGCAGACCTTTTGGGACAGATCCCAATCGTTTCTTCCTTTGTGGGCGATTCAAATTGCGTTTGTGGGAAGGATTAATAGGGGAGATGTCCGATGTGGGCCGTAGATAAGGCTCTGGCCACTCGCGGTGTTCCCGCACGGCTGCTGGGTGCGGGGCCGCCCCGGCTGAGCTCCGCGGGGGAATCGGGGAATCGGTCCCGCCGCTCCGTGGCCCCTTCTCGAGCAGCGTGGGCAGTCAGCTCCGTTCCGTGTCCCTGAGCCTTTCAGAAATGACCCCAAGTACTTGAATCCGGCCGCTTTTGGCCCCTCGTGGCATTGCCTGTTGTATTACAGCATTCCCTGTGGTTGCTGGTAGCAAAAGTTGAACAGCGATGTGCCCGAAGCTCCACGGGGACGGGATGGGAAATAACTCCGTGTGTCCCACAGCGGGGACAGCCGGGCAGGGCACGGGGACACTGGCAGCCCGGGTTGGAAGGAGCGCCCGTCCTTCTTTCTGGGGAGGGAGATAGGGTTTATCAGACAGCCTGTGCTGCCCTCCTGGCTAGAGAGATTAAGGGCTGTGAGAGCCACAGAGTGCTCACATGGGACCAGCATTCTCAATCAGGGCACTGCTTGCGGCTGATGTAATGAGGAACTGCTCCTGACAGCAAGTTCCCAAAGGCTTAGATGGTATCAGGTGTCCTTATTTCTTTTTGGCCAAGACCTAAAAATCCCAAGTTTGTTGATTTGCTTTGCTGAAAACGTGTTCTTTGTGAGACGAGTACGGCAGTGGTGGCCCAAATGCAATCAGGACCTCTGGTTTCAGTGCAGTCTGTGTTTGGCTGATCAGCTCGGGCTGTCAGAGCTCAGCAGAAATTGCTCCTGTTGACACTTTTAGGCAGTGACAGAGTCAGCTGCTCGGGGGCTCGTTTGGTTTGGGTTCATGAGGGCTCCCATTGCAGTCCCAGACACTTAAGCTTGGCAGAAGCTCCAAACTCATGGCTGCAGCTTGTTGGTGTGGGATTCAAAGCTTCTTTCAGTCTCATGAAACTCCGAAGCAGCTGATGGCGAGACAGGAGGAAAAAAGCAGAACTTCAGGCAGCGTGCACATACCAAAGGATTTTGTACAGGAGAAGCCCGGACAAGTTGCCGTAGATCAGCTCTTCCTGTCTGCAATCACTTCCTTTTCCTTTCGCCAAGTTTTAGGTATCCTAGCACATTATCAGTGTCCTGAAGTGTTTTTTCCGTGGCCCTGTGATAACGCTGTTCTTCTGCCGGATCCCTGTGCTGCCCACCTTCCTCTTTATTTAGGGAGTGGGACTGGGCCATGCGGTGCTGCGGAAGCCCCCGCTGAGCTGCTGTGCCGCATCACTGTGTCACCATCCCTGTGAGCAGTGAGGGATGCAGGTGGGCAGCAGTAGGACCTGGCACTGCTGTGCACAGCTGTGTGTTTGGGGCTGCTTAACCATTTTCTCTCTGCCTCAGCTACAGCAGCAGTGGGAGCCCTCCCTGTGCCCACGTGTTGAAGCACCCCAGCGCTGTTTACTGCCTCATCCTCAGCACTTCTGCAGCCTGAAATGGAGCTTACTTTGTGAACTTGCTTGCTGCTTCCCATGGCTCTCCTGCTTGCTTCATACCGCTGTTTCCTGTTCCAAAATGTTAACTGATAGTTTTTATGAGGCCTCTCTGTGCCGTGTCCCCATACC
Source organism: Centrocercus urophasianus (assembly GCF_019232065.1). Lineage (NCBI taxonomy): Eukaryota > Metazoa > Chordata > Aves > Galliformes > Phasianidae > Centrocercus > Centrocercus urophasianus. The sequence continues at coordinate 3,787,368 of NW_024884900.1, forward strand.
CAGACAGTGTTAGCCCTGTCCTTCCCCTCCCTGCCCATTTCCTGTGTCTTCAAAGCCCCGTGGCCACGTCCTCTGCTCTCTGAAGCACCGTCACTGTGACACACCTTAACTCGAGCCTTTTGCTGACATCACAGGGTGTGAGGCTGCTGCGTGCAGAGCTGTGTATTTATTTGTTTACTGCGTGGGAAACCTTACAACCTTTCTATCTACTCACTGTGTCCTGCTGCCAAAATCTCTCGACCTCTCTGCACAACCAGACTTCTCTCCTCCAAGCAGTGAGTTATTGGAAATCTTTAATCGCATCTCTAAGTGCTGTGCCTGTGTAAGTGTTCTACCTCTGTGTTGAGGATCAGTGCTGAGGATGCCCAGAGGGAGCAGCAGTGATCCCCGTCCTCACTCCCAGCTCTGGCTGGTGCTCACGAGTCGGGGCTCAGTGCAGTGTCAGCACCTGCACGGAGGTTTCCAGCTGTGTGTGCAGAGCAGTAGAAGCGTGCAGGCTGCCAGCATCAGGGCTGCTGGGCTGGTCCCATCCTTCTGTGAGATCAAAAGCAGTATGGAAAGAGATCTGTGATGTTCTCTGGTTATTAAAAGCAATGCAAATAAGTTGCAGTAATTGAATGGGAGCAGTGTGCTGCCTGCTGAGCTGATCATTAACTCAGCCAGGACTGTGCTGTTCCGAAGTACTTTTCCTGTTTGCCTTTTCCTTGTACTCCCGGGAAGCTCCTGGAGTTTGTCTCACTGATGCTTCCTGGGGGGGGGGGGGGCCCCGGGAGAAAGACAGGGCTGGTTGTCAGCCACAAAGCAAGGCCTGAGGCAGCAGAGGAGGGTTTGCAGGGCAGTCCTGTGCCTGCCCAGCAATCCTGGTGGGAGCCCAGTGTCCAGTGAAGCCTTGCTGGCTGCCAGCTCCTATGGAGCAGTCCCTGAGGGCTGCCTCAGAGCTCTGCCTCTTCGTGCAGCTTTTGCAGATGCTCAAGACTCTGGAAATGCTTTGGATGCTTTTGAGGATTACAAGGCAGAGGGAGCAGAGTGAGATTATCAGCAGAAAAGGGCCTTTTGGGGCCGGTTCGTGGGCTGCCTTGGGGTGTTTCACAGGACTGCACTCCCTCCTACCTTTGTCAGAGAGCCCCTAGCTGAACTATTGCTTAATTATCTACAACAACTTCATGCTGACTGTCCTGAAACGTTGCTTCTGACTTGTTTGTGAGATCAGAGGGAGTTTAAGGTTCAGGATCCCGTCTAGATGAGCTGTGCAGGGCTGCTGTCTCCTCTGCATCACTCTGTGATGCAGAGCCCCTATGGGGCTTAAAACTCATTCAGCAAATAGTTTTTCTCCAGTGTAGTGGATCTGATGTGTACAGAGCCGTTCTGCAATTGGGGTTTCCAGCCACGGTGTTTCTTAGCAGCTGTCTGAAGCCTTCTATTTCCACAGATACGTGGGCTGATGTGTTCAGAAGTCACTGCTTTGCTTTGTGTGTGCAGTGGGGAAATGACTGGAGCCTGGGAATGGTCACTGTGTGGGATTAACCCAGTGTCTGTGGCAGGGATCAGCCCTCTGGTTCATGGACATCAAGTGATAGCAGCTGGGGAAGAAGAGAAGCCCGTGTGGGTGAGTGCCCTCCCCTGGTGTTGGCTAAGGAGGATTCCTGCCCCTGAGAGCTTCTTGGTGCTGGGAGCTTCTCAAATCTGGGCATTTTTAGGTACAGTAAGCCCACAGGCTCCTTACTCAGCATGTTCAGTTGTTTATCCCATACTTATTCAGCCCTCATCAACATCACACTCAACCCTTTGGGGTCTCCTGCTTTCATTGCAATAAGCCACGTAAGAAGTAGGTTAAATCCCCAGACTGCTGAACCATGAATGATTCAGTCCTTTCTTTTAAACAAATGACCTTTGTCACTTGGCATTGAAGCCCTTCACACCACGGCCCTGCTCAGATGGTGCTGCTCCAGGTGGGCTCTGTCTGCTCTCAGGAGCACAGTGTAACTGCCTGATTGTGGGTTTGCTTTGCATGCTGTTACACCTCCAGCTTTGTAGTGCAGAAGTGTTGCGTCTGAACTTTGGGTGAAGCTCTGGTGTGGTCACAGAGATGACTGAGTTCAGTTCATGTTTGGGCTCAGCTGGCTGGGCAGAACCATGGTGCCCAGCGGGGTGCTGTGCAGCAGGCAGCAGCTCAGAGCTCTGTGCCCATCCATCCAGATGGGAGCCTCCCATGGGCAGGTGGGCCTGCAGGAGCATCTTGTGCTCAGCGGATGATAAATGACTCTGTCAAACCACAATTTAAGGGTAGACATCATTTGCACAAAGTTGCAGATATGAAAAGCTATTGTTAGTTTTACCTTTGTCCTCTAGAACTTAGTCTGCTCACGTCTTGCGTGCTTTCAGGAACTCAGTGCCCTAAGCTGATTTTCTCACTTCTCCTTTTTAAAGCTCTGTGAGTTTTGTTGGCTGCTCTGTTGTTGTCGGGTTGTTCTTGTTGTTTCTCCCTTTATTTGCTTTGAGAAAGAAGTGGAGAAATCCCAAACCCAAAGCAGAGCAGCTGCATTCCTCTGTGTGTCGCAAAGCTGGAGAGCCAGCTTGCCTAAATACAAACAATTTGTCAGCACCACTCCTGCCCTGCTGTTGTACTGTGATGGGAAAGTTGTTGAGAAGCCAACAGAGGAATATCTGTGTGCCTTGGAACGAGCAGGGTGAGCACAGGATGAGCACCTGTCTGTGAGCTGAGAGTGAATAGAGTCTCTAATAAGTCTCTCTAGCTCGAAATTAAGCGAATTTCTATTGTAGAGCCACTTTTAAAGTTCTCTAAGAGCCTTTTCCCCGAGGTCCCTTCCAACCCCATCCATTTTATCATTTTCCCTAAAGTACACTCTGTTCTTGTTGGGACTCCTCTGGTTCTGTGCCCCACAGCTGCGCTCAGCGTTCCACCAATCCTACTTCAGTGCGTGGTTTCTAACCGGGACTGAATGCTTTTAGGCAATAGGAAGGCCTGTGTTGAGGGCTGCAGAGACTTGGCTGCCAAAGTGCCTCAAGTGCTAATTCTGATGAAATTCAGCACCTGACTGCAGCGTGGATAAACACATCTGGAATCTCCGCTCTTTGGAGTTGAAGCTTTTATAAAACAAAACTTACTTTAATGGGTTTTCAGACTGAGACCAGCTCAGCAGAGCTTTGCAGGCTCCTCACCTCGAGTTAGGAGCACTGTAAGTGCACTCGAGACTGCTGCCAAGCTCACCTTTAGCTGGAAGTCGGACAGAGGTATTAGCAGCAAGGTAAAGTGGAGTCATAGATGCCAAACTGCTGCAGGGCTGCTTTTGGGGATGCTGTGTGTGGTTCCTTTCCTGTGGGCAGATGAAGTGTGCCTGGTTCAAGCAATGCTTCCACACTGCTAAGTAATCTGCAAGTGTCTGTACAGGAACACTGCAGCATGTGTAGTTCTGCTACATGGACATCTACATGTTCATTTTGCCTCTCGCCAGCCCTTTCAGCCTTTACTTAAGCCCTGGGATGCAGTGGTGCTGTCAGACACCCCACAGCCCGTCAGCTTCTGTTTAATGTGGCACGTGGTGAGTGATTAGTGGAAATTATTTCAGGAATAAAGGGCTCCTGGTAAGCTGATCCCCATTCAGAGAGCCGACAGAAAAGCGGAGTCGCAGCAGTATTGCCTTCAGGAAGAACTGGCTGCATCACCGGGGGAAGAGCTGGGTTGGGAAGTGGTGCTGAGTTTGTGTTTTGAAATGCATCAGAATTAGATCTCCTGGTTTGATGTGGAGAGCTTTTGCTGATGTCTCACTGTCAGTAGAGCACCAGAGCGCTGCCCTGCACTGGCACAGCGTTGCTTCTGGAGCTGGGTACCACCTTGGGGTCGGCCTGAAGCGATGCTGTGGTACTTTGCTTTAACGAGGGTCAGGAGCTGTGTTCACTTTGGTGGGGAAGGGCTGTCCTGCTTTTTTTTGCCTTGTCTTTGGGATCAGGCATCCTTGTGGGGAGGATGCAGTGAGAATGAAAGCAATGAGAATGAAAGTGCTGAGTGCTGCAGAAGTTAAAATAGTGAGCAGATAACTTCCTTCTATTACATGAGTGGAATCTGATGGCCTCTGGCTGATATTTTGTTTTTAATGCTTTTGGTAAACGAGCATCTGCTTCTCTACAGCACAAAGGGAAGGCTTATATTATTCAGCATTGATTTCTTTGCGTGGAGACAGAGTGACTCTTGTTTTGGTGCTTTGTTCTGGGGCTCTGTGCTGAGGGCAGGCAGTGGGGTGGTGTGACTCCTCCATTTTGTGCCATGACCTGGGCAGCAGCGGGGCCACGAGGATGGCTTGGGGACAGGGGCTGTCGGGCAGTGTTTGGGTGCCAGGGCACTGCTCAGCTTGTTTTCTGCTCATGGGATAGCCAGTGCAGTGTGTCAGGCTGTAGGTCTCCATCTCTGAAGTGCTCAGCCTAAATATAGGGCTTGGCAGGTGTGGGGCAGCACGGTGACCTTCGTGACTTGGGTTACGGCAGTGTTTAAAGTCATGGGGTGCTCCGTGCTGCAGGTGACAGCTGTGCCTGCCAGGCCAAACGTGGCCGGGGCTGTGATGGCTCTGAGAGCCGTGGGGCAGCCCTGGCACAAAGAGTGGGGTTTGTGGTTTGAGCTGACACGTGCTGTGTGCCAACACTAAGCTTCCCATCACTGATTGCAGAGGCAGTCGTGTGGTTTAACGGTGATCAACAAGAACTGTGTTGATTCTGAGGGGTAAAAGACAAGCGTGTGTCAAGCAGGAGGTGTTCTTTCTGAAGGTAACTGGTCAAAACACTGTGTTTTTCCTTTTCAATCTTGAATGCCTATGGGTGCCCAGGCTGTGCATCGTGTGGCAAGAATGGCTGGGGCTCCATGTGGGAACATCCTGACATGGAGACCCAGAGCCTTTGGGGACTGTCATGTAGAGCAAATTCCTTTCGCAGCCTCGCTTCCCATCCTGGAATTTTGCTTGAAAAACAACGCACAGAATCTCGTTTCTTCTGTAAGCATCAAGTGCCCGGATTTCTTCGTAAGCATCTTAATTGCATGAGCCGCCCCGTTTCTAGTTGGTGAACCCTGTCTTGCTGTAGGAAACATGACTCTGTGTGTCTCTCTGCCCTGAATTCCAGAGCCCGGTTTGCACAACGTGTTTCCCTGTTGCTTTGGGGGATGTTTTGCTCTCTTTCTGGAAGGGTGCCCCAGAGCTGCTGCGGGTCAAGCCGTGATCCCAAAGCACAAACAGAAAGCAGTTCTCGTTTTCCTGCTCAGCTGATGTCTGTATTGGAGCCAGTGGAGGGGACAGGAAGGCTCAGTGAGGGGCTGGCGTGTATGTTGGTGCAGTCAGGGTGCAGTTGGCACTGAGCATCTCCGTGACTCCGTGTATCTGTGTGATCTGTGCAGGGGTTTTACGTCAAACATCTGAGCTGGAGTGCGTTCCCACGCTGTGTTTGTTTTTCTCCTTGTGCTGTTTCTGAAGTTGCAGAAGTGCTGAGTTGCAGGAGCCCAAAAACCACTTCCCTTCCCCACTGCCTGCAGCGTTGTCACCACTGCTGACAGCACCGCAGGGCCCCTGCTGGTAAGCAGCTCCTGTTGGTGAGCAGCCCTCGTTCCACTCTGCCTTGTGCTCACTGCTGTTTTGGCTGTCAGAGAGGCCTGGACTTGTCAGTGAGTGCTGCCAGCTGACCCTGTTACACAAGTGTCAGTGCAGGGCATGCTGAGGTTTCTCTTGCCATTCCCATTTCCCGGTTGTTGTGGGGTTTGTTTTGTTTTTTCTTAGTGCCTGGTACTGCTTTGCTGTACACAGCCCTGAGAGTTGGCCTGTGTGTAGAGAGACCTGGGTGCCTGCATCCTTCCCTTGGAAGCACTGCTTTGGTACCAGCACTTCCATCTGGGGATGTCCCTGATGGTGCAGGCACAGGCTGAAGGATTGCTGCTGCGACTTGTAGGCTTTGCTAATAAAATGAACTGGGTGCACGCCACTGTGATTGCCAGGGCGTTTGGATGTGCCACAGCCCTACGAAAGACCTTTGTGCCCACGTGCACCTGCCTTGATGGAGCTCAGAACCTCATTGTTTGATATCCCCGGTAGGAGAATGGAGAGGTGCCCAGGCACGTGCTAGAGGTTATGGGGAAATCCAGCTGGAACTGAAGCTTTCAGCACTCTTGCAGATAGAGCAACATAATGGGCAAAGCTGTAGTTAGAGTGGTCAGCCTGGGTATGAGAAATGCAACATGCTGTGCCATGCTGGCCCTAGGATTTTGGCCTGTTTGATTCCTGCACGCTGCTGTCTCTGCTCATGCTGAGCTCTGGAGACACGTGCTGGTGCTGCCATGCTGCACCAATGCTGCCCGTGCTGGGTTCTCCTGCTGCGTGGCTGTTATTTCCCAGCCCTTGGCCTTAAGGAAAGGGAACAAGTAATCATTTTTGTATCTGTTTAAGCAGAGAAAGGAGCTCAGAAGTTCCTGGTCTCTTCTTGGGTTGAAGAGAACAAACCCAGCTCCTTCCTCAAGGCACAGCACTGCTGGGTGCACACTGCCAGGGACGCTCCCATCCTGTCTTATCATACTCATCAACCATCCTGTTGACTGTGGGATTGTTCCTGGCTTTCTTCAAAGCACGTATGACTATCTCATCAGTTCTGAGAAGGGCAGGAACCCTTCGCCGTGCAACAGGATGGGTTAATTGCAACATCTGCAGAGAGCCCTGCTTCTTCTGTGTGCCGCAGCATCTCCCTGAGAGCTGCTGGAAATTGTGCTCAAAATACTGACTGCTGGCGGAACTTGAGGGCTCTTGATATTGCCACTTCCCTCTGTCCTCATGTGACCTCATGAAGGGCAAAATCAGGGCAGCGAGTGATGCCTGAGTTTAACCGCATTACCGTCTTGCTTTTAATTTATCAGTCTTTGAGTTAAATACCATACAATTTGTAAATAGTACTTCTGAATCTGTTCCATGTGTTCATTTTCTTCAAGCTAACTGCTGCAGGGAGATGTTTGTTCCCAGGGGGCATCAGCTGTGTCCCAACCACAAAGCTTGGGCTTAACGGAGTTGTAATTAGAGCAATGCGTGAGCTTGTCCTATTCATCACCGTTTAGAAATGTGCATCTTGACTTTCAAGCGGAAAATGTAACCATAGTTAATCCCCTCCTCCTGCTCAGGTTCCCCCTCTGCGGGCAGAACAGCACCACGGGTTGAACCTCTCCATTGCTTTTCTCCTTTTAAAATCAAGGCAGCGTTTCTCTCGCTCACCTCTTGTCTCTTCCCTTGCAGCATCAGCGAGAGCTTCCTCACCGTGAAAGGAGCAGCACTCTTCCTGCCACGAGGGAATGGCTCATCCACCCCCAGGGTCAGCCACCGGCGCAACAAGCACGCAGGTAACTGCTGCTGCCGTGCTCTGTCCCAGCTCACCTCTCTGCTGTGTGTTCTTGCTGGAGGACATGCGTTTTGTTTTACACCAGGTGTGAATTAAAGGCAGAGCTTCCAGCCTCGAGGCTCTTAGAGAAAAGGTTTTGGTACTCTCTTGTTAATCCAACAAAGGAATGACTGTGGGGCATTGCGGAGAGCTAAGAACAAACCTGCCCTCACAACCCAAAACTGTCGTGCTGTAGCTTTGATATGAGGGAGGGGCTGCAGGATTGCACTGGGAAACTTGAGGTTATGATATGAAGTGAGTAATTGCTGTCCCCATCTGAAGCCAGCTGTGCTGATGGAAGAAAAGGAGCGTGCTCACCTCTGTGTGGTGATGAGGAAACCTCTGAGCAACGTCTGTGTGACTTCTCAGATGTGAGAGCAGGGTGAATAATGCAGAGAGGCAGGCACGGTTCCACTCCCCCCCCTTATCAGCTGTAGGTTTGATTTGTTGTGTTTTTACTTTTGCTTTGGCCCTGTTTGAAAAGTGCTCTGAATAATGAAACTCAAACATGTGGAGGTAGGCTGCTTTTCCTGCTGCGTGCGGTGCTTATTCACTGATGGTGTTTTGTGGCCATCAGATAGTGTGGGGTTTTTCCCTGCTATTAAACACTCATCAAGAAAACACATCGTCACTGCTGAGACCTTTGGGCTTTTGTGTATGGGGCAGAGACAGGAGGCTGAAGGCTTTCTGTGCCTAGAAGGGATCACCAGAAAGCAGTGTGGTTTATTCCTGGTGCTGCTTCAGGTCTGTGTGGTGCTGCTGCCCTGCACAGCAGCTGCAGAGCTCGGTGGAAAATAGTGTTGCTTGCCTCATCAGCACAGAGCTTTCAGGAGCCGGGTTGCCAAGAAAGCAAATCCAGTGTGTTGTAATTGCTTTCAGGAAGGTGTTTTGTGTTTAGGAGGCTGGCTTGCCTGAGGGGTGGGATTTTTCTTCTTGGACTCTTTACCCCTTTGCAGGGTGAGGTGTAAGGAGGCATCAGTGCTTGTCCTTTCCTTGGCCTCCCTGCTCAATTGGTGTTCGTGGCATGGTGTTTTATGGCACTTGGAGATCTCTTGGGGAAGTGTCTTTCCAATGAGTGCGTGCCATGTTTCTTTGTGTGCTTTTCCAACCCACAGTGAATACCAGCAGACCAAGGGATCAGCATGTCACATCTGTGCCACCAAAATTAAAGCAGTGATGCAGGGAAAGCAGCACCTCGGGGTGAGGTGGCTGCTGGCAGTGAGCTCAGTGCATAGCAAAGGAAAGCATCTCCTTTCTTGGCCTCCAGCAGGCCGTGCTCAGCTTTCATTCCTGTGTGTGTGTTGGGACTTATCTCTGGCATTTGGAATCAGAAGGGGACCAGGGAGCAGCCATAACATGCCAGCACAAAGCTGCAGCCCGTGCATGCAGTGATGTTTCAAGTGGCCATGAGAGCATTTCCTAGGAAGGCTGAGGGGCCTCGCAGAGCTGCCTCCCTAACTCAGCGCTGGAATCCAGCATGAGGAGCAGCTGCCTAACAGGAAATAATTAATGCTCACACTCATTTCTTTAATTGTATCACCTTCAGAAATGGAAATTGTTTGTTGCTCTGGCTGTCCCTCCCGGTTTGCTGGTGGTCCCTCACTGTGCCATTGGCACACTGGCCTCGTGCTGGGGGCTGGCTTCTGCACTCCACCAGCATTAGAGAAGGCCTGGAAAGGATGTAGGTTCCCTGCAGCTCTTGCCATCTCTGGATATTGTAAATCAGTTTTAAGATCCCATCCAAGTTGATGCTTTGCACCTAGCTTGCCAGCTTGGGGGACACAAAGACAGCTGCTCACTGCTGCACAATGTGATAGGAAGCAGCAGTCGTGCCATGAATGCCAGCAGAGCTGACAGCTCTTCACAGGACAGGATGTGATATCTTTGTGCTGATTCTGGCATGCTAAAACCTTTCCTTTGCTTTTTCTTCATCCAGCAAGCTTACAGAATGCATTGTGTGTTTGGGGTTGAAAATGCTGCAAGCTGAGCGAAGTGGGCCAGGGAGGCAGTGCTTTATTTCCAGCTTTGAAGCTTTTAAAGCTTTGGGACAACCTAGTAGTCCTGGTGGTTTTTTCTGTCTCTGGGAACATCATCTCTTAAACTGTTTCCTACTGTTGGATTAGTGGGAGCAGTAGGTGGGAATGGTGACATTTTGGGGAGGGGAAGGCTGAGATGCAGCAGCTTTGGTGTCGTGCTGCTCAGTCCCTGTGAGCTCAGTGGTGCTGGGTTTGCAGGCACCTGAAATGGGGGATCGCTGCCCCCAGCCCTGCTGCACTGCTGCTGAGACCTGCTGAAGCTGTGTGCCTCTGCCCCGGGTTGCAGCAGTGCTGACATGGGGAAATCCTGTCTCTCACTGCTCCCCTCAAGGCCGTGCATCCTATAGATGAGCTGGCCCTTCCTGTGCTGTCTCCCTGAACGAGCCCTGTGCCTTGCAGAGAACAATGTCCTCGGGCAGGATGTGCCTTTGGGTGCCTGTCACCTCTGTGTGTCACTCCTGCAGTCCCACCCCCAGCTTATAAATGCTCTTCCAGGGCACTGACTCATTCTCCCTTTACTGAAACGTGTTTAAAGGAGGAAGGAAGAAGAGAGCAGTGACTGCTGTGTGCTGTGCAGCCTGCTCACAGAAGCATTGTCATCCCCCCACCATAGTGGGAACTGCTTCAGCCCTGCTCTGCACTGGCTGTGGAAGTCACCACGATGCTCCTGTGGGCACCTCTCTTGGCTGTCACATAGCTGCTTTAGGGTCCTGTGCCACTCGGGTCCTTTTAAGAACATTTTGTAAACCAAGGCAGGAACTGATCTATTTTTCTTCTGCTTTTCTTGGCTTCACCAGTAGAAGAGCAATGGGCATTTTTTAGGAACAATTATGGTTGCTTGGTTTTTGGGTGGTGGCTGTTGGGTACTTTGATGGAGTTGGTGCACGAGTGTAAGGCGACGTGTTATGCTCTAAGGTTGGACCAAATCTCACTTCAGAGAGGAGTCCTTCATCTAGGTGAGAGCTTTCTTCAAAGTAATTAGCAGTGTGAAGGAACTGGCAGATTCCTGCTTTGAGCCATATAGTAAAGAAGATGCTGAGCCATGGGCTGGGGTCCATTTCTGCCTGGTTTGTCAGCCTCTGAAGGGAACGGAGATTACTGAAGTGCTTTTTACTTCTGTTAGAAAGATAGCAAGACTTAGGAGCAGAGAGCCTGGTGAGACAGGAACAGGTGAGCACAGAGCAGGGAGCAGCTGGCTGGTGGATGGAGGTTTGTCATCTCGGGTGGGTGGAAGCAGCAGTGCTCTCTGTGCTGTGTCAGGTTTCTCAGTGGCCGTTTGCTCTGGCTGGGCAGCCAGGAGCCTGCATGTGATCTGGGGCTATTTTTGTGCATTCACTTTGCCCTCTTTCCTGCAGGGGATCTCCAGCAACACCTGCAGGCCATGTTCATACTGCTCCGCCCAGAAGACAACATCAGACTGGTAGGCTGGCTTTTTGCTTATCTGTTCTCCTGAATATAAAGGTTAAGTTTCTCTGGACAAATACACCTGTGTAACTCATGGAGCAGCTGTGTGTGTGTGTTCCAGTGGTTTCATCAGCAGATCTTGGGAGTCTTCACTGCAACCACAAGGAGAAAAAAGCAGCTGGTTGTAAAAGACCCACCTAATTGATTGTGCAGTGAGATAAACTGTATGCATAGCAGGCTGCCTTTGTCTGAGCCAAGTGCTGAGTAGTTTTGTGCTTGCTCAGAAAGTTCTGTAGCAATTGTCAGAGAAGCTGGGTGAATTAACGTGGTGTCCTAATTAATGTCAGCAGTAGGTGTCTCTGACCAGCATGAATTCCTGTCCTTCCATGTCAGTTCAGTTGGATTCCTCACTATGCTCTATAACTGCTTGCATCTGAAGAGGCTGTGGCTTATGAGCAATGAACATTCAGGATCCCCATGTAGCTATGTAGCCATGCTGATCCCTATCGTTCTGGTTTCTTTTTTTTTTGGGGGGGAGGCTGTTGAAAATACCTTGTTACTGTTTATAACATTGATGTGCATTAAAGATCGCCAGCAGCTGGAAAAGAGGAGTGAGGAATCCTTGTGGGATATGTTGAAGTGCTCTGCAAGGTCGGCACAGTGGCAGTGTCTCTGCATCACTCATCACTTAGTAGCTTCAAGTGCCTTTCCCTGTGTTGCATTGGTGCATCCTAGCAATGTGTGCCCAAAGCACTGTTGCCTTCCTCAGGAGTGTTATTCTGGCACCTCTGGTTTGTGGAATCCTCCTGAGCTGGGCTGATCTATGAGAATGGCTAGAAAATAGCCAAGATTGCGACAGAATGCTTCAACTGTTAAAAGCAGCTGTGGAAAAGAATTTGCTGTAAGCAGATTGAGGGACCTGCTCCCCAGCACACCTTGCTGTCATGAAAATGTTGGTGAAAGTGATGGGAATGGACGGGGGTTCTCAGAGCCTTTCAAAATCCCAGCCAGGGTTAGAACCTTGGAAGCCATTGAACAAGTCATTGTTCAGCAATATCAGTGGCTACATTGTGTGATTTGGGACAAATTAGCCTTAACAGCTGAATAAGGACTTTGTGGGCTGAGACATAAACCCTTTTGTTCACAGCTACATTTGGAATGCTGAAATCTTGCGTGAGGTTAAGTTCGATAGTCTACTTGAATTTAATTGATTCTTGACGAACGAAGGGTGTGCAGAGCTGCTATGGACTCTCTCATAAAATAGTGGATACAAATGAGATTTGAAATATAAACAGTACTGAGAAAAATGCATTCTCTTCTTATGTTGGCTGCTGTCACTCCGAGGGCAGACTTCACAGCTCAGAGGGCAGCAGAGAAATCTAATCCTCTAAAAACCTGCACTTATATTTTGGAACAGCTCTTGTTTCTGTTGGAGCTGTTGGCAGAGCTCTGTAGCTTTCAGTGAGCAGAATCAGGAATGGTATGAGTGTAAATGCAGTGGGAAGCAGGAAAATGAGCTGGAAGTGTGCGAACTGATTTGAAGACTTCCTGGAGAGCAGCAGAGTGGAGAGCTGTGCATTTCTGTGTGTTTTATTATTAAAGAAGGCTTCAAAAGACTTGAGCACGTTTTTTGGTCTTCAAATCAAATATCCCAGTGAGAAATGCATTCCTGTATGAAACACCTGTTATCTTGTAGCATAAAAAAGAGGAAAGGTCAGTGTGAGCTGCTGTCTTGGAAGGTGCAGTTTGTGAGGGCTGATAAAACACCACATTGTAGTGCTGATGAAATGAGAATGTGGCAGAAGATAAGGTTGGCTTGTGGGTAGGTGAGCCTAAAGCTAAGAAAAACATTGCTGGTCCTGGAAGGACTACAGAGGACTTTTGGCTCAAGAAAACAAAACTGAGGAGAAAGAACCTTCTCGTCTCATTGCAGCCCCTGGAGCTAGGCTGTCCTGCAGAGATTGATTGGGATTTCAGCATCTTCATTTGAAAGGTATCAGACCATTTAGTTACTTGGTGCACACCTACTGTTGGGTGAGAGTAAGAGCCAGTGCTTAATGAAAAGGCTGCTCACCAATCTGTCATCTGCTGGGCATTTGAACCTTTCTTGTAACTTTGGAGCTTGACTGTTTTATTATTCCAGGAAATTTAGCAGAAAGGATTATCTGCTTTGTTAATGGTTCTTCTCTTTGTGGGGAGGGTGTGAACTGGATGTAGAGAGCCGCAACAAGCCATGCCCAGCTTGTCTTAATTGGCCTCTGAAAATTCCACCCCAGGGCTGGGAGCTGTGTGACCTTTGGCCGATGTTTGTCTTGCCCTGTTCTAAAGGGTCTTGCATTGAAACCACATTTCTAATTACTGCTAGCCAAATTGGTTTAGCACAGTGAGTTAGCTTATGTTAATCCTTGAGCAGCAGAACAGAGCTCTGTGTGGGTGCCCTGGGCTTGGCTGCTTGTTCCTGTTTGTGGGCAAGTCTTGGTTTGGATCTTCATATGTGTGATAACTGACCACCAGCGCCTCGGTGGCTGCTTACTGCTCCAGGTGGAAGAGCACCTTTGTGTTACTGCACATGGTTAGTTGTACAGACAGCAGAACTCGCACCTTGAAGGCCTGACCTCTTTGACTCTCCGTGTGACTCAAGGCACAAGAAGGACAATAAGGCTGGTTTTAGCATGTCTTATCCTTAAGAGATGGAGGTGGAGCGCGGTCTGACTGTACAGAGCACATCTGTCCACTGGCGTTGGCGGAGTTTGTTAGCTTTTGGTCCAAGAGAACAAGCCTAGAAAGTGCAGCTAGCACTGCCTGCTGCCTGCACTTGCTGCTGCACCTGGCACCGGGGCTGCTGCCACACGCTGTCGTAAACTTTATGGTGGGTTCTGCCGCGTCCCGAGGCTGAGAATGCTGATATTTGGGATGGTAGCAGTGGGGTCTTGAGGAGTTCAGGCTCTATTTGCAGAGGGTGTAGAACACAGCTTTGAGCTGCACTGTTCCAACAAGAGGAATTCAGCAGTGGGTCCCTGGCAGCAGACAGGTGCCAGCCCACAGCTCGGGGCATAGCTGGGACACACCACGTCCTGCTCAGCCACGTCAGCTCTCCGCAGACCCCACTCAAAGTTCAAGAAGCAGCTTAGCAAAAAGATAAACACTGAAGCCAGACAGTGTCTTGAGGTTGGGTTAGGCTGTCCAAAGTTAAGATGCATAATTAAGACATTTCCTTTCTAGAGATGTCATAGTTTCTCTTGTTGGGACCCTGTGACTAAAATAATTACAGACAGCTCAGAACAGAGTCCAAGAAGTATTGCAAGTAAGCATAGCATGCTGTGAGTGTGGATAGCAAAGCTGGGCTCCTCAGCAGTGTGTCTGCAGGGAGATGTGCTCAGCCCACTGCGGCTCTCGCTGCCTTTTGGCTTCTAGAGGAGCAGCCTCTTATGGGCACAGCCCCATAACTCAGAAATCTTTTCCTGCCAGGTGTGCAGTGGTGAGATCTAGCAGTTCCCTCATTATAGAGGAGAAAAGCTCAGAGGGCCGGCAGGAAGCCATGCATCAGTCAGTCTAGCTGTCTGCCTGGGAAGCTGAGAGCATGTGATACAGACACGCTCTGGTTCACCAAATGTGCACGAGGGTCCCCACACCGGGGCTGCTTCTTGCTCACAGCCTTGGTGGGGCACAGCAGGCTAATGGCCAGGTGTGCTGAAAGCACAGGAACATCCCCCTTATTCAGGAGAGCACTGTGAGAAGGGGAGTAATTTGCTTCTCCCTCTTCTGCTGACCTCCCAGCTGAGAATCAGGCTGGCTGGCCTCATGCATCACATCACTGCTTTTCTGGCTCTCGCTCAGTGTGGCAGGGTGGCTTGTAAAGGTAACAGTGTGCATCTCGCTGGCTCTGCTGCTGATGTTTCTTCTTCATTTCCCCAGGCTGTAAGACTGGAAAGCACATACCAGAACCGCACTAGATACATGGTGGTTGTGTCTACCAATGGCAGACAGGACACGGAGGAGAGCATCGTCCTGGGGATGGATTTCTCTTCTAATGACAGGTACTCACGTTGTCTGGGTGGGGAAGTCTTTGTGTTCACCCATGTGTTGAATAAAGTTTAGCAATCGCTGTCTGGTGTCTGTGCTTTCTGGGGACTGTTTCAGATTTTCCAGCCTGATGCCTTTCTCTAGAACCAGAGTTCCTCTTTTGCTTTTTGTAAAGAGGTAGAAAATAGGAGCAAAAGAGCTCAGGTCAGCATTTCCTCCACGCCTCAGGCTTGTGTGAGTACCCTAAACTGAAGTGCCCTAAGTGGCCTTTGAAAAGTAAGGTCCCAAAGCTCTGTGTCTGCACACTGGGCACAGGGAGGACTTGCAGCGAACCAAAAAGCTACAGTTTGAGAAGTTGGGCATCAGGGTTCAGGAGAGCAACATTGACTATCAGACAGCACCGTGCCAGGGTCATGGGAGCCTGGGCCTGATGGGAATGTCAGGGTTGCTGATGGCACAACTTGTCTTCTCCCCAAGCATTAGCGTGTCATCAGGGTTTAGTGCTTTTGCTTCCTTCATTTTAATTGCCACTGACCTCTCCAAGGGTTGGGGAATGTAAGTGGGAAGCAGCAGCTTCAGGCATAGAAGGGGACACTGCTCTCTTTGAAGAGAGCACGGGGGGCACGGAGCTCTTTAAAGAAGTTAGAATAAATAATGGTCTATGTGAGGAGTTTTTAAATGTAACAAGAAAAAAGATATTCAAAACATTCTGGAAGTTTTAATACAGATGCTTTTTTTTTTTTTTTTTCTAGCTCTGACTTTAAGCACAGAAATGAATCTCACTGCTGACCCTAGCTGCTAGAAATTACTTTTGGGTGGTTAGCAGGGTCACTGGAAAACCTTTTAGAACGGTTTGGCTAAAAGGAGATTTTGCAAGCAGCTTGCTGATGGTGACAGCCATGCTTAATTTCAAGTGGTTGGATTTGGATGCTTTGCTCAAGTGATGCCTACTGAAGAGAGAGAGCAGTCCCAGGCTGTGCGTGCACGTACAGCTATGGCTCAGGGATGCTCTTATGGCAGTGCAAGAATAACTTGTCCTTGCACAGGTTGCTGTGAGTGTGGAGCCCGCTATTGGCTGGGATGTACCAGCACTGCCACCTTTGATAACTGAGAGCTCACTGGCATTCAGTCTTTAATAACATAGAGAGGTGGTTTTAGCTGTCTCCTAGAGTTACTCAGGTTCTGGATGGTCACTCTGATACACCCTCCCCTAGCCCACTTGCTATTTATAATTCCATATAGACTTGTTGCTATGGGCTCTGATAAGTGGTTGCTGAACAGTATCACTAAAAATACCCCGGCCACCTTGGGAAGCCTTTTAAAAACATATCTTTCCATGAGCTCATCTCATGTTGTCAACAGAAATAGCTGCATGCTGCAGTGTCTCCTTGTGCCGGCCGTACGTTTCTGGGGCTTTGCATCCGCTGACCCATGGACGCCTCAGGTCTTGCCTTTTTCCCCTTCTTCTCAAGGGCTAGCAGGTCTGGTAGGCTTGGTGGAAATCTGAGGGCAGCTAGAGCAAAACATAGGAACAGCAGACAAGTGAATCTGGCCCTTCTTGAAATGATGCCTTTGTTATGGAGCAGTCTTAGAGCTCTGCGAGGCCGAGCTTTCCGTCAGACTGCCTGCTGTGGGTTGTGCTGGGGTTCCCCTGCCCTTGTTTTTTTTCCATCACTTAACTTCTGCTTTTTCATTGGCCTTCTGCTCAGCCTTGTAGGAAGCAGGTGACTGGAGGCAGAGAGCTCTGAGCAGCTGAGAGGAGTGGGCTTGCCAAGAGGTGTCTGCTCAACCACAGGGCTGGGAGAGGGTATGGGGCAGGAGTCAGCAGGAGGTGGCAAACTGCAATTGCTGACCTGCCCTGCTGACAGTCACCCAGCCATTGCACTGACCCCAGTTCCCAGCAGCTGTGGCTGGGGGACAAACAAGGAAACAAAGCTGTGCATTGCAAAACCAGAAGTAGAACCAAACCTGCTGGAGCCTAGGAGGGACTAATCTGTAACGAAAGCCTTGAGCTGACCCAAGGCTGAGCCCCTCTCACCTTCTGTGCAGAGCTTGCTGCTTCTCAGTCCTGTTCTGGTGTATGTTGACCCTTAGAGCTTGCTTCAGAGAATACTTCTGTACCCTGTGTCTGGGTGATAATCCTTGCCAGGCATCTCTGCAAAGCAACACTGGCTCTGAAGCAACAGTGGGATCTTTTTTCTTTTTCTCCCAAATAAGCACAAACCTGCAACCATTGCTGTGAAATTAGGATAACAGTGCTGCAGTGAATGTCTTGACCTTTTTTCTTTTTCCCCCTACAGTAGCACTTGTACAATGGGTTTGGTGCTGCCACTGTGGAGTGACACCTTGATCCACCTGGATGGCGATGGGTGAGTGCCTTTGTACTTCTGGCAGAGGGTCTCTGTGTGCAGCACAGTCCATGGAGGAGGGTTCAAATGACTTCAGAGCTTCAGCAGATCCAGCAGGCCTTCTGCTGTTGACCTGTGCCGGGTTAGTGGACCTAAAGACCCCGAATCACAGCGTCTGTGACAGGGAGCACCAATAATTGACTTATCTGTGCATAAACACGCACTGAGACAGTGGCTCATGTGTGTGTTTAAGCTGGAGTAAAGGAGCTTTCACTGGCGAGTGGGTGTGTAGTGAAAGCTCCTTAAAGGGATCCTATTATGTGTTCCTCCACCACGCTTGCAGCAGGCAGCGTTCTGCTGAACATGAAGTAAGAATGATGTGTCTCTGCCAAGTAGACGCCTGACTGGCAGGCTCCTGTTTGTGCCAGTTACAAAAGCTGTCCAGTATAGCACTTGGAATGACTTTTCTTTCCTTGGTAGCTGCCCCAGGATCACTTTAGCTGCGCTCTGTTGTTCCCAGCTGTGGCACTGAATTTGAGTTGCCAAGGTAAACAGCACAGCACTGTCCCACTGCCTTAGCTTTGTTCCTGAAGAGCAACTGCTTAAAAAAAAAAAGAAGTCACCCTAGTGCTTTTAGTTTGCTATTTTGATCTGTTTTCTAGCTTAGCTCAGCAGTCTGCATAGGGCCAGTCCTTCACAGCTGTAGCCTGCTGCAAACTCTGTGCTGTAACTGGAAAGCTGCTTTTGGGACACGTTTTTACTGTGCCTCTTTTCTCCACAGCGGGTTCAGTGTATCCACGGATAACAGGGTGCACATATTCAAGCCGGTGTCTGTGCAGGCGATGTGGTAAGCACTCACTGTAATCAGTCCCAGCCATCCTTTTTCCAGGGTGTTTTGGCTTCTTGGACTTTTAAGCAGCAGGTGCTGCTTTGCATTAGTGGTACCCTGAGCCCTATTCTACAGCCAGCACTCCCCTTCAGAGATGGGGAAAGAAGGCTGATGCCAGAGGACAAAAGCTGCCCACACCAGGGCACAGCAGTGAGCTGCTAACAGTGCTGGAGCTGCGCCTTGGTCTCAGCTGGGGGCAGGAGGAATAGGGTCGTTTTCTTTGCAAAGCACTGCTGCTTTGGATCCCTCCAAATCGGAGCTCGTTACTGATAGGAGCACACATTTGAAGTATTTTATCTGTCATAAACCAAGAAACACACTCTGTACGTATTTTGGAAGTTTCCCTTTTCAGTGAGACATAATCACTGTGATGGCGAGGAGGAAAGAGAAGCCGCCTGCATTTTTCTTTCCTTTTAGGGTGGTTCATGTAAGAATGTAGTGGCCATTAAAGTATTTCTGGCTCAAGCTGCTTTGCATTGTAGAAATACATCCCCTGCCAGAGTGTCAAGCGACTGTGTCACCCCAGTGGTTTTGACCTGGATCCTTCTGATCACAGTCAAAGATTTAAAACGAGCTAAAAATAGGAGAGGGGGATTTGTTTCCCAGCAGCAGCTGAAGAAACTTGTAACATCCCTCGTGCAGAGAGGAGGGAGGGCAGGCAGGCCCTTAAACACCTCTGTGAAGTCAAGCCCTAAACCCTTGGCTGTGCAGCTTTCTGCGTGCAGTTCCCATCTGCCCTGACCCTGCACAGGAGGATCTGTCAGAGCACCCTGTGTTGGGGACACTTGTGTGCACTGTACTCTGCTGCAGGCAGTTGCACCATGTTTTGGGGCCTCTGCCCTCTGAATTGTGGCCACCTTTGCTGCTACCTGGACAAGAGGAATATGCCTTGGTATGCTTCAGTGAAGTGTGCAATAATCCACACCCTGTCTAGACAGCACCAGAAGCTGCTGCACGCAGCACTGGGCTGTGTACCAACTGATGGGACACGAGCAGCATCCTGGGTTTGGCAGCTGCTTTGTGCTCAGTGCCATCCTGGTAATCCTGCAAGTATTTTTCCCTTTCTAGGTCTGCTCTGCAGAGTTTACATAAGGCGTGTGAGGTGGCACGAAGCAACAATTACTACCCAGGGAGCCTCTTCCTCACGTGGGTCAGTTACTATGAGAGCCACATCAACTCTGACCAGTCCTCGGTCAATGAGTGGAATGCTATGCAAGATGTGCAGTCCCACCGGCCCGACTCGCCCG
Organism: Centrocercus urophasianus; assembly: GCF_019232065.1. Lineage (NCBI taxonomy): Eukaryota > Metazoa > Chordata > Aves > Galliformes > Phasianidae > Centrocercus > Centrocercus urophasianus. The sequence continues at coordinate 3,806,725 of NW_024884900.1, forward strand.
CCCTCTTCACAGACGTGTGAGTTGGTTTGGCTCTGCTGAGCTGAGCTGTTTGGCTGTCAAGGAGGAGCCCTGTTTCCACAGAGTTTACTCTTAACTAGATCCTAATGAGGAGAGATTTCCTGCTGGGGGTAATAAATGCAACCCTGGTTAGGTAAACACCAGTGCTGGAAGTTTTGCCCTCCTGGGACTGCCTTACATCTCCTCCAGCCTCTGTTTCCATTCTGCTTGTTTACCTTTGGCTTTAGGCTCTCAGATCTTTGCGTGGTAAGTCTTGTATTACTGCAGTAAGAGAAGGTGTGGTGTAATCTGGTACCCGGGCCTTCCTGTTTGCTAGTTTGTACTCTGATTTACAGGCCTGGTGCCTTCCAGAACCAACAGGTTTCTCTGGACTTTGTTCTTACGCCAGAGTGTGTCTAAGCACATGGAACAACGTGGTCCTTTTTCCTTACTCACTTCTTTCAGCTGTGAAGTATTGAGGTATGGACCTGTGAGGCTGAAGCTCTAGAGAATGGGGACAAACAACAATACCAGTCTCTGGAGAGCTCTGTAAGTGTGGAACAGGACCCAGTGTGCCTCCAGCTAAATGCTTGGGTATCTGCTGATGTCCAAAGCAGCAGCTAAAGTAGACGTGCAGTCAGTTTGGAAAGGCAAAATTTGCAGCCTGTGTCAATACACAAAGGGTTACAACCCCTGTAATAAGTAATTGCTGATGATACTGATAGCATATAACTTTAAAGTACTCTGTGACCAGATGTGATGCCAAGCTTGAGGGCTTCATTGCCTGCTTTGTAGAAGAAACAATTTCATGAACTCCAGCTGCTTTCCCACTGTAATGGTGCTGTAGGTTGATTTGTGCTCACAGAGATCTCATTTTGTTGGAGTTCAGTGAGTGAATAATAATGCTGAGGCAGTTATTCAGCTGTGAATAGGTCTTCACACTTGATTGTTTTTTAATATACAAGGAAAACGCCTGAAAAGTTCTGGCAGGCTTTCAGATTCATACTGTCTTGCAGCTTTTCCTCTGTAAACTTTGGGTAGCCCCTTCTTTCCCCATTGGCAGCAATTGAATCGTCTCCTGGCGACACCTGGACAGCATTCTCTTATCTGAGTCCTGGAATAATGCTTGAGGTTGAGGAAACTGGCAGCTTGTCTGATTTCTATTCACAAACCACTGGTTGGCCACTTGTAAAGCAAAGTGTCTGCGGTTGCCATCCTGGCAGCTTTGCAGAGGAACAGAAAGGTGGTGGGAGATGTGAATGCTGGGCCCCTTCTGAGATGATGATGGCTGAGACAGCTCTGTACTGCTGCTCTGTTGCAACTTCCCCTGGTGTTAGCCAGGCTATTTTTGCAGCTGGTGATAAGGCCCCTGGCAGCAGAGGCTGGAGGAATGCACAGAGGCTTAGCTGCACTCTCCTCTCCATGTAAGGAGCTTTGGAGCTGTTACCTTTCCAAGAAAGGTAGGGAGAGGCTGAGATATTGCTCCAGAGAGTATAATGCAGCCTTCCCAATTTAAATTTTACCAAATACCAGAGGTTCTGTGGATGACTGCAATGGATTAGGAGCGTTCAGTTGGTCCCTCTTGTACAACTGGGAACGTAAACTGGGCTTTACAGTCACTTGAATTCCCTTCAGCTGAAGATGTGTTTAGACAAAGTAGCGAGGCTGAACAATACCAGCTCTAAAATCACCACCAATCCAGTTCCTTTCCCACCCAGTGACTGTGTTGCTCTCTTCTGATAGCCCAACGGAGCGGGAGCGCACGGAACGACTCATTAAGACCAAGCTGAGAGAGATCATGATGCAGAAAGATCTGGAGAACATCACATCAAAAGAGGTGAGCGGTGAGGGAGCAGCAGTGCGAATTGAGAGAGTTCTTTGTGCCATGGAGAAAGGCCAAAAGAAAAAAAACAACTCACGTGGTGTCTTTGTGTTCCTCCACCCCACCCAGATACGCACGGAGCTGGAGATGCAGATGGTGTGCAACCTGCGGGAGTTCAAAGAGTTCATTGACAATGAAATGATAGTGATCCTGGGGCAGATGGACAGCCCCACTCAGATATTTGATCATGTCTTTTTGGTGAGTGTCAGAGGGGGATCCAAAGAGTTACAGCTGTAAACACACCTAACCCTTCTCATGCTGCCTTGGTTGAAGCAAGGGATAGAGAGGAGCTTCAGGGGCCTTTAAAAGAGGGTTTGGCTGATCCTGAGGTCAGCATACGCTGAAGCAAGACAAGACAGCAGTGCTGTTGAACACTTCTTGGCTATGCTACCTTTTGCCAAGCTGTAGTCCCTGTCACTAGATGGTGGAAGGGAAGAAGCTTTTAGTCTTAATTTCTTTTTGGGGCTGTTTCCACTGGTGTAGTTTTATGGCTTTAGCTGGTTAGGGTACCCACGTGTTAAATTGTGTTTGGAAAGAGCATAACTACAGCAAAGAGGGAGGGGAGGGGAGCTGCTGGTGTGAGTTTGTGTGAGATTCAGGTGAAATTACACTTTGATAACAAGGAAAGCTCTGAGTTCATGTGATCCAGCAGGAACAGAGGGGTTTAACCAAGGATTCTGGAGATCAGTCACTTAAGGAAACACAAACGTTTCGCCTGTTAATGTTTTGCTTGCTTAGCTGCCTTTCATTGCTGCTGGGGCCTGTTTAATTACTGCACCTCCTTGTGATGAGTCAGCTCTCTGGATTTCCCAGCCCCGAAGGAACGGACACAGGTTTGGTTGGGCTGTCTGAGCCTATGAGGTTGGCTCGACTTGAAACAAAGCTGAATCCTTTTGGAGCAGCTGGTCTGTCCAAGCAGAGTCAGCCTCTCCCAGTCTGCTGAAGCTTAGACCTGGGCTGTGGCTCAGAAGGGATGGTGTGTGTGAGCGCTCACGAGGAACTGTGGTGGGGCAGAGCCAGGAAACTTAAAGTACCTACGATGTAATGTGTTTGTGTGGACTAGGTGTCCCCAAGAGAGACTTGTTAGAGGATTGCAGTGCTGGTCAAAGGCAATGCAGGCAGTTCAGTCCAAAGCAGAGCTTGGAACCTTGGCTCTGAGTACGTTTAATGGGAACAAGACCGTAATAAAGAGGCTTGCAGGCAGCACCAAGGAGGAGGGCTGTGTCTGATGTCTGGAACAGAAGTGTTTGCAAAGCAGGCTCTGTGGTGAGGAGCAGTGCTGCTGGGCCGGGCAGCAGCTTCTTCATGCAGGAGCATGTATGCAAAGCAGGGGGTTCTGAGGGGCACAGAGATGGTTTCTGTTGAATGAAGGTAAGAGCCCTGTGGGATCCTGCTTAGGGAGTGCTAACAATAACTAAACAGGAAGTAAGAGACCTGATGGTGTCACTGATTGTGGAGCAAGGGACGGGAGAAAAGGCTTGCAGCACTGTACTCTGTGCCTGTGGAAATGGTGGAACCTGTGGTTCTCAGGCTGGAGTTAAATTGCCCTTCCTTGGCCAGGAAGTGACAACGTGAAGCTGACTAAGGCAATATAGCAATAAACTTGTTGGCAGATGCTGAATAGCAAGCCATGAGCAGGGCTGTTGTGGTGTCAGTGCTGCCTGGGTCCTTCTTGCATCTGAGCTGTCCTTTTGTTAGGAGCTGTTTCTGTTTAGGGCAGGGGAGCAAAGAGCTCACACGCCATCATTTGTGAAGGAAGCTGTTGTCTGAGCGGCCTTGATCTCAGCTGAGGTGTTTGTGTTTGGGCAGGAAGCAAGCAGCGTGCAGGCCCTGAGCATGCTGCAGAGATGAGGGTAAAGCCTGATTGTGTCTTTGCTCACACGGGCTTTGAGTATGGGGAGATGTATATATCAAGTGAGCTTATAGGGTTGCTGCCTTTGATGTATGAGATGTGTGTTTCATGTATAAAGAGCACCTGGGTGGTTTTAAACACAAGCAGGCTCTGCTCTGTGGGGCAGAGCTGTCAGCAGCCTCCAGGGAAAGGGTGGAGAGGGCTCCACTGTGCTGGGGGTTCTCAGTGGTTTGCAGGAAGTATACAGTGCTGGGTTTGTGCTTTGCAGAGCTGTTAGTTGCTTCAGAAGGGATCTGGATGATAGGTTTGCTGGATTTGAGGTCCCTGGATCCATCAGTTGTCCTTCATCTGGCTGATGTGTCCTATTGCATGTTTTCCCTGCAGGGCTCTGAATGGAACGCCTCCAATCTGGAAGATTTGCAGAACAGAGGGTAAGTAGCTTCAGGCCATCAGCTTAAAAGCAGGAGCCTGCCCTCAACACTTGTCTATGCACTAAACCTTACCTGCTGAGTAACCTGAGACTTATTAAAGGGTTTGCAGATCTGAACAAGCTCTTGCTTCCTCCAAAGTCTATGTCCCACAGACAGGCACCCTAAAGTAAAAGAATCTCATTCCCTGACCTTGACTGACATCCCCTTGGTGAACAAAGGAAGCCAGCAACCTCATAGCTACAAGCAGTAGAAAGCTGCAGTTAACTGGATGCTGTGTTGCTGGCTCTGTGCCTCTCTCTTAAGCCTTCACCATTACTGGAGCCTGGAGCTCCAGACTGCAGCAGGAAGGAAAACGTGTGAAGGAGCATTTGTTCCTTTGAGTGGGGCCCAGTAGGAAGTACCGTGCTGTTGCTCTAGGGCTTAACAATGGGGGCTGCTCTGCTTTCTGCCTTTCTTCTCCTTCAGACATAAGGTTAGAGTGTCCTCTCCCTAGGTTGGGTGGATCTGAGCACCAAGATACTGTAATTAAACCATTACTTACAGGTTTGGCTGATTTATGCCAAACCAGTGGAAAAAAATAATCATTGCTGAGCTGAGTTTGATAGCAGACTTCTGCTCCATGGAGAGCCAGTGTAGCAAAGTTGACTCATTAAGCCAAGGGTCTGCTGCAGTTTCCATGGTCAGGCAGGTCCCACTTGACTGCTAATGATCTCATACCAGCTAGAGAGATGGGACATCCCTCACAGTGCTCTTCTAAGTCTGGCAACCCAGCATGAGTGCAGCTCATAAACACCTTACAAGTGACCCTCAGGGCTAAGGGACCTGGGTGGAGTGGTACAAGCCATATGCTTTCTCTCTCTTTAATCCCAGAAGACTTAGGGAGAAGAAATAAATCTTCCCAGTGGCTCATTGTCTGTTAACTCTCTCTGTATTTATTTTATACATTAGTTGAACTACAGTAGTGTTCCTGAGCTTGTGCCTTCAATCTTCTGTGTTTCTGCTCCAGCAGAAGGAAAGACTCACGAAGGAGCTTTGAGAAAGCATCCAAACACAGGCAGAATGGGCTGTGCAGGAATGTTAGCAACACTCAGAGCAGAGAGGTGATGGGCAAGCAGAGCCACCTGAGAGATGTGAGGAAGAGCTCTGAGTTATTCAGAGAGCTCAGTTGTCTGTTAGGCAGCATTTCCTTGCTCTCAGCCCTAATTTCCAGGGAGGAGCATTCAGGACTGCAGCTCTGAATGCTGTGCATTTTCCAATCACAAAGGGAGGCAGAGTTGTTTCCTAGAAGCTGTGGTGTGTCTCTGAACCCACTGTGTTCTGCACAGTCTGCAGTTTTACCTGCTGTGTTTCCATGCAGGGTGCGCTATATTTTGAATGTGACTCGAGAAATAGATAACTTCTTCCCTGGCCTTTTTGAGTACCATAACATTCGGGTGTATGATGAAGAAGCAACAGATCTTCTGGCTTACTGGAATGATACCTACAAATTCATCTCCAAGGCAAAGTAAGTCTTTTCAAATCAGACCGAGTGCATTTAGAAGATATATACGAAGCACTTATTACTTTCCCAGTGATTTTGTCAACTAGTTTTCTTACTTGCCTGCCTAGACATTCATTTTGTGGTCTCCATGAGCTGTTGTTTTTGCATCTGCTTGTAAAAGGAGCAGGTAGGACTGACAGGAGGTGATCTCTCCTGTATCAGGGAGCCAACAGTTTACCTGCTGCTCAAGAGACACAGCTGGAGTGCTGGTGGGAGGAAAAGGCAGTAACAAATGGAGCAGGGTTTGTCAAAAGTAAGAAGGAAAATTGTGATATATGAGCACAAGCATAAGCTGTTCCCTGCTTTGCTAGGCTGTACTGTGAAGCCTACAGTCTGGAAACAAGTTCACATAGTGTTATATAGAGCAAACTCTTCCCTTTTAACAAGAGAAATGCCTGCCTAAGTCTCTGAGCTGTCAGTTACACCGAGTAATCTGATAGTGGATGTTGAAAGTTGTCACTTTTTACTGCTAAGATCTGTATCCCAGTTATACGAGCTGTCTCCAGTTAATTCAGCTGCCTTTTTATGGGAAAACTGGTCAGAAAGCAGAGTGGCATATGTTGCCTTTACAGTATTGTTTCCATTACAGCAGTCTGTCTTCTCTTAACTGCAGCTGGTGCTTGTGATTTCTCATAGCCTTGAAAAGCTGACTTGTTTGAGTGTGGCTCTCCTGAGCAAGTTGTAGATACATATTTTATTGAAGGCTGTTTCTTTATAAGACATCACTGTTTTCCCTTGAGTTCTGGCTTTGAAGTGTTGTCATCCTCAAGTACTTTTCTGCCCAGAATAATTTCCCCTGGGCTTGAATTGCTGGGCCTCAGTTCTGCATGTGATGTGATGGAAGTGAGGAGTCTTTTAGGCTGGAGCTGTTACCATACCCCTTCCTTTGACCTGTCTGCCTGCTGGCCAGGGGTTGTGCTGGCCAGTGGTCTGAAGACTGCTGTAATGGTTTCTCAGCTTTGTAAATGCATGAGGACGGCAATTCCTGGGGATGACAGCACTTCAAAAGCAGTACTTAAGGGAGAACAGTGATGTGCAAAGACTGCTATAGCATAGAACCCCCTGACAGTGCAGACATCTCTGAGCAGTGTGGCTGCAGGTGTGGGCTCAGGCAGCTGTGATGGCTTGCTGAGGCTGGTGGCTGTGTGTGCTCCATCGCCTCCCAGTTTGTTCTGTGGGAGCTTCATGTGGCTGGCAGTACAGAAACCTGGCACGTGAAGGAGAAAACCCCAGGAGCCAAAGTGAAATTTTCTCAGCCTTCACTGTAGCGGTGTGCAGAGGTCAGAGATAAGGGCCAGCTAGCCTTCCTCCTCCCATTTCATGGCAGGCAAACACCTCTGAATTCCTGGGAGCAGTGCTGGCTGCCCACATGTGCTGCCTGTACCAGCCTCCCCCAGGCACAGCGGGTGCTCCTTCAGCTCACAGACACTGCTTCCCCTTCAGTAAGAAAAATCTCTCAATCTGGGTGGGAGCTAGGAACAACACCAGAATCAGCAGAGCTGATTTTGTCCAGTCACCGAACCCAACAAATATGTTGTCAGTAGTTTATGGTGGAAAAGGATCTTTGTGCTAGCAGCTCTCCTGAACTGCTTGGAATCCTCCAAGATTATGTTTGTGGACAGTGATAGCGTGTTTGTGTGACAGAAGCCCTTTTTATTTGGAGAACTGCTTGTCTCCAGGGGGCTGTCAAGGCTGGAGGATGCCATATCAGTCCTCAACAGTCTTCCTATATCTGCACAAATAAATGATGTTTGTCCACTTTGGAAGAGCCCTTGTAACTAAATCTCTTAAGAATATTAAGATCTCGTTCTTTACATTCTTCTTTCTTTGTCCCTTGCTCCAATTTGTAAATAGGATTTCCAGATGACAACCAAGAAACTCCAAACGAGTCCTTGGCACTGAAACTATTTGATAATGCTCTGGTAGAGAATTTGCTGTTTTTTTTAAGCTTCTCAGAGGCCGTGTTTCTGTGTAGTGATTCTCTTTGTGTTTCACATCAGGAAAAATGGCTCCAAGTGCCTGGTGCACTGCAAGATGGGGGTGAGCCGCTCAGCCTCCACGGTCATCGCCTACGCCATGAAGGAGTACGGCTGGAACCTGGACAGGGCCTACGACTACGTGAAGGAGCGGCGCACGGTCACCAAGCCCAACCCCAGCTTTATGAGGCAGCTGGAGGAATACCAAGGGATCCTGCTGGCAAGGTGAGTGGGAGGAATGACTGGGAATCTTCAGGGTAGAGCTTCCATCCCTGCGTTACGGTTATCTGGAGAAAGGTAGTGCTTTGTTTTCATGGCTTCGGGTGCACTGGAACAGGTTGCCCAAGGAGGCTGTGGATGCTCCATCCCTGCAGGCATTCAAGGCCAGGCTGGATGTGGCTCTGGGCAGCCTGGGCTGCTGGTTGGTGGCCCTGCACATAGCAGGGAGTTGGAACCAGATGATCACTGTGGTCCTTTTCAACCCAGGCCATTCTGTGCCTATATACCCTGGCCCTATGAAAATGGGTGTAACAAAGAGCTTTTAGGAGCCTGTTCAGCTTCTAAGTTGGCTGTGGTTTTCTTTAGGGGATTCCTGCTACAATCGGAACGCAGCATTCAGAGCTGTGCAGGGTCCAGCAGAGATAAATGATGTCCCTCTTTCTTGGCAGGGAGCTGGCTTTGTCTCCATTCCCTTCCAGCTCCCTGTTGAATGTGCCCCTCCTCAGCAGCTGGTGTGGTTTTATTTAGATCGCTTTGGTAGGTGTTGCTGTTAAGGGAGGGGACAGGATGTTCTGTGCATTGCAACAGTGGTGTTTGTTTGTTCCTGTGTGGAGTCCTAGGGCTGGGATGGGGTATGGGCAAGTGTCTTGTAATCCCAAACCTATCAGCTATTAGCAAAAAGACATAAATATTGCAAGAAATCTGCCTGTAAGCTGTGTTAAGCAATGTCTCCACGTGATCAGCCGGAAGGAGGTAGTGATAGTTTTGTGTTTTGCCAGGTGATTTACGTAGGACCCTGGTGTGCCTTGCAGGGCAGCAAATTTCAGCAGAGCTGCCCAAGCTGACTCTCCTGCTGCAGGAGGTGGCTGTTAACATCTTTTGGCCAAAGTAGCAATTTCATGGCTGCTTATTGCAGTTGAAAGGTGCCTGTCCTGTGCTGTTCTTCACAGCAGCTTGGGTACTCCTGTGCTCTCTCCAAGGCACCCAGGGCTCTGCCTTTCACTTCCATTCCCGTCTTGTTTTTGTCCTTTGGCCTTTCCCACTCACTTGCAGAGATCTCCCCTCCCTCTCTGTGCTCACGATTTCCCTCTCCACTTGCTTCCAGCACTCTGGTGCCTCTTTTGGGCCAAGTCTGGGTTCCTGATTTTTACACCAAACCTCAAACTGTAATCTAGAGGTGACCTGACCGCATAGCATGGCCAGGCTGCAAAATTCAGTCTTTTTGGGTAGAAGAAAAAAAAAAAAAAAAAAAAACACTTTCAACATGAAAAAAGCACCAACATCCTGTACAGCCTTCACAGGTTTGTAAACACCTGAGAAGAGCCCAGGTTTGCTAGCAGCTGCTGCATCACATCTTCAAGCCCTCAGCCCCGCTTTGGCTGGTAGTTGGTGGCACACCTACAAAGCCACCCTGTACAAATGATTTGGTTAAGAGTGTTTGGTTTTCTTTCCTGGCTGTTTCAGTATTTTCTCAAGAGGGAAGTCTTTCTTGCTGCCAACACGTGGTGCAGCTGCCCCCCCACTTGAGCACACCACAGCTCCTGACCTACTCTGCAAGTCCCTGTACAATGGCACAAACAGGATTACTCGTGAGGCTTTAAAAAATGCAAGAGCAGTGCATTACATCTGTGCACGTAGGACTAAAAAGCCTGCAGTAAGTGAAGCTTCACTGAAGCAAGGAACAGCCTCTCTGTGCTGCTGGAATGAGCCTTCTTTATGTGCTGCTTTTCTCATCTCTAAGCTACTTTTTCTCCCCTTCTCCATTATTTAGCATTCCCCTCTGGCTTCCAGCTGCCTTGTTTGTTGCTGTGGTATTCCAGGCCAGGTAAAAAAAACAAAAACAACAGCGAAAAACCCCCCAACAGATTCATGCTCATGTGACTGCTCAGATTTCAGAGGGAAGGTCTGTGAGGGCAGCCATGTGCTCGCACTATCTAGTTACGGTTTTGTGTTGAGCCTATAGCAACTGGGACATGTTTTCCAGCTGTAAAATGAAAACCCCCTGCCTGCTTTTAGTCACAACAGCAGGCGTGTTTTGCTTTGGAGCTGTCGTACTTCCTGGGATTAGTTAAGCTGTCCCCTCCCTCTGGTGTGAGCAGCAGAGAGGCCGAGCGAAAACCCCGTTTCTTTTATTAGTTATGGATAAGTTGCAGCAAAACACCATTTGGCGTCGCCTCGTGCGATTTGTGAGCCAGCAGCAGTGGTCTTCCCAGGAGCCTGGAGGAGGCTGCAGCATGGCCATGAGACACAGCCAGTGGCTGGGCTCTGCTGGATGTGAGGAGAGGCAGTGAGCACCGCTGAGGTTCAGAAAGCATCAGCATCTGCTCCGCAGGGTATGCAAGCAGAGACATGGGCAATCCTTGGCATCCCTTGCAGACAGGCCCAGATCTACTGCTGGCACCCAGCTGTGCTCCAGGACCCCCAGGGATGGAGCTGCACCCCGTGGCAGTGCCTGGTGCCATCTCGTCCTGACCTTCCTCTAGGAGCACCCCGTTGTGGCCCATGCCACGCATGAAGGCTGTCACTGAGATGGGGTTAAGAAGCTAAATCCATGATGGATTATTTTCCTTAGCTGTCAGGCACCCACAACTAAAATTGCTGCGTTCTAATTAGTTCAGTAGCAGCTGTTAATTAACTTAACTGCAACCAGCGGACGTGTCTGCGAGCGATGCTCACGCTGGCAGGGGACTGGAGAGGTTTGGCTGTGTCTCCTGTGGATTCCAGGGCCTTTCTGTGGTATGTGCTCTCCTCCTAGGGGCAAGTGGTGGAAGCACAGCCCTGTGGCCACGGTCACTCAGCAGAGCCCTGGCCAGGTTTTGATGTGGTTTGGTTGTGACAGGTTGCCTCCTTGGCTCTTTGTAAGCCCAGAACACGGGCTGGTTTTTTGGCAGGTGGAAGTTATGGTGGTGCAATGCTTGGACCTTTCTAAAGGGACTTTCCAAGAGCTGCAGAACTCCTGACCTTCCTTCCTGTGGGAAGGCAGGTGGTGCCTGGGGCTAATTGCTGGCTGCAGAGAATGTCTTCTGTGTTTTCCCATCACGCTCATACATGTACCAGCACACTTCTGGTTACCACAGCCCCAGTACTGACCACTGAAGTTGCTCAGAGGAAGCCATGAGGGAAATGAGTCTTCATTCCTAGTCCACCATCCAGGATTGGGGACCCTGTCCCTTCTGGTCCCTTCTCACCTGCAGGCACGTGGGAAGACACCCTCTGGCTGAGGAATAACCAGTCTATAGCCAATCAAATTTTGCATTTGATGAGTAGACTGATAAAATACTGCTGGGGAGTGGGGTGTGTGTGTGTGTGTGTGTGTAGTGGGAGAATGCAGTGGGATGTAGTTAATGAAAAGCAGCTTGTTATTGGGACAGCTCTTCCAGCAGGTTTGACCCTGAAACACTGAGGTTAAGCTGCAGCTGTGCTCACTGTCTCCAGTATTTGCAGTTTTTTGTGTAGGCTGCATCCTCTTACAGTGAGGTGGCTCTGGTATGTGAAAGCTCCACTCAGTGTTTCCTCTGCTCTTCCTCCCCGCAGCAAGCAGCGGCACAACAAGCTGTGGCGTTCACACTCTGACAGCGACCTCTCTGACCACCATGAGCCCATCTGCAAATCAGGGCTGGAACTGAACAAGAAGGAGATCACTACCTCTGCCGACCAGATCTCCGAGGCCAAGAGCAACGACAACCAGCAGCCCATGTCTCCCATCTACCCTGCTGAGCTGGGCCGGGAGCAGCTCGCAGAGGATGCAAATGTGATTGAGGAGAGCTGTGTGAAAGAGAGGAGGATTCACCTGGAGTTCACGTGTAGAGATTTCCATGTGGAGCAGGTGGAGGACAAGCTGAACCTGAACAACATCAATGGCTGTACGGCAGGGTGCTGCATGGATTCTGTCCCCCCTGATAACTGCCATGCTTCTGAGGCCTTAATGCAACTCCAGCACCCCTTGGAAATAACAGAATTTCCTGATTTGACTGTAGACGATCTGGAAAAAGATGCCCTTAAGCCTGATATGAACGTGCACTTGGTTCCCATGGAGGAATTCACTTTGTGCTTAAAAGACTCTTTCCAGTCCCCAAACCAAAACGCGCCGAGCCCTCAGCAGAACGCCCAGCCTGAAGGGGCAGACCTCAGTGCAGACAGGATTGACTTCTTCAGTGCTTTGGAGAAATTTGTGGAGCTCTCTCAGGAGAGCAGGTCACGCAGCTGCTCCCACTCCAGGCCGGAGGAGCAAGGTGCTGGGAGGAATGGGGCGGCCAGGCTGCCTGTGCTGGAGGTGCTGCCTGCTGCAGACGTGGGTGCAGACGCCCAAAGGAACAGCTCTGGAAACTCCCCTCAGGCATCAGATGACTCTTCCACAGATGAAGAGCAACAAAAGGTTAAAATGACTTGCTGGGGGCTTTAGGAACTGCTGTTCCAACCTGCCTGTGGGTAGCTGCCTTGCTGTGGGGTTGCTGTGGACAGGGGTCTTGCCAGTTCCAGCCTTTAGGGGAGAGATTGCTAGATGCTTGTCCTTCTCTGTGCCTTTAGAAGCTTGCTACTTTCTGTGCTCTTTGCTCAAACACCTGTTTACTGGCAGTGCAGGGCTGAGTCAACCTTGACCTGACCTGCTCTGTTCTCATGCGAAACTTATTTTTGAGTTTCACATCAGGGAGAGCAGATAGGTGGGACCTGAGCCATTAGGGCAGCTGAGGCCAGCCAGCATCCTGAACCTGCACAGGTAATTTGTCTGCCTCGAGGAATGCACCGAATAACGGGACAGAGCTGGCACAACTCCCTGCTTGGAAAGCACCAGCACTGAGACAGTAAATTGAGGCAGATGTAGAGCTTCTGCTGATTGAAAAAGAGAATGAGCCTGGCCAGGCCCAGGGGAATGGTCTCGGGTACCTCTCCTGGAGCAGAACTCAGTAACCTCTGAATTTAGGCACCTTTCTCCTACTGTTGCTTCCTACCCTGCAGCAGTCTCACAGGGTTTGATGGTGTCCAGGGCCATCATTTTTTTAGGAGCCTCTCTTATTTAAATTCCAGCCTGCATTGCTTGAATCGTTTCCATCTTCATGTGAGGCACTAAGGCTCATCCAAATAGAAGAGGCCGACTCTCTCCAGCAATTTGGCAGGAAGAGTTTCTGTGCTGCTGGGGGGAGCATTGCTGCCCGTTCTGCTCCAGGAAACCAGGATGGTTTGGCACTCAGCCCTTCTTCATGCTGCCCTTTCTGTTCACTCCCCTACCTGGACAGTCTCTTTGAACATTTTTAGTTCAAAACTTGGGGTTTTTGGTTAACTATTTTTCCCTCAGAACTCATGGCAAATAGGAAATAACAGTTCTTAAATCTCAGTCTGAGTGGAAATCCAGCCTGGAAAATGTAGAGTGCAGGCCCAGAGATCACTTCTATGCTAGCGGTTGTTCTGTGCTTGCAGTCCATCCCTGCACGTCAGCACGCATGCTTTCTGCTCCTTTGGAGGAGTGCCCCCTCATTGCCGTTAAGCTGCCTCTGTTTGTAATTCCTGTTTCTGCCTTGCAGGAGGTCCCTGAGCTGCCTGGCACCGGCCATCTCACACGGTCCCACTCAGAAAATGCCATTTCGGTGAAGGAAATCATCACAGAGATCGAGTCCATCAAGCAGGGAGCGGGGCCTGCTCAGCAGAAGGAGGGCTCAGCCAACCTCACCCTGACACCAAAGAGGAACACTGTGCACGACCTGCCTGTGGAGGTGATTTGGGCATCGGAAAGGGTGGATCAGAGCGAAGGATACCAGGAAAAGGAGAGAGACCCTCTGCAAGCTAAGCAAGAAACTGCTCCCTCACCGCAGCTCTCCTCCAGTAAGTCAGAGCTGGAGGAGGGCGAGCAGCTCAGCGTCCTCCCTGAGCCCAAGTGGTGCCCCGGCTCCGTCCGCAGAGCCACGTTGGAGTTTGAGGAGCGCTTGAGGCAGGAGCAAGAGCACCAGCACGTGTCCCCAGTCTGCGTCCTGCTGACCCGCAAGAACTCCAGGAACGACTCTCCTGCTGCTGAGCTGCTGCCGCAGGGGAGGACGGAGGAGCTGCCCCTGGAGTTGGCTCCGGAGGGTGGTGCGGTGCAGGGCTCCGAGGAGCTGCTGTCACTGGGTGCAGAGCAGCCTGCAGGCAGGCAGCTGCCCACACTCCTTGCGCACCCCACAGAGCCCAGCCCAGGGCAGGAGGAGCACAGGGTGGTGGTCTCGTTTGATGGCACGGAGGAGCCGGCCCTGCCTTCCCTCCTTCCCAAAAGAATCGAAATCATCGAGTTCACTCCTATGGTCAGGGCTGCCGAGAGCCCCGCTGCAGGCAATGAGCAGCCCGCAGCTCTCCCTCTGCTGGATGAAAACTTGAACCCTTCCCTGTGCTCCGAGAAGGCAGCGGCCTCTCTCAGAGCTCTGGTACACCCGCCACTGCCAGAGCACTTGGTGCAGCAGCAGCAGGCTACTTGCACCCTGCTCAGCCCCAGCGAGGAAGGCACTGCCTTGTCCTTTCCCCTCGGTGCTGCTTCCCCCTCTGCCCAGCCCTCCTGCACGCCCTCAGCCAGCCCCGACCGCTCTGCGTTGCCCTGTGTGATGCACCTGGAAGGTGTCACCGAGCAGAGCACGAGCACGGACCATGAGCCGACCACGCTGTGCGGCACTGCGGGAGCCGTGAGTCTCCCATTCAGGGACAGCAGCCAGGCTCCATGCCAGGGTGGTGCTGGCTCCTCAACCAGCCTGCACGCCGCAAACGTGGACCTTCTGGACATCTCCTTCCTGTGCTGCAGCCTGCCCCACAGCTCCAGCAGTCACAGCATGGGGGAGCGCAGCAGCAGCCCTGGGCTGGTCAAACAGCGAGCGAAGGAAATAGAGGCACGCATCCGGCACGCAGGGCTCACCACCCCCTCCCAGATGAAACGCTCGGCATCCTTGGCCAAACTGGACTGCCTGGAGCTCTCCAAGGACGACTTATCCGAGAGGGAGGCGGCCTCCCGCTGCGCCAGCCCCGTCCTCCTCACCTGCGTGGCCCTGGGTGCAGGCTTTCACGGGGCCAGGTCGGAGCAGAGCTTGGAGAGCCCGTGTGCAAAATGCCACCCGTTCTCCTCACCCTCCCTTCAGGATCCCCAACCCGCTCAGCATTTTGTAGAGCAGCTCAGAACAGCCGAGTGCATTGCGCAGAGCAGGCCGGTGGAGCGCCCGCTGGCTCAGTACGCCAAAGAGTGCGGCTCCAACCAGCACGGCTCGGCTCCCAGCTCCGCTCCCACGTGGACTGCCCCCCAGGAGGGACCCTCTGTGTTGGCAGCACCCCGACAGCAGCACGGTAGAACTCATCCGTTGAGGAGACTCAAAAAGAGCAGTGACAGAAAGCGGACAACCAATCCCCTCTATAACACCATGTGATGGTGAGCGCCGTGCTTCCAGCCGGGGAGCTGCGCCGTGATCACACGAGGGGCAGGTGTAATATAAGGAACATGCACTTTATTGGTTAATTTTATATATATATATATTGTCATCTTACCGTTCCTGGCGCATGTAGGTGTGGGTTGGTTCTTCTGTGTGTGACTCTGACTGCAGGACTGTTGGTTGGTTTTTGTTTTTTATGGGTTGTGTTTGTTTTTTTGTTTTTTTTTTTTTTTTAATGAACTCGGATAACCTCAGATGTTCTTTTTGTTGTTGGTTTGTTTTAAAAGAACACTTCTCCCTGTTGAAAACGGATGCTGGCTCACTGCAGCGGGGCAGAGGTTTGCTCGAAACCAGCTCCTAGATCCTCACTTGAATCAGCCCCGTGCCTCAAAATGGTGCTGGGCATTGGGGCGAGAGCCCACGCAACTGTGAAGGCTGTGCCAAGTCCCCTTTGTTCACTTTGTGCTGCAGGCTGGAGCTGGGTGGTGCTGGCAGGTCCTTTACAGAGCTCCATTCTGCCTGTGTGCCCCAACAGGAGCACAGGGCTGGGCTCGGGGACCCTCAGCTCTGCCCCCACCTCCTCCCCTAGCCCAGAGCCCACGACCTGGAGTGTTCTTCTAAAACAAACACCTCAGTAGGGCATGAGCCCTCCCGTTACTTGAATTCTGCTGTGGGCCTTCCACGTTCATGGCCATATCGTGTCCTCTGCCCTCTGCTGCCTCCCTGCACCCCAGAGCTGCCCCACATCCCCTCTGCAGCCCAGAGGCCGTTGTAGTTGTTACACGTTTTGTTCTCACACTGAATGCAAAAGCTTTGTCCTCTGCTGCCACTCCTGTTGTATTCAGCCTGGAGGGAGGATCTTTCCTGGAAGTTTCTGTTTTTTGCTAAATTGTATATATGGTATTTATATAGATTTTTTTGTTTGTTTGTTTCTATGTTGGTTATTATTTTGTTTCTTTTTTTTTTTTTTTTTTTTTAAGGGCAAGACTGCATTCTGTAAACTGGAAAACAACACCACTTTCCTCACCCTCAGTGCTGTCCATGGCATCTCTGCACCCAAACGCAGTGGCTTTGGCCAAATGTCTCCTCCAGCCCTGTGTTCTCTTCTGCAGCTCCTGGCCTCTCCCAGACCCACACGGTTACTCCCAGTTTCAGCCTGCTCTGCACTGCCTGGTGCCTGGCCCTGCCAGGAGCTGCAGAACGGCTCCTGCTGCTGAACGTGCAGTGCCCAGAGAGCACAGGGCAGGAGGAGCAGCAGCCCAGGCCGTGCCTGGAAAGCAGCAGCGGTGCTGCAGGCTGTGCTGAGCTCACCTCCAGCTGCAGGGCAGCTCGTGCCACCGGAGCCATGTGGGAGGATTTGCCTCTCCTGCAGCTCCTGGGCTCCTCCTGCTGCCTTGCTGCAGCCCAAGGTCCCTGTGCATGTCCTGCTGTAGCTCTGCAAGCTGCCCTAGCAGTGCTGCCCGCAGTTTGGAGCGCAGCCCGAGGGTCGGATCGCAGCGAGCCATGGCTTGCTGCGGGGCCACGTGGCTCCCAGTGGCTCCAGCTGGCCTTGGAGCCATGTGGGCAGCACAGAAAGGCCATGTGCCCTGGGGTCAGCTGTGAAGGACAGCTTCGGCCCTCACCTCCCCAGCTTTCTCCACCTAGTTTGGTCTCAGGAGAGGTGCCCTTTTTGCAGAGCAGAAACATGCTTCCTCCTACTCTGCAGAGCAGCAGTGCTGCAGAGCCGTGCTGTCCCCTTGTCCCCAGCCCAGCCTTGTTCCCTTCCAGCATTACAAAGGCGCTGAGGGGCTCTGAACCCGCTGGCAGAAGGGCTGCACGGTGCTGGGTGCTCAGCCAAAGCCACCGGGCTCAGAGCTCCCCCTGGGGCTGCGCTCCCCGTCTCTGTGCTGCCAGCTCTCCCCTTGCCGGTGGGCTTTTGGGAGGAACGCGGTGTTTGAAGGGCATTTTGTACAAAGCAGCCGTTCCTTTGGTCTCACCAAGCCCTCCCAGAGGGCGCTCAGTTGTTTACATTGACTCCTGTACAATATCTCAGCCATTGCTCCCCCCCCCTGCCCCACCTCTGCCCGTACTGTAAGTGTGAGCCTTGCACAGACGGATGGCGCCCGCGTCCACCTGGTTTTTACACTGTGTTCTGTTGCACTCTGTGGTGTGTGTGTGTGTGTGCGTGCGTCCCATCCTTCCCAAAGTCATCCCATGTACAGACCCCCCCTCGGCCCCATCCTGGAGGTGACTCCCGGTGAAAGGGAACCTACGAGGCACCATTGGGCCGCAGCACTGACATAGGGCTGCGCTCCCAGCCATTTCCCACAGCACCAAGACCCGTGCTGGTGCCTTTCCACCCCTGCCCCGATGTGCGATGTCCCTGTGCTCAGCTGTGGCTGGGGATGGAGCACACGTGGTGCCCCCCCGATGTCCCTCGGTGCCTGGGATCGTCCCTTTCCCCCACCTCCTCCCCCCATACTCCTCTAAGAGACTTTATGACCGATGTGCTCCGCTGTTTTTAAATGTGAACTCGTGCACTGATGTGCAGATTCAATGTTCTTGTTACTGAATGAATAAAAGTTTTATTTTGACGACGATGTCAGCCTGCTGCCTCCTGCTCAAGGCTGGGGGGCTCTGTGTCCCCACCCGGCCCGCTGCTGTTCCCCTGCGCCCCCGGCCCAGGTGATGCACTGAGGGTGGAGGACCCCAGCCCCAAAATCCTTCTGGGACTGTGCCCAGAGCGTGCCCAGCACTGGGGGTGTTGCAGTAGGGCTGGGGGTGCCTGGCCTCCCCTGCTGCCCCCGTGCCCATCGGAAAAAGGCTCCTGAGGTCCCCTTCCCCTTCGGGGATGTGCAGCGGGGCAGAGCTGTGCGGTGCTGTGACGATGTTGTCCCGCAGCCCCCGGGCAGATGGGTGGTGGGTGGATGTCACTTTCCCTGCTGACCCGCTCAGCACAGCCAATGCTCTGCTCGGTGCCCTTGTAGGGGCCATCGCCTGCTGCCTTTCCAGGAACCCCCTGCCCCGGCTCCCCCCCGGCCTTACGATCCCTTTAATCCCCTTTGGGCCGGTGCAGTCCCGGCTAAATCCCAACGAACATCCCGTGGGGGCGGGCGAAAGGGGGTGGAAGGGGGTGGGCATAGGGATGCTGCTCCGCCGCCGCCCCCCGCAGCGCGTATCCCCCATCCCGGTGGGTTCGGGGCGGGCAGCGCTCGGCCGGGGGCGGGCAGGGCCCGGTAAGGACAGGCGGGGCCGGGCCCCCCCTCCCCTCCTCCTCCCGGTGCCCGCAGCGGGGGGGCCGTGCCGGCCCGGCTCCGGGCTGGGCTCAGCTGTTCCCTGCGGCACTGCGCGCCCCGCGCAGCCCGACCGAGCGGAGCCGAGCCGAGCCGGGCCGTGCCGTGCCGTGCCGGGCGGAGCGGGGCCGGGGACGCGGGAGCGGGCGGAGCCGAGCGGGGCAGCAGCGGAGCGCAGGTGGGAGCGGGGTCGGTGATGGGGCCGGGGTGGGGGGAGCGGGGGGCGAGGGGACAAGAGAAGGGTGGTGGGAGCGGAACGGCGAGCCCCGGGCCCCTGGCCCCTCGTTCCGCCGGGCCCCGCCGGGAGATGGCTATAAATGGAAAGTGACCTCTGGTCGTTCCCGAGCGGCCGCTGCGGATTCAATTGTGGCAACGTAATGGCACGGCCGGGAGCGGGCTGTCCTGCCTGCACCTCGCCCGCTGCCCCTGCACCCCCTGCACGCTGCCTGCAGCCCCTCCGACCCCATCTGCCTGCACCCCTTGCACCGGTCCTGCAGCCTCTGCACCCCACCTGCACCCCACCTGCACTTCATGCACCCTCCTACACCTGCACCCCGTGCACCTGCCCCTCGCTGCACCCCACTCGTCCCGTGCCCCTGCTGCCCCTCGCCCCCCAGGCAGCCCCTCATCCCTTCCCTGTCCACATCCGCACTCCCAGCTGGCTCACTGCAGCGGGGCATCCCCACGCAGCCCCCCCAGCACTGAGGGCCTTGTCCTGGTGGTGACCATTTTGGGGACCCCCCAACTCCTGGGCAGTGCCAAAGGGGCACAAACCTGCAGGAACGGTCTGTGCTGCACCAGGCTGTGATGTCGACTGGCCCCAAAGGGCACTGTGGGGTTGTGGGGTCACCATCCCACTGTGGGGTTGTGGGGTCACCACCCCTGCAGAGCTGCAGCACTGGGAGTGACACTGGGGTCTCCAGGAGGGTCAGTGCACACCTGGCAGGGGCCGGGGTGATGGGGGTATGGGATAACCCCAATTAGATCCCCCCAGTGCAGTGCCGAGCTCCAGGCTCCTCTCCACTCTCTCTGCACATGGGGCCATGTGGCCATGCTGCCCAAAGCTCTGATGTTCTGAGTCCCCGAGGGCTGGGGAAGTGTGACCCAAGTGAGAGACCTCAGATCACTGCTCTGGGATGGGACACAAGGGGACACACGGGGATGAGCTGTGACCCAGTGCATGGCACCTCCTAATCCCCCCCCCCAGAGCTTTTTGCAGCACCGCTTTCCCGCTGTCACTACGTATGGGTCAGCTCTGGTGATGGCCACAGGGCACAGCACAGCCATGAGGATGGCATGGACATAGGACATGACATAACCATGGGGGTGGCACGGGCATAGGGCATGGCACAGCTATAGGGGATGGCACAGCCCTGGTGCGCAGCACAGCCACATCCCCACCACAAAGCAGACAGGCAGCACTGTGCCGTGGGATGCTGGTGCCCAGCAGCCACCCCAACACCCACAGCTGCCCCAGCTCCCTCTGTGGGGCGAGGATCACACCAGGTTCCATCCTGTGCTCCCATCCCACGCCATCGCCACATCCCCACACTCCCTCCAAACCTGGATGGGGATCCCTCTCAGCACGAGATCTGTGGGTGTTGAGGTCCCTGCGCCCCACTGGGGGGGCTCCACGTCCTGACCTGTGCCCCCCCAGCCATGAGCCGCCGCGTGGTGCGCCAGAGCAAGTTCCGCCACGTCTTTGGGCAGCCGGTGAAGGCCGACCAGATGTATGAGGACATCCGTGTCTCCAAGGTGACGTGGGACAGCTCCTTCTGCGCCGTCAACCCCAAATTCCTGGCCATCATTGTGGAGTCGGGTGGCGGGGGGGCCTTCATGGTCCTGCCCCTGTCCAAGGTGAGCGGAGGCGTTGGGACGGGTCCCCCATGGGTGGTACTGGGTATGGGATGTGATGAGGGGCTCTGCTCTGGGCATGGGATGTGATGACCACTCTTCATTTCTTTGCCCCCATATCCCCAACCTGTGGGGGGCTCAGGGACCCTGGGGGAGTTACTGGCACATATCCTGGGGACAACTGCAGTGACAAAGGAAACCCTCCACCCACTTTCTCCCCCGCCCCAAATCCCTGAGTGTGTGTATGTGTGTGTGCCCACCCCAACACAGGGACCAGGCCCCCTCTTGTGTCCCACACCACCACCATAGGGCACGCAGCAACCCGTTCCCAGGCATATTGCTGCCCTCTGCATCCCCATGGGGCTCAGTGCCTCAGTTTCCCCATGGCTCCCTCCGTGCTGTATCTGTGCTGTGGCTCAGGGGAGGGGTCCCAGGCTCATCCACCCCCCCCCCCCCCTCGTGCTGCAGACAGGCCGTGTGGACAAGAACCACCCACTGGTGACGGGGCACACGGCGCCCGTGCTGGACATCGACTGGTGCCCCCACAACGACAACGTCATCGCCAGCGCCTCCGAGGACACCACCGTTATGGTGAGGGGCGGGCAGTGGGGGGGGTATGGAGGGCCCCCCCCCCCTCCCTTCCCGTTGCTTTGCCGCCTGCAAAGTGTCACCGACCTATTTTTAGAGGCAGTGCCATGCGTGTGTGCTGCTGGCGGCGGCCGCCGGCTCCATGATGCAGCACTTTATGCTAAATATACCCTCCCTGCGACTCAGCACCGGGGGGGCCACATGCGGCACAATGGGGCTGTGCCCCCCCTACCCCCCTCCATCCCCCCGGCACCACGTGCTCCCTGCAGCATCAGGACGTGTATCGGAGCAGCTCTGAGGTTAATTATCCCCGTGTGTCCCCCCCACCCCCCCCAGGTGTGGCAGATCCCAGACTACGTCCCCGTGCGCAGCATCACGGAGCCGGTGGTGACGCTGGAGGGGCACTCCAAGCGCGTGGGCATCATCTGCTGGCACCCCACAGCCCGCAACGTGCTGCTGAGCGCAGGTGGGGCTCACCCCAAGTCCCGTGGGAATCAATGGTAAAACCCCAAATCCCCACTGGGGACCAATGGTAGTCCCACTCCAAGTCCCAGGAAGAACCGATGGTGATCACCCCAAGTTCCGTCAGGAACCAAAGGTGGTCACCCAAATCCGTGCTAAGGACCAACAGTGGTCACCTCCATCCCCCTAGGGACCAACAGTGGTCACCCCAAGTCCCACTGGGGACCAACAGCAGTCACCCCAAATCCCCACCGGGAACCCGTAGTGGTCACCAGTGTGGTAACACTGCCCCGATGTCCCCTGCAGGCTGTGATAACCTGGTTATCCTCTGGAACGTGGGCACGGGGGAGATGCTGCTGGCTCTGGAGGACATGCACACCGACCTCATCTACAACGTGGGCTGGAACCGCAACGGCAGCCTCCTGGTCACCACCTGCAAGGACAAGAAGGTGCGCGTCATCGACCCGCGCAAGCAGACGGTGGTGGCGGTGAGTGTCCCCAGCGTGTCCCCGTTGCCACCTCCCCACCTCGCTCCCCCCCCCCTCCCCGCTAACGGCCGACCCCACTAACCCCGTCCCTCTGTGTTTGCCTTTAACCCGCTAACGCCCAACGCAGGAGATAACCAAACCGCACGACGGCGCCCGGCCCATCCGCGCCATCTTCATGGCCGATGGCAAGATCTTCACCACCGGCTTCAGCAAGATGAGCGAGCGGCAGCTGGGCCTCTGGGACCTGGTATGGGGCCGCGCCGTGACCCACTGTGCCCCCCAGGACCTCGCGTGCCCCCCCCAGGACCCTCCTGCGCCCACCTCCATTGGAACCCAATAGCTGCAGCAGGGATGGATCCGCGCCCTCACACCCCATCCCTGCGCCACGCGCTGACTCTGTGCCCCCCATCCCCAGGAGAGGTTCGCTCCCCACGAGGGGCTGAGGCCCGTGCGGGCCATCTTCACGCGGGAAGGACACATCTTTACCACGGGCTTTACCAGGATGAGCCAGCGGGAGCTGGGGCTGTGGGACCCGGTAACGAGGCCGCATGGAGTGATGCTCCCGGGAACTCGGCTTCCCAAACCCAAATCCATTCTTCCCCAAAATATGATGCCGAGTTTCCCCGTGTGCTGTGCCCGTGTGCCGTGCAGTGCCTGGGTGTGAGGTTGGGGTGGGTGGGTGGGGGTACCCATAGGGCAGTGCAGGTAAGCAGGAATGGGGTGTGGGCATGCCGGGGGGGAGGTCCTGGGGGTGTCCCCATCCCTGTGGTGTGCAGTGCTGAATGGTGTGGCTGACAGAGGCGGGGGCCCGGCGCTCACCCTCAGCTGCATCCCTATAGAAAAACTTTGAGGAGCCCATCGCACTGCAGGAGATGGACACCAGCAATGGGGTCCTACTGCCCTTCTACGACGCCGACTCCAGCATTGTGTACCTCTGTGGAAAGGTGACCCCAGATTCCCCCCCCCCCCTACTGCACCCCCCTGCCATGGAGAGAGGTCAGGGGGCTGACAGCCCTCCCCGTATTGGCAGGGGGACAGCAGCATCCGCTACTTTGAGATCACGGACGAGGCGCCCTACGTGCACTACCTGAACACTTACAGCAGCAAAGAGCCACAGCGTGGCATGGGCTTCATGCCCAAGAGGGGACTGGATGTCAGCAAGTGTGAAATTGCCAGGTTGGGGCTGGAGGGGTCTGGGGGGGAGAGGGGGAGGGCGACAATGGGAGAGGCCATCAGACCCCAACCACCTCTGCCCCACTCAGGTTCTTCAAGCTGCACGAGCGCAAGTGTGAGCCCATCGTCATGACGGTGCCACGCAAGGTGAGCCCTCGGGCACCTCCTGAGGACAGTGGGGTTTTAGGGACAATGGGGTTTCAAGGGGGAGATTTGAGCACCCCATCTCACTGTGCCCCCACGTTGCCCCCGCAGTCAGACCTCTTCCAGGACGATCTGTACCCCGACACGCCGGGCCCTGAGCCGGCCCTGGAGGCGGATGAGTGGCTGTCAGGGAAGGACGCGGAGCCCATCCTCATCTCGCTGCGGGACGGCTACGTCCCCGTCAAGAATCGGGAGCTGAAGGTGGTCAAGAAGAACATCCTGGACACCAAACCCCCCCCCGGGCTCCCGCCGCAGCTCCACTTCCATTACCGACATCTCTGTGAGTGTCCCATCACCTCCCCAGGGGATGTGCCACCCTACAGGGACACCGGCCCATGGGGGGCATCGGCCCATGGGAACATTGGTGCATGGAGATGTTGGTCCACGGCGGATATTGACTGATGGAGATGTTGTCCCATGAGGGCCCTTGGGGATGTGGCACAGGGCTGTCCCCTTCTTCAGGGGCTGATGGCCACGGCGGGGTTCTGTATGCACAGCACCGACCCTTTGTGTCCTCCCACAGACCCCCGTCCTGGATGAGGTGCTGGAGGAGATCCGGGTGCTGAAGGAGACGGTGCAGGCGCAGGAGAAGCGCATCTCCGCTCTGGAGCACAAACTCTGCCAGTTCACCAATGGCACGGACTGAGGCACGGGTATGGGACTGCGCCCAGCCCAGCATTAAACCGCATCCCGCAGCGGGCAGGAGGCCACAGCCATGTTCTTTCCCCAGGAGCTTTTGGGGGGGGGGGGTGTCGGACTCTGGACCCCCCCACCCCTTTTTACTCCTAGGGTGCATTTGATGACTTTTATACATGGGGGTCCCTCCTGGCAGCCATGGGTGCCAGGATGGGGGTGTTGGTCCCCCTCCCAGTGCTGGGGTACGGTGCCAAACCCCACCCTGACCCCACAGCCCCTCAAAGTGGGGGCTTCATACTCCCAGCACCCCCATTAATAAAGGGCTTGGGTCTCCTGTGGCCGTACCAGGGATGTGGGGCTGCTGTGGGGGAGCCCTGCCTGCACCCCCCCGCAAACCAGGCACAGAGAGGCTCCTCTCAGAGCATTTATTGGTGTTGGCCACGGTCAGAGCTGCTCAGGCTCCCCCTGGCCCTGGCCCAGACGTCGCTTGTGGGGTGCATGGATGGGGGGAGGGGGTGCCACTATGAAAAGTCCCTTTGGGGGCAACCCCGCAGTCCCCCCCCGTGTGCAAAGAAGGAACAGCCCGGGGTGAGGAGGTGGGGGCCCAGGGTTTAGCACCATTTGATGTAAGGTTTTACCAGGGGTGGGGGGCAGTGCCCGGGATGACGGGGTGCAGCGCTGCCATGGTTGGGGGGAGCATCCGAGCAAGGCAGGGAGGGTGCAAGCACAAGATGAGGTGGTGACACCGGGCATCCCTTTGCGGGCCCCCCCTTGGTTGCCCCCTTGGCCTGGGGCGAGGCCATAGAGCCCCACATGGGCTGAGGGGTGCAGTGGGGCTGAGCCCCCCCTGTTGGCAGGCAGAGCAGCTCCCGGGTAAGTGCACTTGGTAGCGCCTGGGCAGTGGGGCCAAGGGGGGGACAGAGCCCCATGGCTCTCATGGTGTCCCCATGACTGGGGAAGAGTGTGACCCCCCGCCTCCCTGGGGTCAGATAGGGGGGGCAGCATGCAGGATACACCCCCTGTTCCCTGCCACCCCCAGTGCCCCCCAGCACTCACCCCTGCCCCGGCTACGGGGCTGATGCAGCCCCCCTATTTGTCCTCTGCACGGGCCGTCCCCCCACGCACCCCTCTGTGCCCCATACACACGTCCCCAGGCCCCGAGTCGGTGTAGGGGGGGCTCAGTGGGGTCGGGGGGTCACTTCTCCATCAGGGAGAGCTGCAAGATGCGCTGCAGCTCCTCTTCCTCCTGCCGCGTCCGCCGCTCCGCCTCCTCCTGTTCCCGCGCCGACAGCGCCATGGCCAGGCGCAGCTGCTCCGCGTAGCTGGGAAACAGCGTGCTGGGCCCCCCCCCCGCCCCCCGGCGCCGGGCTGGAGGGGGGTCTGGGGGCTGCCGTGTGCTGGGGAGTCCTGGGGAGGCACGGCCTGACCTCAGCCCGGTGCCCCAGAGGGACCCGAGGGGATGGGACCCGCTCCCACACCCTCGGACCTTACCAACCTGTCTCCCCGGCGTCCCTCGTGCGACATGGGGTGGGTGCCTGGCTTGCTGTTGGTCAGTGCTTCCCAAATGGTGACCTGGAGGAAAGGGAGGAGAGGAGGGGTCAGAGAGGGGGGTGAAATTTGGCCCCAGTGTGGCCCGTAGGGGAATGGAGCAAGCATGGATGGTGGGATGGGATGCTCCTCATGGGATCCTAGTGACTGGGGGGAGGGATGAAGAGGTGGTTTGATGAGGATGAGAAGGATGAAGATGAAAAAGATGAGGGTGTTGGGTGAGAACAACATTGGATGACGTTGAGGAAGATGAAGATGTTGGATGACATTGAGGAGGACCAAGATGTTGGATGAGGATAAGGAGAAAAGCTGGATGAGGAGAAAGAGGATTTAGGAGGAGAAGGAGGATGCTCAGAATGAGAAGGATGTTGGATGAGGAAGATGAGAATGAGGAGGACAAGGGTATTGGATGAGAAAAATGTTGGATGAGGGGGATGAGACTGAAGACACTGGATGAGAAGGATAAGATAACGTTGGATGAGGCCAAGGAAGATGAGACAGCTGAGACTGTTGGATGAGAAACATGCTGGCTGAGGAGGATGAGGAGGGGGCTCTCCCCACAGCGCCCACCTGGTCGTACTCGCTGCCTGCTTCCAGCAGGCTCTGCTGGATGGCAAACTGCAGCAAATCGTCCTCATCCTCCCGCAGAGCATCCTGGTGGGTGCCCACCACGCTGTACCCCCGTGGCACCTCAAAGAGTGCCGGGTCCATCTCACACGCCCGGCAGGACGCTGCAGGGAGACAGATGTGGCTGGGCAACCAACGCCCCTGTGCCCCCCACCCACCGCATGCCCTCGCCCCCCCCATGTACTCAGGGAGCTGGAGCTGCTGACACTGGAGGAATCGCTGCTGGGCGAGGGGGCCTCACTGCTGGGGCTGTTGCGCAGGGAGCTGACGGGCTCATCGCACCCATTGAGGTTCCCAAAGGTGATGCGGGCATTGAGGATGTGGAAGATGGGGATTTCTGCCCGTATTAAAAACAAAAGAATAACGAAACAAAGAGCGAGGAGGGAAGCTGGCTGTGTGCCCCACCGGACTGGTAAAGGCCCCCTCCCCGTGCCGTCCCCCATACCAATCTTGACAGGGAAGCCGGGCGGGAGGCGCAGAGTGATGAAGTCACGCAGCTTGGCGAAGAGCGCGTTGCTGATGGCCATCAGGTCGATGATGGGGGCCACCTGCTCACAGAGGGACAGCGGGTGGTCCTCGCACAGCCACAGCTTTGCCTTGAACCTGCAGTGGAGGGGACAGGCGCCAGGATGGGGGCCCAGGAGCCTCGCGATGGCAGCACGGTGTCGTTGGGGTCCCCTCTTCCCTCCCTGCTCGCCCCCCTCACTTCTGCGTCTTGGTGGTGAGCTCCATGGGCCGTCCCATGTCCCTGTTGCCCAGCTCGAAGTTGGGGTTGAAGTACTCCTCAGGGGTGATGGCGGTGGGGTTGGTGTGGCTCAGCGTCTGCGTGATCAGCGTCTGCGGGGACAGCGGTGCAGTGATGGTGGCAAAGCTGTGGGGGGTGGCACAGCCATGGGGACCCCCCTAGCACACTCACCCCATTGTTGGGCCCCACGTGCTGCTCAGCGATGCCCAGGAAGGACTGTAGTGGGGTCTTACTGCCTGCAAGACGGGGCGTGAGGCCGAGCACTGCAGCCCTGTGCCCACCACCGCCCCACGCGCTACCTTTGCTCTTGCCCTTGTGCTGGTCTGAGAGATGCTCCGTCCGCGTCCGTGTGATCAGCTCCACGTTGGATGCGCCGTAGACCTGTCCAAGCAGGGAGAATGTCAAAGGTTCCCCAAAAAACAGCTGTGCCCATTGCAGCTCAGCCCCCTGCCCCTCACCTTGGCCTCATACCCATTCACCATCTCTGTCTTCTCACTTCTCCAACCCAGAATCCCAGATTTGTTCCTGGGGGCGACACGGGATGCTGTCAGGGAGGGATGGGACGGGTTGGGATGAGATGGTTGGGACTGGTTGGGTGGGAATGGCTGGGATGATTTGGGATGAGATGATTGAAATGGAATGGAATGAGGTAGGAGAGGATGGGATTGGTTGGGTTGGGTTTGGATGCTTGGAGTGAAATGGGATGGGATTTATTGAGTTCAGTTAGAATGAGTTGGGTTGGGTTGAGATGGGATGGGATGGGATGAGATGGGATGGGTTGGGATGGGTTGGGATGGGTTGGGTTGGGATGGGTTGGGATGAGATGGGTTGGCATGGGTTGGGATGGGATGGGTTGGCATGGGATGGGTTGGCATGGGATGGGATGGGATGGGTTGGCATGGGATGGGATGTTCCCACTTGGGTAGCCAGATATGTGAGCAAAGGGTTGACCAGCAATGTCCCTGCCCACCTTTCAAAGGCGATGTTCTTGGTATCAAGCTGGGTGGTGACGACGGGGGCTGTGAGCCGACCCATCACCTGCTCCTCCGTGGGCTGCACAGCAGCCAGCAGCACCTCCTGGTCGTGGCCGGCCAGGGCCAGTGTCTCTGAGTAGACCACTCGCCGGTCATGGTCAATCTCCATCACCACTGCGCTGGTGTCTGTGGGGAGGGGGTGTTCAACACAGCGACAGCTGTGATCCTCCACAGCATCCCCCAGCCCCCTCCTCACCTTGTCCCCTGAAGACAAAGCTGCGGTTGCCCCGCTGCCAGGTCATATGGTCAAAGCCCAGCAGCGTGGTGTCCACCCGCAAGTTCTGGCCGCTCTTCCACACCTTGTACGTGTCACTGGGGCAGATCTTGGACACCAGTGGCACTGGGGGAAGACGGCGATAGCCCAGCCAGGGATGGGGCCACCCTGTGCCTCCCAGTGGGCTGCAAGCACACTGGGAAGCTCCCACTCCGCCCGAGCTTACCCCAGCTGGTGAACTCCCACTTCATCTCCACATAAAAGTCCTGGGCCTGCCAAGAGCAGTGGGGTGGGCAGGGGCCCAGCAGTGACGCCCCCAACCCCGAGGGCTCCCCCAGCCCCAGGTACCTTGCGCAGCTTCTCCAGCAGGATGGGGATCCCGGCCAGGCGCTTGATGGCTCTCTGGTAGTCACGGTAGCGCAGGACCAGCTGCACCAACTCGAGGTCACGGGTGCTCACGGCCTCCTGTAGCACTGCAGGTGGCACAGCACGGTGCAGCACAGTGCAGAGCGGCACGGCACAGTGGGGCACAGCACGGCACGGCACGGCGTGGTTCAATACGTGGTGTGGAATGGCACAAGGCGGCGCAACACGACGTGGTGCAGCACAGCATGGGATGGCACAGCGGGACGCAGCACGGCGCGGTGCAGCACGGCACAGTGCGACTCGTGCTCCCCTTGGGGACCAGGCTGCCCACATCGGAGGCCCCGCTCACCTGTCCAGCCGCTGCGGTTCTCTTTGCCCACATCAGCTCCATGCTTCAGCAGCACCCGGGCGCACTCCAGGTGGCCCAGCGTGGTGGCCAGGTGCAGCGGGGTGCGTCCTCGGGGGTCCAGCTGCTCGATGTCGGCCTGGTGGGGGGCATTGGAGCTCAGGGGAGGGCGGGCTGTCTACGACTCCCTTCCACAGCCGCATCTCCATCCGACACAGCCGCAAGCCGGGAGAAAGCCCCCACCTCTGTGGCTCTGGGGGGAGCCGTGGCCCAGTTGCCAGGCAGCAGCTGCCGGCAGCCCCCACCGCGGCACGGCGGGGCGACGCGGGCGCACGTGTTCCCCGCGGATCAGCAGCCGGGGGCGGGCAGTGCTGCGTGAGCGGAGCGGCTGCTGTGAGCATCCCCGGCTCCGGGGAGCCGCGCTGGGGCTGTTTGTGCCAAGCCCGGGGGTTGGCAGGGGGCCAGGCACCAGGAATCCCCCCTCCTCCCCCCCCCCCCAACACACATACACGGCTCCGGCTGTTCCCGAGGCAGCGATGCAGCCAGCACCCCATGCAGCATTGCACCCATGGGGCAGCGACCACCTGGGATGTCCCCAGCGCTGGGTGTCCCCATGGCTGCATCCCCAGGGGTCACTGGGTACTGGGGACCCCCAGGTTCCCTTTAACGGCCCCTCCGCTCCCCAGGAGCCTGCATGCTGCTCCAACACTCTCCAGGCGACTGCTGCTTCTTAATTGCACTAATGAAAAGACTCTAATTAAAGTGATTGCCCCCCAGCTGGGGGACGGGTGCTGCAGGCTCTGTGGGGTTCCCCAGCTGCATCCCTGACCCAGTGCCGTGGGGGGGGCCGGGGCCACCGATTTGGGGACGCAACATCAGAGCCAACCCCACGGGACATGGCATGACCCAATTTTTGCCATCAGCTCTGAGCCCGAGGAGGGGGGGGGGGGCACAGCTGTCTGTCCTGGGACACGTTTGGGGCAGTGGCAGTGCCGTGTGGGGCTGCAGCATGATCACCCATTGTCCCTCAGCCCCACAGGCTGTCCCCAGTGTTGGAGACTCCAGCACAGGCACAGAGTCCAGCTCCTATGGCAGCAGGGGACGCGTGGCTTTGCAGGGTGGCGGTGCCATGTGCTGCTGTCCCTGCATAGCCCTGGGGGCAGTGGGGTCCCTGCGGTGTGGAATGGGGCAGGCTGCAGCATGGGACAGTGGGGCACAATGGGGCACAATGGGCTCCATCTCAGCCACATCCTCGCGCTGTCCCCACCGCCTTTTGCCCCCCCAAGGCGGAGCCAAGCGTGGCCTGGCGCCTGGCGGTGACATTCAGCATAACCCACACGTGGCCCTTTGTGGGCTGCCAGCCCTACAGGCCCACACGTTCCAGAGGGGCCACATGTGGTGCTGCTGTCCCCACGGGGGTTCCCAGGCAGAGGACAGCAGCCCCCAGCATTGCCCTTTCAGCCCAGGGATGCTCTGATATGCAGAGGGCTGCGCTGTGTCCCCGGATGCCCCTGGGTGGAGGTGGGGGGCTCAGACCAGGCTGCACCCCCTTCTTCCCCCAAATCCCCTCCAAACCTGGGCTCAGGCCTGCAGCACCCATATCCCCTCCCATGTACCCGGCCTGCTCACAGGGTCAGCATTGCTCTCGCTCTGACAATAGGGACACAGAGGGAGGCAAGGGGGCCAGAAGATCCCCATTGAGCAGGGGGTTCACTTAGAGCATCCCCTCCCCCCAGCCAGCAGCATCCCACACTCATCTTTGAGCTGCACTGCAATGGGGAAAAATGACCCCAGATGACCACAGGTATAAACACAGTGGTGATGGGGCAGGGGAGCAATACCGGCAGACAGGCAGCTCCCCCCCCCCCCAATGCCCCCCCACAGGAAAAAGGGAGGCGGAGGGAGGAACCAGAGCCAGAAGGACACCATTGAACAACGAGTTCACTCCCCCCCGGGGGGGGGGCGCCCCCCCCCCGCCCCAGCACCGGGGGGGGCAGGTGGCAGTGACTGTGGCTGTTGGGGGGGGGGGAGGAAGGCATGGCCTCCTCCAGCGCCTGCGGTTTCCTGCGTCTTCAGGGTTGGGTTTTAATTACCTGAATTGCAACGCCAATGGGGAGATGGAGGCTGGGAGCGGGGGGAGCACACAGGGAGGGTGCCCCCACCCTGCAGAGAACCTCCTGGCTGCCTGGGGCTGGGAGCTGCGCTCCAGCAGAGCAGGGCCTTGAGAGCCCCTCCCCTACCTCCGAGGGTGGGCAGCTGGGGGGGCTGCGTTGGCTGCACCCCACCTCTGGGGAGGGAGAAGGGGGGGCTGGTGGAGGGGGGGGGGGGGGCACAGCGGCCGGGGAGGGGGCGGGGGACGGGAGGGGGGGGGGGATGTGGGGGGTTGGGAGCGGGGGGATCCGAGATGGGGGGGATCTCTGCTGCTCCGGTGGCAGCTGTCACAGTGCTGGGGGGGCACGAAAGGACCCCAACCCCCATCAGCATCACCGCGGCAGGAGGACCCCATCCTCATCCCTTTCCTCAGCCCCAGCCCCGGCCGCAGCCCAGCGTTGCATCAGCTCGAACCGAACGCCCCGCACCGCCCCGCACCGCCGCCCCACCTGCTTGGCGCTGAGCTCTCGGTCCAGTTCCCGGGCTCGGTTGTGCCAGACGAGGTAATGCAGCGGGTATCTGCCCTCCGGCCCCTTCCTGCCCGAGCAAGACGCGAGCATCCTCCGTGCATGCTGGAGCGGCGGAGCGGGGCGCGGGGCGGAGCGGGGCGCGGGGCGGGGCGGAACGGGGCGCGGAGCGGTGCGGGGCGGTGCGGGGCGGGGGGGTCGGGGGGGGTTTGTGGGAGCCGCCCGGACGGTGCTCCCCCCGCATCGCCCCCCCTCGCCGCCCGGCCTCATGGGACTTGTAGTCACCGCGCGCGGCGTCGCCCCTTCCTCCTCCTCCTCCTTTTCCTCCCCGCACCCCCCCGCCGGCTCTATGCCCCCCCCGTGTGCGGGGCTGCACAGAGACGGCTCCGTAGTGCCCGAAGGCACAACCCCAATTCTGATCCTCCCTTCCTTCCCCACAACGCGGCTCTCCCCACCCACGGGCGCTCAGCACGCGGCGCGACCCCCGCGATGAGCCCAGGGGGGTGCCGACCCCCCCCCGGCCCCGTTTCCCTTTCCGTCCTCGTCCCTCCGCTCGTGTTTTCCGGCAGCCGCCCGAGAACAATGCAAGGTTGGGACCCACGGCTGTCCCCCCCGGTCCCCCCCCGCGCCCTTATGGTGTTCCTGCAGGGTCACCCCTTTCCTTCCCTGCCCTGAGGGAGGGCTTTGGCCGCTCCCCCCCCATCCCACCCCGGGTCCCGCTGCTCCATGACGTCACGGCCATGCAGCGGTGAGGTCAGCGCCGTGCGGGTGGCAGCGTGACACGGCGGTGCTGATGGGGGTCCCCAGGGCAGGGAGTGCCCCCCGACCCCATTTACCCAAGGCCCCAGAGATACCCCCCTTCCCCCCCCCCCCCCCCCAATGTGCTGCGTTCAGCCATCGTGGGGATGGGGGTGTGAGTGGCACTGGGGTCAGGATTTGAGGTGACTGGGGCCTGGGGGGGGGGCACGGGGTGCAGGTGGGAGCAGGATGGGGTGCTGGGCTGGGAATGGGGCTGGGGCAGGGCCGGGGGGTGCCTGGAACCACAAGTGGGACATGGGCTGGGTCAGAACCGAGAGCAGGACATGGACCAAAGCTAAAACCAGCACCAGTGGATGCGCAGAGCGAGACCAGCCCAGAAGCAGAATCAGGATCAAATTGTGAGTCGGAACCAGGCCCAGAGGACGTCCAGGATCAGGGTCACTATCTGACAAGAACCAGGGGATGTCCGGGACGAGATCAGGACCAGGACAAGGTCCAAGACTAACCCAGGACCAAGACCAGGAGCAGGGGATACCCAAAACCAGGACCAGAATTAGAAGCAGGGAACAGAACCAGGACGGGGACGAGAACAAGGAGACACACAGAATCAGGATCAGAACCGGGACCAGAACCAGAGGACGATCAGAGCCAGGATGAGAACCAGGACCAGGACGGGGAGCCGACCAGGACGAACCCCGAGCCGCCCCTCAGGGCCGCCCGGCCGCAGCTCCCCCTCCAGCAGCCGGTGCGGCGCTCAGGGCGTGCCGTGCGCTGCGCTGCGCTGCGCGGGGCGGTGCGGGGCGGCGGCGCTCGGTGCTCGCGGGGCGGAGACGGCGCTGCCCCTCCTCCGCCGGGGCCGGGCCTGAGCCGCTTCCTGCGGAGCCGCCGGGGCTGCGAGCAGCCGGCAGGGCAGGCGGCAGGGAGGGCGAAGCAGCCCCGGGCCCCGCCGCCCCCCCCTTCCCTCCCCTCCCCCA